>NW_027520732.1:1453613-1760651 GCF_051991255.1 Vanacampus margaritifer | reverse complement strand
GCATTAATTTCATTGTACTTATGCTCATTTTGAAGATTTGGACATTTTCACCTAAAGTGCACAATCAGGCTGAAAACGCATTTAAAGCAATAAAAAGTTCATTTTGGCTCACACACCTAAAATAAACTTTGTAGACTCAAAATTTTTGCTGTATTTAGTGTATTCTAGCATCCTGAAGATGATTCCAGCATTAATTTCATTGTGCTTATGCTCATTTTTAAGATTTTGACATTTTCACCTAAAGTGCACAATCAGGCTGAAAACGCATTTAAAGAAATAAAAAGTTCATTTTGGCTCTCACACCTAAACTAAACGTTGTAGACTCAAAATTTTTGCTGTATTTAGTGTATTCTAGCATCCTGAAGATGATTCCAGCATTAGTTTCATTGTGCTTATGCTCATTTTTAAGATTTTGACATTTTCACCTAAAGTGCACAATCAGGCTGAAAACGCATTTAAAGCCATAAAAAGTTCATTTTGGCTCTCACACCTAAACTAAATTTTTGCTGGATGTATTTTAGCATCCTGAAGATGATTCCAGCATTAATTTCATTGTGCTTATGCTCATTTTTAAGATTTTGACATTTTCACCTTAAGTGTACAATCAGGGGCTGAAAACGCGGTTAAAGCAATAAAAAGTTCATTTTGGCTCTCACACCTAAACTAAACGTTGTAGACTCAAAATTTTTGCTGTATTCATTGTATTCTAGCATCCTGAAGACGATTCCAGCATTAATTTCATCGTTCTTATGCTCATTTTGAAGATTTTGACATTTTCACCTAAAGTGCACAATCAGGCTAAAAACGCATTTAAAGCAATAAAAAGTTCATTTTGGCTCACACACCTAAAATAAACGTTGTAGACTCAAAATTTTTGCTGTATTTAGTGTATTCTAGCATCCTGAAGATGATTCCAGCATTAATTTCATTGTGCTTAAGCTCATTTTGAAGATTTTGACATTTTCACCTTAAGTGTACAATCAGGGGCTGAAAACACGTTTAAAGCAATAAAAAGTTCATTTTGGCTCTCACACCTAAACTAAACGTTGTAGACTCAAAATGTTTGCTGTATTCAGTGTATTCTAGCATCCTGAAGATGATTCCAGCATTAATTTCATCGTGCTTATGCTCATTTTGAAGATTTTGACATTTTCACCTAAAGTGCACAATCAGGCTGAAAACGCATTTAAAGCAATAAAAAGTTCATTTTGGCTCACACAGCTAAAATAAACGTTGTAGACTCAAAATTGTTGCTGTATTTAGTGTATTTTAGCATCCTGAAGATGATTCCAGCATTAATTTCATTGTGCTTATGCTCATTTTTAAGATGTTGACATTTTCACCTTAAGTGTACAATCAGGGGCTGAAAACGCGTTTAAAGCAATAAAAAGTTCATTTTGGCTCTCACACCTAAACTAAACGTTGTAGACTCAAAATTTTTGCTGTATTCAGTGTATTCTAGCATCCTGAAGATGATTCCAGCATTAATTTCATCGTGCTTATGTTCATTTTGAAGATTTTGACATTTTCACCTAAAGTGCACAATCAGGCTGAAAACGCATTTAAAGCAATAAAAAGTTCATTTTGGCTCACACACCTAAAATAAATGTTGTAGACTCAAAATTTTTGCTGTATTTAGTGTATTTTAGCATCCTGAAGATGATTCCAGCATTAATTTCATTGTGCTTATGCTCATTTTTAAGATTTTGACATTTTCACCTTAAGTGTACAATCAGGGGCTGAAAACGCGTTTAAAGCAATAAAAAGTTCATTTTGGCTCTCACACCTAAACTAAACGTTGTAGACTCAAAATTTTTGCTGTATTCAGTGTATTCTAGCATCCTGAAGATGATTCCAGCATTAATTTCATTGTACTTATGCTCATTTTGAAGATTTGGACATTTTCACCTAAAGTGCACAATCAGGCTGAAAACGCATTTAAAGCAATAAAAAGTTCATTTTGGCTCACACACCTAAAATAAACTTTGTAGACTCAAAATTTTTGCTGTATTTAGTGTATTCTAGCATCCTGAAGATGATTCCAGCATTAATTTCATTGTGCTTATGCTCATTTTTAAGATTTTGACATTTTCACCTAAAGTGCACAATCAGGCTGAAAACGCGTTTAAAGAAATAAAAAGTTCATTTTGGCTCTCACACCTAATCTAAACGTTGTAGACTCAAAATTTTTGCTGTATTTAGTGTATTCTAGCATCCTGAAGATGATTCCAGCATTAGTTTCATTGTGCTTATGCTCATTTTTAAGATTTTGACATTTTCACCTAAAGTGCACAATCAGGCTGAAAACGCATTTAAAGCCATAAAAAGTTCATTTTGGCTCTCACACCTAAACTAAATTTTTGCTGGATGTATTTTAGCATCCTGAAGATGATTCCAGCATTAATTTCATTGTGCTTATGCTCATTTTTAAGATTTTGACATTTTCACCTTAAGTGTACAATCAGGGGCTGAAAACGCGGTTAAAGCAATAAAAAGTTCATTTTGGCTCTCACACCTAAACTAAACGTTGTATACTCAAAATTTTTGCTGTATTCATTGTATTCTAGCATCCTGAAGATGATTCCAGCATTAATTTCATCGTGCTTATGCTCATTTTGAAGATTTTGACATTTTCACCTAAAGTGTACAATCAGGCTAAAAACGCATTTAAAGCAATAAAAAGTTCATTTTGGCTCACACACGTAAAATAAACGTTGTAGACTCAAAATTTTTGCTGTATTTAGTGTATTCTAGCATCCTGAAGATGATTCCAGCATTAATTTCATTGTGCTTAAGCTCATTTTGAAGATTTTGACATTTTCACCTTAAGTGTACAATCAGGGGCTGAAAACGCGTTTAAAGCAATAAAAAGTTCATTTTGGCTCTCACACCTAAACTAAACGTTGTAGACTCAAAATGTTTGCTGTATTCAGTGTATTCTAGCATCCTGAAGATGATTCCAGCATTAATTTCATCGTGCTTATGCTCATTTGGAAGATTTTGACATTTTCACCTAAAGTGCACAATCAGGCTGAAAACGCATTTAAAGCAATAAAAAGTTCATTTTGGCTCACACACCTAAAATAAACTTTGTAGACTCAAAATTTTTGCTGTATTTAGTGTATTCTAGCATCCTGAAGATGATTCCAGCATTAATTTCATTGTGCTTATGCTCATTTTTAAGATTTTGACATTTTCACCTTAAGTGTACAATCAGGGGCTGAAAACGCGTTTAAAGCAATAAAAAGTTCATTTTGGCTCTCACACCTGAACTAAACGTTGTAGACTCAAAATTTTTGCTGTATTTAGTGTATTTTAGCATCCTGAAGATGATTCCAGCATTAATTTCATTGTGCTTATGCTCATTTTTAAGATTTTGACATTTTCACCTTAAGTGTACAATCAGGGGCTGAAAACGCGTTTAAAGCAATAAAAAGTTCATTTTGGCTCTCACACCTAAACTAAACGTTGTAGACTCAAAATTTTTGCTGTATTTAGTGTATTCTAGCATCCTGAAGATGATTCCAGCATTAATTTCATTGTGCTTATGCTCATTTTTAAGATTTTGACATTTTCACCTTAAGTGTACAATCAGGGGCTGAAAACGCGTTTAAAGCAATAAAAAGTTCATTTTGGCTCTCACACCTAAACTAAACGTTGTAGACTCAAAATTTTTGCTGTATTTAGTGTATTTTAGCATCCTGAAGATGATTCCAGCATTAATTTCATTGTGCTTATGCTCATTTTTAAGATTTTGACATTTTCACCTTAAGTGTACAATCAGGGGCTGAAAACGCGTTTAAAGCAATAAAAAGTTCATTTTGGCTCTCACACCTAAACTAAACGTTGTAGACTCAAAAAAATTTCTGTATTCAGTGTATTCTAGCATCCTGAAGATGATTCCAGCATTAATTTCATTGTACTTATGCTCATTTTGAAGATTTTGACATTTTCACCTAAAGTGCACAATCAGGCTGAAAACGCATTTAAAGCAATAAAAAGTTCATTTTGGCTCACACACCTAAAATAAACTTTGTAGACTCAAAATTTCTGCTGTATTTAGTGTATTCTATTATCCTGAAGATGATTCCAGCATTAATTTCATTGTGCTTATGCTCATTTTTAAGATTTTGACATTTTCACCTAAAGTGCACAATCAGGCTGAAAACGCATTTAAAGAAATAAAAAGTTCATTTTGGCTCTCACACCTAAACTAAACGTTGTAGACTCAAAATTTTTGCTGTATTCAGTGTATTCTAGCATCCTGAAGATGATTCCAGCATTAATTTCATCGTGCTTATGCTCATTTTGAAGATTTTGACATTTTCACCTTAAGTGTACAATCAGGGGCTGAAAACGCGTTTAAAGCAATAAAAAGTTCATTTTGGCTCTCACACCTAAACTAAACGTTGTAGACTCAAAATGTTTGCTGTATTCAGTGTATTCTAGCATCCTGAAGATGATTCCAGCATTAATTTCATCGTGCTTATGCTCATTTGGAAGATTTTGACATTTTCACCTAAAGTGCACAATCAGGCTGAAAACGCATTTAAAGCAATAAAAAGTTCATTTTGGCTCACACACCTAAAATAAACTTTGTAGACTCAAAATTTTTGCTGTATTTAGTGTATTCTAGCATCCTGAAGATGATTCCAGCATTAATTTCATTGTGCTTATGCTCATTTTTAAGATTTTGACATTTTCACCTTAAGTGTACAATCAGGGGCTGAAAACGCGTTTAAAGCAATAAAAAGTTCATTTTGGCTCTCACACCTGAACTAAACGTTGTAGACTCAAAATTTTTGCTGTATTTAGTGTATTTTAGCATCCTGAAGATGATTCCAGCATTAATTTCATTGTGCTTATGCTCATTTTTAAGATTTTGACATTTTCACCTTAAGTGTACAATCAGGGGCTGAAAACGCGTTTAAAGCAATAAAAAGTTCATTTTGGCTCTCACACCTAAACTAAACGTTGTAGACTCAAAATTTTTGCTGTATTTAGTGTATTCTAGCATCCTGAAGATGATTCCAGCATTAATTTCATTGTGCTTATGCTCATTTTTAAGATTTTGACATTTTCACCTTAAGTGTACAATCAGGGGCTGAAAACGCGTTTAAAGCAATAAAAAGTTCATTTTGGCTCTCACACCTAAACTAAACGTTGTAGACTCAAAATTTTTGCTGTATTTAGTGTATTTTAGCATCCTGAAGATGATTCCAGCATTAATTTCATTGTGCTTATGCTCATTTTTAAGATTTTGACATTTTCACCTTAAGTGTACAATCAGGGGCTGAAAACGCGTTTAAAGCAATAAAAAGTTCATTTTGGCTCTCACACCTAAACTAAACGTTGTAGACTCAAAAAAATTTCTGTATTCAGTGTATTCTAGCATCCTGAAGATGATTCCAGCATTAATTTCATTGTACTTATGCTCATTTTGAAGATTTTGACATTTTCACCTAAAGTGCACAATCAGGCTGAAAACGCATTTAAAGCAATAAAAAGTTCATTTTGGCTCACACACCTAAAATAAACTTTGTAGACTCAAAATTTCTGCTGTATTTAGTGTATTCTATTATCCTGAAGATGATTCCAGCATTAATTTCATTGTGCTTATGCTCATTTTTAAGATTTTGACATTTTCACCTAAAGTGCACAATCAGGCTGAAAACGCATTTAAAGAAATAAAAAGTTCATTTTGGCTCTCACACCTAAACTAAACGTTGTAGACTCAAAATTTTTGTTTTATTCAGTGTATTCTAGCATCCTGAAGATGATTCCAGCATTAATTTCATCGTGCTTATGCTCATTTTGAAGATTTTGACATTTTCACCTAAAGTGCACAATCAGGCTGAAAACGCATTTAAAGCAATAAAAAGTTCATTTTGGCTCACACACCTAAAATAAACTTTGTAGACTCAAAATTTTTGCTGTATTTAGTGTATTCTAGAATCCTGAAGATGATTCCAGCATTAATTTCATTGTGCTTATGCTTATTTTGAAGATTTTGACATTTTCACCTTAAGTGTACAATCAGGGGCTGAAAACGCGTTTAAAGCAATAAAAAGTTCATTTTGGCTCTCACACCTAAACTAAACGTTGTAGACTCAAAATTTTTGCTGTATTTAGTGTATTCCAGCATCCTGAAGATGATTCCAGCATTAATTTCATTGTGCTTATGCTCATTTTTAAGATTTTGACATTTTCCCCTTAAGTGTACAATCAGGGGCTGAAAACGCGTTTAAAGCAATAAAAAGTTCATTTTGGCTCTCACACCTAAACTAAACGTTGTAGACTCAAAATTTTTGCTGTATTCAGTGTATTCTAGCATCCTGAAGATGATTCCAGCATTAATTTCATCGTGCTTATGCTCATTTTGAAGATTTTGACATTTTCACCTTAAGTGTACAATCAGGGGCTGAAAACGCGTTTAAAGCAATAAAAAGTTCATTTTGGATCTCACACCTAAACTAAACGTTGTAGACTCAAAATGTTTGCTGTATTCAGTGTATTCTAGCATCCTGAAGATGATTCCAGCATTAATTTCATCGTGCTTATGCTCATTTTGAAGATTTTGACATTTTCACCTAAAGTGCACAATCAGGCTGAAAAGGCATTTAAAGCAATAAAAAGTTCATTTTGGCTCACACACCTAAAATAAACGTTGTAGACTCAAAATTTTTGCTGTATTTAGTGTATTCTAGCATCCTGAAGATGATTCCAGCATTAATTTCATCGTGCTTATGTTCATTTTGAAGATTTTGACATTTTCACCTAAAGTGCACAATCAGGCTGAAAACGCATTTAAAGCAATAAAAAGTTCATTTTGGCTCACACACCTAAAATAATTGTTGTAGACTCAAAATTTTTGCTGTATTTAGTGTATTTTAGCATCCTGAAGATGATTCCAGCATTAATTTCATTGTGCTTATGCTCATTTTTAAGATTTTGACATTTTCACCTTAAGTGTACAATCAGGGGCTGAAAACGCGTTTAAAGCAATAAAAAGTTCATTTTGGCTCTCACACCTAAACTAAACGTTGTAGACTCAAAATTTTTGCTGTATTCAGTGTATTCTAGCATCCTGAAGATGATTCCAGCATTAATTTCATTGTACTTATGCTCATTTTGAAGATTTGGACATTTTCACCTAAAGTGCACAATCAGGCTGAAAACGCATTTAAAGCAATAAAAAGTTCATTTTGGCTCACACACCTAAAATAAACTTTGTAGACTCAAAATTTTTGCTGTATTTAGTGTATTCTAGCATCCTGAAGATGATTCCAGCATTAATTTCATTGTGCTTATGCTCATTTTTAAGATTTTGACATTTTCACCTAAAGTGCACAACCAGGCTGAAAACGCATTTAAAGCCATAAAAAGTTCATTTTGGCTCTCACACCTAAACTAAATTTTTGCTGGATGTATTTTAGCATCCTGAAGATGATTCCAGCATTAATTTCATTGTGCTTATGCTCATTTTTAAGATTTTGACATTTTCACCTTAAGTGTACAATCAGGGGCTGAAAACACGGTTAAAGCAATAAAAAGTTCATTTTGGCTCTCACACCTAAACTAAACGTTGTAGACTCAAAAAAATTTCTGTATTCAGTGTATTCTAGCATCCTGAAGATGATTCCAGCATTAATTTCATTGTACTTATGCTCATTTTGAAGATTTTGACATTTTCACCTAAAGTGCACAATCAGGCGGAAAACGCATTTAAAGCAATAAAAAGTTCATTTTGGCTCACACACCTAAAATAAACTTTGTAGACTCAAAATTTCTGCTGTATTTAGTGTATTCTATTATCCTGAAGATGATTCCAGCATTAATTTCATTGTGCTTATGCTCATTTTTAAGATTTTGACATTTTCACCTACGGTGCACAATCAGGCTGAAAACGCATTTAAAGAAATAAAAAGTTCATTTTGGCTCTCACACCTAAACTAAACGTTGTAGACTCAAAATTTTTGCTGTATTCAGTGTATTCTAGCATCCTGAAGATGATTCCAGCATTAATTTCATCGTGCTTATGCTCATTTTGAAGATTTTGACATTTTCACCTAAAGTGCACAATCAGGCTGAAAACGCATTTAAAGCAATAAAAAGTTCATTTTGGCTCACACACCTAAAATAAACTTTTGCTGGATGTATTTTAGCATCCTGAAGATGATTCCAGCATTAATTTCATTGTGCTTATGCTCATTTTTAAGATTTTGACATTTTCACCTTAAGTGTACAATCAGGGGCTGAAAACGCGGTTAAAGCAATAAAAAGTTCATTTTGGCTCTCACACCTAAACTAAACGTTGTAGACTCAAAATTTTTGCTGTATTCATTGTATTCTAGCATCCTGAAGATGATTCCAGCATTAATTTCATCGTGCTTATGCTCATTTTGAAGATTTTGACATTTTCACCTAAAGTGCACAATCAGGCTAAAAACGCATTTAAAGCAATAAAAAGTTCATTTTGGCTCACACACCTAAAATAAACGTTGTAGACTCAAAATTTTTGCTGTATTTAGTGTATTCTAGCATCCTGAAGATGATTCCAGCATTAATTTCATTGTGCTTAAGCTCATTTTGAAGATTTTGACATTTTCACCTTAAGTGTACAATCAGGGGCTGAAAACACGTTTAAAGCAATAAAAAGTTCATTTTGGCTCTCACACCTAAACTAAACGTTGTAGACTCAAAATGTTTGCTGTATTCAGTGTATTCTAGCATCCTGAAGATGATTCCAGCATTAATTTCATCGTGCTTATGCTCATTTTGAAGATTTTGACATTTTCACCTAAAGTGCACAATCAGGCTGAAAACGCATTTAAAGCAATAAAAAGTTCATTTTGGCTCACACAGCTAAAATAAACGTTGTAGACTCAAAATTGTTGCTGTATTTAGTGTATTTTAGCATCCTGAAGATGATTCCAGCATTAATTTCATTGTGCTTTTGCTCATTTTTAAGATGTTGACATTTTCACCTTAAGTGTACAATCAGGGGCTGAAAACGCGTTTAAAGCAATAAAAAGTTCATTTTGGCTCTCACACCTAAACTAAACGTTGTAGACTCAAAATTTTTGCTGTATTCAGTGTATTCTAGCATCCTGAAGATGATTCCAGCATTAATTTCATCGTGCTTATGTTCATTTTGAAGATTTTGACATTTTCACCTAAAGTGCACAATCAGGCTGAAAACGCATTTAAAGCAATAAAAAGTTCATTTTGGCTCACACACCTAAAATAAATGTTGTAGACTCAAAATTTTTGCTGTATTTAGTGTATTTTAGCATCCTGAAGATGATTCCAGCATTAATTTCATTGTGCTTATGCTCATTTTTAAGATTTTGACATTTTCACCTTAAGTGTACAATCAGGGGCTGAAAACGCGTTTAAAGCAATAAAAAGTTCATTTTGGCTCTCACACCTAAACTAAACGTTGTAGACTCAAAATTTTTGCTGTATTCAGTGTATTCTAGCATCCTGAAGATGATTCCAGCATTAATTTCATTGTACTTATGCTCATTTTGAAGATTTGGACATTTTCACCTAAAGTGCACAATCAGGCTGAAAACGCATTTAAAGCAATAAAAAGTTCATTTTGGCTCACACACCTAAAATAAACTTTGTAGACTCAAAATTTTTGCTGTATTTAGTGTATTCTAGCATCCTGAAGATGATTCCAGCATTAATTTCATTGTGCTTATGCTCATTTTTAAGATTTTGACATTTTCACCTAAAGTGCACAATCAGGCTGAAAACGCGTTTAAAGAAATAAAAAGTTCATTTTGGCTCTCACACCTAATCTAAACGTTGTAGACTCAAAATTTTTGCTGTATTTAGTGTATTCTAGCATCCTGAAGATGATTCCAGCATTAGTTTCATTGTGCTTATGCTCATTTTTAAGATTTTGACATTTTCACCTAAAGTGCACAATCAGGCTGAAAACGCATTTAAAGCCATAAAAAGTTCATTTTGGCTCTCACACCTAAACTAAATTTTTGCTGGATGTATTTTAGCATCCTGAAGATGATTCCAGCATTAATTTCATTGTGCTTATGCTCATTTTTAAGATTTTGACATTTTCACCTTAAGTGTACAATCAGGGGCTGAAAACGCGGTTAAAGCAATAAAAAGTTCATTTTGGCTCTCACACCTAAACTAAACGTTGTAGACTCAAAATTTTTGCTGTATTCATTGTATTCTAGCATCCTGAAGATGATTCCAGCATTAATTTCATCGTGCTTATGCTCATTTTGAAGATTTTGACATTTTCACCTAAAGTGCACAATCAGGCTAAAAACGCATTTAAAGCAATAAAAAGTTCATTTTGGCTCACACACCTAAAATAAACGTTGTAGACTCAAAATTTTTGCTGTATTTAGTGTATTCTAGCATCCTGAAGATGATTCCAGCATTAATTTCATTGTGCTTATGCTCATTTTTAAGATTTTGACATTTTCACCTTAAGTGTACAATCAGGGGCTGAAAACGCGTTTAAAGCAATAAAAAGTTCATTTTGGCTCTCACACCTAAACTAAACGTTGTAGACTCAAAATGTTTGCTGTATTCAGTGTATTCTAGCATCCTGAAGATGATTCCAGCATTAATTTCATCGTGCTTATGTTCATTTTGAAGATTTTGACATTTTCACCTAAAGTGCACAATCAGGCTGAAAACGCATTTAAAGCAATAAAAAGTTCATTTTGGCTCACACACCTAAAATAAATGTTGTAGACTCAAAATTTTTGCTGTATTTAGTGTATTTTAGCATCCTGAAGATGATTCCAGCATTAATTTCATTGTGCTTATGCTCATTTTTAAGATTTTGACATTTTCACCTTAAGTGTACAATCAGGGGCTGAAAACGCGTTTAAAGCAATAAAAAGTTCATTTTGGCTCTCACACCTAAACTAAACGTTGTAGACTCAAAATTTTTGCTGTATTCAGTGTATTCTAGTATCCTGAAGATGATTCCAGCATTAATTTCATTGTACTTATGCTCATTTTGAAGATTTGGACATTTTCACCTAAAGTGCACAATCAGGCTGAAAACGCATTTAAAGCAATAAAAAGTTCATTTTGGCTCACACACCTAAAATAAACTTTGTAGACTCAAAATTTTTGCTGTATTTAGTGTATTCTAGCATCCTGAAGATGATTCCAGCATTAATTTCATTGTGCTTATGCTCATTTTTAAGATTTTGACATTTTCACCTAAAGTGCACAATCAGGCTGAAAACGCATTTAAAGAAATAAAAAGTTCATTTTGGCTCTCACACCTAAACTAAACGTTGTAGACTCAAAATTTTTGCTGTATTTAGTGTATTCTAGCATCCTGAAGATGATTCCAGCATTAGTTTCATTGTGCTTATGCTCATTTTTAAGATTTTGACATTTTCACCTAAAGTGCACAATCAGGCTGAAAACGCATTTAAAGCAATAAAAAGTTCATTTTGGCTCACACACCTAAAATAAATGTTGTAGACTCAAAATTTTTGCTGTATTTAGTGTATTTTAGCATCCTGAAGATGATTCCAGCATTAATTTCATTGTGCTTATGCTCATTTTTAAGATTTTGACATTTTCACCTTAAGTGTACAATCAGGGGCTGAAAACGCGTTTAAAGCAATAAAAAGTTCATTTTGGCTCTCACACCTAAACTAAACGTTGTAGACTCAAAATTTTTGCTGTATTCAGTGTATTCTAGCATCCTGAAGATGATTCCAGCATTAATTTCATTGTACTTATGCTCATTTTGAAGATTTGGACATTTTCACCTAAAGTGCACAATCAGGCTGAAAACGCATTTAAAGCAATAAAAAGTTCATTTTGGCTCACACACCTAAAATAAACTTTGTAGACTCAAAATTTTTGCTGTATTTAGTGTATTCTAGCATCCTGAAGATGATTCCAGCATTAATTTCATTGTGCTTATGCTCATTTTTAAGATTTTGACATTTTCACCTAAAGTGCACAATCAGGCTGAAAACGCGTTTAAAGAAATAAAAAGTTCATTTTGGCTCTCACACCTAATCTAAACGTTGTAGACTCAAAATTTTTGCTGTATTTAGTGTATTCTAGCATCCTGAAGATGATTCCAGCATTAGTTTCATTGTGCTTATGCTCATTTTTAAGATTTTGACATTTTCACCTAAAGTGCACAATCAGGCTGAAAACGCATTTAAAGCCATAAAAAGTTCATTTTGGCTCTCACACCTAAACTAAATTTTTGCTGGATGTATTTTAGCATCCTGAAGATGATTCCAGCATTAATTTCATTGTGCTTATGCTCATTTTTAAGATTTTGACATTTTCACCTTAAGTGTACAATCAGGGGCTGAAAACGCGGTTAAAGCAATAAAAAGTTCATTTTGGCTCTCACACCTAAACTAAACGTTGTAGACTCAAAATTTTTGCTGTATTCATTGTATTCTAGCATCCTGAAGATGATTCCAGCATTAATTTCATCGTGCTTATGCTCATTTTGAAGATTTTGACATTTTCACCTAAAGTGCACAATCAGGCTAAAAACGCATTTAAAGCAATAAAAAGTTCATTTTGGCTCACACACCTAAAATAAACGTTGTAGACTCAAAATTTTTGCTGTATTTAGTGTATTCTAGCATCCTGAAGATGATTCCAGCATTAATTTCATTGTGCTTATGCTCATTTTTAAGATTTTGACATTTTCACCTTAAGTGTACAATCAGGGGCTGAAAACGCGTTTAAAGCAATAAAAAGTTCATTTTGGCTCTCACACCTAAACTAAACGTTGTAGACTCAAAATGTTTGCTGTATTCAGTGTATTCTAGCATCCTGAAGATGATTCCAGCATTAATTTCATCGTGCTTATGTTCATTTTGAAGATTTTGACATTTTCACCTAAAGTGCACAATCAGGCTGAAAACGCATTTAAAGCAATAAAAAGTTCATTTTGGCTCACACACCTAAAATAAATGTTGTAGACTCAAAATTTTTGCTGTATTTAGTGTATTTTAGAATCCTGAAGATGATTCCAGCATTAATTTCATTGTGCTTATGCTCATTTTTAAGATTTTGACATTTTCACCTTAAGTGTACAATCAGGGGCTGAAAACGCGTTTAAAGCAATAAAAAGTTCATTTTGGCTCTCACACCTAAACTAAACGTTGTAGACTCAAAATTTTTGCTGTATTCAGTGTATTCTAGTATCCTGAAGATGATTCCAGCATTAATTTCATTGTACTTATGCTCATTTTGAAGATTTGGACATTTTCACCTAAAGTGCACAATCAGGCTGAAAACGCATTTAAAGCAATAAAAAGTTCATTTTGGCTCACACACCTAAAATAAACTTTGTAGACTCAAAATTTTTGCTGTATTTAGTGTATTCTAGCATCCTGAAGATGATTCCAGCATTAATTTCATTGTGCTTATGCTCATTTTTAAGATTTTGACATTTTCACCTAAAGTGCACAATCAGGCTGAAAACGCATTTAAAGAAATAAAAAGTTCATTTTGGCTCTCACACCTAAACTAAACGTTGTAGACTCAAAATTTTTGCTGTATTTAGTGTATTCTAGCATCCTGAAGATGATTCCAGCATTAGTTTCATTGTGCTTATGCTCATTTTTAAGATTTTGACATTTTCACCTAAAGTGCACAATCAGGCTGAAAACGCATTTAAAGCCATAAAAAGTTCATTTTGGCTCTCACACCCAAACTAAATTTTTGCTGGATGTATTTTAGCATCCTGAAGATGATTCCAGCATTAATTTCATCGTGCTTATGCTCATTTTGAAGATTTTGACATTTTCACCTAAAGTGCACAATCAGGCTAAAAACGCATTTAAAGCAATAAAAAGTTCATTTTGGCTCACACACCTAAAATAAACGTTGTAGACTCAAAATTTTTGCTGTATTTAGTGTATTCTAGCATCCTGAAGATGATTCCAGCATTAATTTCATTGTGCTTAAGCTCATTTTGAAGATTTTGACATTTTCACCTTAAGTGTACAATCAGGGGCTGAAAACACGTTTAAAGCAATAAAAAGTTCATTTTGGCTCTCACACCTAAACTAAACGTTGTAGACTCAAAATGTTTGCTGTATTCAGTGTATTCTAGCATCCTGAAGATGATTCCAGCATTAATTTCATCGTGCTTATGCTCATTTTGAAGATTTTGACATTTTCACCTAAAGTGCACAATCAGGCTGAAAAGGCATTTAAAGCAATAAAAAGTTCATTTTGGCTCACACAGCTAAAATAAACGTTGTAGACTCAAAATTGTTGCTGTATTTAGTGTATTTTAGCATCCTGAAGATGATTTCAGCATTAATTTCATTGTGCTTATGCTCATTTTTAAGATGTTGACATTTTCACCTTAAGTGTACGATCAGGGGCTGAAAACGCGTTTAAAGCAATAAAAAGTTCATTTTGGCTCTCACACCTAAACTAAACGTTGTAGACTCAAAATTTTTGCTGTATTCAGTGTATTCTAGCATCCTGAAGATGATTCCAGCATTAATTTCATCGTGCTTATGTTCATTTTGAAGATTTTGACATTTTCACCTAAAGTGCACAATCAGGCTGAAAACGCATTTAAAGCAATAAAAAGTTCATTTTGGCTCACACACCTAAAATAAATGTTGTAGACTCAAAATTTTTGCTGTATTTAGTGTATTTTAGCATCCTGAAGATGATTCCAGCATTAATTTCATTGTGCTTATGCTCATTTTTAAGATTTTGACATTTTCACCTTAAGTGTACAATCAGGGGCTGAAAACGCGTTTAAAGCAATAAAAAGTTCATTTTGGCTCTCACACCTAAACTAAACGTTGTAGACTCAAAATTTTTGCTGTATTCAGTGTATTCTAGCATCCTGAAGATGATTCCAGCATTAATTTCATTGTACTTATGCTCATTTTGAAGATTTGGACATTTTCACCTAAAGTGCACAATCAGGCTGAAAACGCATTTAAAGCAATAAAAAGTTCATTTTGGCTCACACACCTAAAATAAACTTTGTAGACTCAAAATTTTTGCTGTATTTAGTGTATTCTAGCATCCTGAAGATGATTCCAGCATTAATTTCATTGTGCTTATGCTCATTTTTAAGATTTTGACATTTTCACCTAAAGTGCACAATCAGGCTGAAAACGCGTTTAAAGAAATAAAAAGTTCATTTTGGCTCTCACACCTAATCTAAACGTTGTAGACTCAAAATTTTTGCTGTATTTAGTGTATTCTAGCATCCTGAAGATGATTCCAGCATTAGTTTCATTGTGCTTATGCTCATTTTTAAGATTTTGACATTTTCACCTAAAGTGCACAATCAGGCTGAAAACGCATTTAAAGCCATAAAAAGTTCATTTTGGCTCTCACACCTAAACTAAATTTTTGCTGGATGTATTTTAGCATCCTGAAGATGATTCCAGCATTAATTTCATTGTGCTTATGCTCATTTTTAAGATTTTGACATTTTCACCTTAAGTGTACAATCAGGGGCTGAAAACGCGGTTAAAGCAATAAAAAGTTCATTTTGGCTCTCACACCTAAACTAAACGTTGTAGACTCAAAATTTTTGCTGTATTCATTGTATTCTAGCATCCTGAAGATGATTCCAGCATTAATTTCATCGTGCTTATGCTCATTTTGAAGATTTTGACATTTTCACCTAAAGTGCACAATCAGGCTAAAAACGCAATTAAAGCAATAAAAAGTTCATTTTGGCTCACACACCTAAAATAAACGTTGTAGACTCAAATTTTTTGCTGTATTTAGTGTATTCTAGCATCCTGAAGATGATTCCAGCATTAATTTCATTGTGCTTAAGCTCATTTTGAAGATTTTGACATTTTCACCTTAAGTGTACAATCAGGGGCTGAAAACGCGTTTAAAGCAATAAAAAGTTCATTTTGGCTCTCACACCTAAACTAAACGTTGTAGACTCAAAATGTTTGCTGTATTCAGTGTATTCTAGCATCCTGAAGATGATTCCAGCATTAATTTCATCGTGCTTATGCTCATTTGGAAGATTTTGACATTTTCACCTAAAGTGCACAATCAGGCTGAAAACGCATTTAAAGCAATAAAAAGTTCATTTTGGCTCACACACCTAAAATAAACTTTGTAGACTCAAAATTTTTGCTGTATTTAGTGTATTCTAGCATCCTGAAGATGATTCCAGCATTAATTTCATTGTGCTTATGCTCATTTTTAAGATTTTGACATTTTCACCTTAAGTGTACAATCAGGGGCTGAAAACGCGTTTAAAGCAATAAAAAGTTCATTTTGGCTCTCACACCTGAACTAAACGTTGTAGACTCAAAATTTTTGCTGTATTTAGTGTATTTTAGCATCCTGAAGATGATTCCAGCATTAATTTCATTGTGCTTATGCTCATTTTTAAGATTTTGACATTTTCACCTTAAGTGTACAATCAGGGGCTGAAAACGCGTTTAAAGCAATAAAAAGTTCATTTTGGCTCTCACACCTAAACTAAACGTTGTAGACTCAAAATTTTTGCTGTATTTAGTGTATTCTAGCATCCTGAAGATGATTCCAGCATTAATTTCATTGTGCTTATGCTCATTTTTAAGATTTTGACATTTTCACCTTAAGTGTACAATCAGGGGCTGAAAACGCGTTTAAAGCAATAAAAAGTTCATTTTGGCTCTCACACCTAAACTAAACGTTGTAGACTCAAAATTTTTGCTGTATTTAGTGTATTTTAGCATCCTGAAGATGATTCCAGCATTAATTTCATTGTGCTTATGCTCATTTTTAAGATTTTGACATTTTCACCTTAAGTGTACAATCAGGGGCTGAAAACGCGTTTAAAGCAATAAAAAGTTCATTTTGGCTCTCACACCTAAACTAAACGTTGTAGACTCAAAAAAATTTCTGTATTCAGTGTATTCTAGCATCCTGAAGATGATTCCAGCATTAATTTCATTGTACTTATGCTCATTTTGAAGATTTTGACATTTTCACCTAAAGTGCACAATCAGGCTGAAAAGGCATTTAAAGCAATAAAAAGTTCATTTTGGCTCACACACCTAAAATAAACGTTGTAGACTCAAAATTTTTGCTGTATTTAGTGTATTCTAGCATCCTGAAGATGATTCCAGCATTAATTTCATCGTGCTTATGTTCATTTTGAAGATTTTGACATTTTCACCTAAAGTGCACAATCAGGCTGAAAACGCATTTAAAGCAATAAAAAGTTCATTTTGGCTCACACACCTAAAATAAATGTTGTAGACTCAAAATTTTTGCTGTATTTAGTGTATTTTAGCATCCTGAAGATGATTCCAGCATTAATTTCATTGTGCTTATGCTCATTTTTAAGATTTTGACATTTTCACCTTAAGTGTACAATCAGGGGCTGAAAACGCGTTTAAAGCAATAAAAAGTTAATTTTGGCTCTCACACCTAAACTAAACGTTGTAGACTCAAAATTTTTGCTGTATTCAGTGTATTCTAGCATCCTGAAGATGATTCCAGCATTAATTTCATTGTACTTATGCTCATTTTGAAGATTTGGACATTTTCACCTAAAGTGCACAATCAGGCTGAAAACGCATTTAAAGCAATAAAAAGTTCATTTTGGCTCACACACCTAAAATAAACTTTGTAGACTCAAAATTTTTGCTGTATTTAGTGTATTCTAGCATCCTGAAGATGATTCCAGCATTAATTTCATTGTGCTTATGCTCATTTTTAAGATTTTGACATTTTCACCTAAAGTGCACAACCAGGCTGAAAACGCATTTAAAGCCATAAAAATATCATTTTGGCTCTCACACCTAAACTAAATTTTTGCTGGATGTATTTTAGCATCCTGAAGATGATTCCAGCATTAATTTCATTGTGCTTATGCTCATTTTTAAGATTTTGACATTTTCACCTTAAGTGTACAATCAGGGGCTGAAAACGCGTTTAAAGCAATAAAAAGTTCATTTTGGCTCTCACACCTAAACTAAACGTTGTAGACTCAAAAAAATTTCTGTATTCAGTGTATTCTAGCATCCTGAAGATGATTCCAGCATTAATTTCATTGTACTTATGCTCATTTTGAAGATTTTGACATTTTCACCTAAAGTGCACAATCAGGCTGAAAACGCATTTAAAGCAATAAAAAGTTCATTTTGGCTCACACACCTAAAATAAACTTTGTAGACTCAAAATTTCTGCTGTATTTAGTGTATTCTATTATCCTGAAGATGATTCCAGCATTAATTTCATTGTGCTTATGCTCATTTTTAAGATTTTGACATTTTCACCTTAAGTGCACAATCAGGCTGAAAACGCATTTAAAGAAATAAAAAGTTCATTTTGGCTCTCACACCTAAACTAAACGTTGTAGACTCAAAATTTTTGCTGTATTCAGTGTATTCTAGCATCCTGAAGATGATTCCAGCATTAATTTCATCGTGCTTATGCTCATTTTGAAGATTTTGACATTTTCACCTAAAGTGCACAATCAGGCTGAAAACGCATTTAAAGCAATAAAAAGTTCATTTTGGCTCACACACCTAAAATAAACTTTTGCTGGATGTATTTTAGCATCCTGAAGATGATTCCAGCATTAATTTCATTGTGCTTATGCTCATTTTTAAGATTTTGACATTTTCACCTTAAGTGTACAATCAGGGGCTGAAAACGCGGTTAAAGCAATAAAAAGTTCATTTTGGCTCTCACACCTAAACTAAACGTTGTAGACTCAAAATTTTTGCTGTATTCATTGTATTCTAGCATCCTGAAGATGATTCCAGCATTAATTTCATCGTGCTTATGCTCATTTTGAAGATTTTGACATTTTCACCTAAAGTGCACAATCAGGCTAAAAACGCGTTTAAAGCAATAAAAAGTTCATTTTGGCTCTCACACCTAAACTAAACGTTGTAGACTCAAAATGTTTGCTGTATTCAGTGTATTCTAGCATCCTGAAGATGATTCCAGCATTAATTTCATCGTGCTTATGCTCATTTGGAAGATTTTGACATTTTCACCTAAAGTGCACAATCAGGCTGAAAACGCATTTAAAGCAATAAAAAGTTCATTTTGGCTCACACACCTAAAATAAACTTTGTAGACTCAAAATTTTTGCTGTATTTAGTGTATTCTAGCATCCTGAAGATGATTCCAGCATTAATTTCATTGTGCTTATGCTCATTTTTAAGATTTTGACATTTTCACCTTAAGTGTACAATCAGGGGCTGAAAACGCGTTTAAAGCAATAAAAAGTTCATTTTGGCTCTCACACCTGAACTAAACGTTGTAGACTCAAAATTTTTGCTGTATTTAGTGTATTTTAGCATCCTGAAGATGATTCCAGCATTAATTTCATTGTGCTTATGCTCATTTTTAAGATTTTGACATTTTCACCTTAAGTGTACAATCAGGGGCTGAAAACGCGTTTAAAGCAATAAAAAGTTCATTTTGGCTCTCACACCTAAACTAAACGTTGTAGACTCAAAATTTTTGCTGTATTTAGTGTATTCTAGCATCCTGAAGATGATTCCAGCATTAATTTCATTGTGCTTATGCTCATTTTTAAGATTTTGACATTTTCACCTTAAGTGTACAATCAGGGGCTGAAAACGCGTTTAAAGCAATAAAAAGTTCATTTTGGCTCTCACACCTAAACTAAACGTTGTAGACTCAAAATTTTTGCTGTATTTAGTATATTTTAGCATCCTGAAGATGATTCCAGCATTAATTTCATTGTGCTTATGCTCATTTTTAAGATTTTGACATTTTCACCTTAAGTGTACAATCAGGGGCTGAAAACGCGTTTAAAGCAATAAAAAGTTCATTTTGGCTCTCACACCTAAACTAAACGTTGTAGACTCAAAAAAAATTCTGTATTCAGTGTATTCTAGCATCCTGAAGATGATTCCAGCATTAATTTCATTGTACTTATGCTCATTTTGAAGATTTTGACATTTTCACCTAAAGTGCACAATCAGGCTGAAAACGCATTTAAAGCAATAAAAAGTTCATTTTGGCTCACACACCTAAAATAAACTTTGTAGACTCAAAATTTCTGCTGTATTTAGTGTATTCTATTATCCTGAAGATGATTCCAGCATTAATTTCATTGTGCTTATGCTCATTTTTAAGATTTTGACATTTTCACCTAAAGTGTACAATCAGGGGCTGAAAACGCGTTTAAAGCAATAAAAAGTTCATTTTGGCTCTCACACCTAAACTAAACGTTGTAGACTCAAAATTTTTGCTGTATTTAGTGTATTCTAGCATCCTGAAGATGATTCCAGCATTAATTTCATTGTGCTTATGCTCATTTTTAAGATTTTGACATTTTCACCTTAAGTGTACAATCAGGGGCTGAAAACGCGTTTAAAGCAATAAAAAGTTCATTTTGGCTCTCACACCTAAACTAAACGTTGTAGACTCAAAATTTTTGCTGTATTTAGTATATTTTAGCATCCTGAAGATGATTCCAGCATTAATTTCATTGTGCTTATGCTCATTTTTAAGATTTTGACATTTTCACCTTAAGTGTACAATCAGGGGCTGAAAACGCGTTTAAAGCAATAAAAAGTTCATTTTGGCTCTCACACCTAAACTAAACGTTGTAGACTCAAAAAAAATTCTGTATTCAGTGTATTCTAGCATCCTGAAGATGATTCCAGCATTAATTTCATTGTACTTATGCTCATTTTGAAGATTTTGACATTTTCACCTAAAGTGCACAATCAGGCTGAAAACGCATTTAAAGCAATAAAAAGTTCATTTTGGCTCACACACCTAAAATAAACTTTGTAGACTCAAAATTTCTGCTGTATTTAGTGTATTCTATTATCCTGAAGATGATTCCAGCATTAATTTCATTGTGCTTATGCTCATTTTTAAGATTTTGACATTTTCACCTAAAGTGCACAATCAGGCTGAAAACGCATTTAAAGAAATAAAAAGTTCATTTTGGCTCTCACACCTAAACTAAACGTTGTAGACTCAAAATTTTTGCTGTATTCAGTGTATTCTAGCATCCTGAAGATGATTCCAGCATTAATTTCATCGTGCTCATGCTCATTTTGAAGATTTTGACATTTTCACCTAAAGTGCACAATCAGGCTGAAAACGCATTTAAAGCAATAAAAAGTTCATTTTGGCTCACACACCTAAAATAAACTTTGTAGACTCAAAATTTTTGCTGTATTTAGTGTATTCTAGAATCCTGAAGATGATTCCAGCATTAATTTCATTGTGCTTATGCTTATTTTGAAGATTTTGACATTTTCACCTTAAGTGTACAATCAGGGGCTGAAAACGCGTTTAAAGCAATAAAAAGTTCATTTTGGCTCTCACACCTAAACTAAATTTTTGCTGGATGTATTTTAGCATCCTGAAGATGATTCCAGCATTAATTTCATTGTGCTTATGCTCATTTTTAAGATTTTGACATTTTCACCTTAAGTGTACAATCAGGGGCTGAAAACGCGGTTAAAGCAATAAAAAGTTCATTTTGGCTCTCACACCTAAACTAAACGTTGTAGACTCAAAATTTTTGCTGTATTCATTGTATTCTAGCATCCTGAAGATGATTCCAGCATTAATTTCATCGTGCTTATGCTCATTTTGAAGATTTTGACATTTTCACCTAAAGTGCACAATCAGGCTAAAAACGCATTTAAAGCAATAAAAAGTTCATTTTGGCTCACAAACCTAAACTAAACGTTGTAGACTCAAAATTTTTGCTGTATTTAGTGTATTCTAGCATCCTGGAGATGATTCCAGCATTAATTTCATTGTGCTTATGCTCATTTTTAAGATTTTGACATTTTCACCTTAAGTGTACAATCAGGGGCTGAAAACGCGTTTAAAGCAATAAAAAGTTCATTTTGGCTCTCACACCTAAACTAAACGTTGTAGACTCAAAAAAAATTCTGTATTCAGTGTATTCTAGCATCCTGAAGATGATTCCAGCATTAATTTCATTGTACTTATGCTCATTTTGAAGATTTTTACATTTTCACCTAAAGTGCACAATCAGGCTGAAAACGCATTTAAAGCAATAAAAAGTTCATTTTGGCTCACACACCTAAAATAAACTTTGTAGACTCAAAATTTCTGCTGTATTTAGTGTATTCTATTATCCTGAAGATGATTCCAGCATTAATTTCATTGTGTTTATGCTCATTTTTAAGATTTTGACATTTTCACCTAAAGTGCACAATCAGGCTGAAAACGCATTTAAAGAAATAAAAAGTTCATTTTGGCTCTCACACCTAAACTAAACGTTGTAGACTCAAAATTTTTGCTGTATTCAGTGTATTCTAGCATCCTGAAGATGATTCCAGCATTAATTTCATCGTGCTTATGCTCATTTTGAAGATTTTGACATTTTCACCTAAAGTGCACAATCAGGCTGAAAACGCATTTAAAGCAATAAAAAGTTCATTTTGGCTCACACACCTAAAATAAACTTTTGCTGGATGTATTTTAGCATCCTGAAGATGATTCCAGCATTAATTTCATTGTGCTTATGCTCATTTTTAAGATTTTGACATTTTCACCTTAAGTGTACAATCAGGGGCTGAAAACGCGGTTAAAGCAATAAAAAGTTCATTTTGGCTCTCACACCTAAACTAAACGTTGTAGACTCAAAATTTTTGCTGTATTCATTGTATTCTAGCATCCTGAAGATGATTCCAGCATTAATTTCATCGTGCTTATGCTCATTTTGAAGATTTTGACATTTTCACCTAAAGTGCACAATCAGGCTAAAAACGCATTTAAAGCAATAAAAAGTTCATTTTGGCTCACACACCTAAAATAAACGTTGTAGACTCAAAATTTTTGCTGTATTTAGTGTATTCTAGCATCCTGAAGATGATTCCAGCATTAATTTCATTGTGCTTAAGCTCATTTTGAAGATTTTGACATTTTCACCTTAAGTGTACAATCAGGGGCTGAAAACACGTTTAAAGCAATAAAAAGTTCATTTTGGCTGTCACACCTAAACTAAACGTTGTATACTCAAAATGTTTGCTGTATTCAGTGTATTCTAGCATCCTGAAGATGATTCCAGCATTAATTTCATCGTGCTTATGCTCATTTTGAAGATTTTGACATTTTCACCTAAAGTGCACAATCAGGCTGAAAACGCATTTAAAGCAATAAAAAGTTCATTTTGGCTCACACAGCTAAAATAAACGTTGTAGACTCAAAATTGTTGCTGTATTTAGTGTATTTTAGCATCCTGAAGATGATTCCAGCATTAATTTCATTGTGCTTATGCTCATTTTTAAGATGTTGACATTTTCACCTTAAGTGTACAATCAGGGGCTGAAAACGCGTTTAAAGCAATAAAAAGTTCATTTTGGCTCTCACACCTAAACTAAACGTTGTAGACTCAAAATTTTTGCTGTATTCAGTGTATTCTAGCATCCTGAAGATGATTCCAGCATTAATTTCATCGTGCTTATGTTCATTTTGAAGATTTTGACATTTTCACCTAAAGTGCACAATCAGGCTGAAAACGCATTTAAAGCAATAA
The DNA here is from genome assembly GCF_051991255.1 of Vanacampus margaritifer. NCBI lineage: Eukaryota > Metazoa > Chordata > Actinopteri > Syngnathiformes > Syngnathidae > Vanacampus > Vanacampus margaritifer. The sequence goes on along the minus strand of NW_027520732.1, from coordinate 1,737,136 downwards.
AAAGTTCATTTTGGCTCACACACCTAAAATAAATGTTGTAGACTCAAAATTTTTGCTGTATTTAGTGTATTTTAGCATCCTGAAGATGATTCCAGCATTAATTTCATTGTGCTTATGCTCATTTTTAAGATTTTGACATTTTCACCTTAAGTGTACAATCAGGGGCTGAAAACGCGTTTAAAGCAATAAAAAGTTCATTTTGGCTCTCACACCTAAACTAAACGTTGTAGACTCAAAATTTTTGCTGTATTCAGTGTATTCTAGCATCCTGAAGATGATTCCAGCATTAATTTCATTGTACTTATGCTCATTTTGAAGATTTGGACATTTTCACCTAAAGTGCACAATCAGGCTGAAAACGCATTTAAAGCAATAAAAAGTTCATTTTGGCTCACACACCTAAAATAAACTTTGTAGACTCAAAATTTTTGCTGTATTTAGTGTATTCTAGCATCCTGAAGATGATTCCAGCATTAATTTCATTGTGCTTATGCTCATTTTTAAGATTTTGACATTTTCACCTAAAGTGCACAATCAGGCTGAAAACGCGTTTAAAGAAATAAAAAGTTCATTTTGGCTCTCACACCTAATCTAAACGTTGTAGACTCAAAATTTTTGCTGTATTTAGTGTATTCTAGCATCCTGAAGATGATTCCAGCATTAGTTTCATTGTGCTTATGCTCATTTTTAAGATTTTGACATTTTCACCTAAAGTGCACAATCAGGCTGAAAACGCATTTAAAGCCATAAAAAGTTCATTTTGGCTCTCACACCTAAACTAAATTTTTGCTGGATGTATTTTAGCATCCTGAAGATGATTCCAGCATTAATTTCATTGTGCTTATGCTCATTTTGAAGATTTTGACATTTTCACCTTAAGTGTACAATCAGGGGCTGAAAACGCGTTTAAAGCAATAAAAAGTTCATTTTGGCTCTCACACCTAAACTAAACGTTGTAGACTCAAAATTTTTGCTGTATTCATTGTATTCTAGCATCCTGAAGATGATTCCAGCATTAATTTCATCGTGCTTATGCTCATTTTGAAGATTTTGACATTTTCACCTAAAGTGCACAATCAGGCTAAAAACGCATTAAAAGCAATAAAAAGTTCATTTTGGCTCACACACCTAAAATAAACGTTGTAGACTCAAAATTTTTGCTGTATTTAGTGTATTCTAGCATCCTGAAGATGATTCCAGCATTAATTTCATTGTGCTTATGCTCATTTTTAAGATTTTGACATTTTCACCTTAAGTGTACAATCAGGGGCTGAAAACGCGTTTAAAGCAATAAAAAGTTCATTTTGGCTCTCACACCTGAACTAAACGTTGTAGACTCAAAATTTTTGCTGTATTTAGTGTATTTTAGCATCCTGAAGATGATTCCAGCATTAATTTCATTGTGCTTATGCTCATTTTTAAGATTTTGACATTTTCACCTTAAGTGTACAATCAGGGGCTGAAAACGCGTTTAAAGCAATAAAAAGTTAATTTTGGCTCTCACACCTAAACTAAACGTTGTAGACTCAAAATTTTTGCTGTATTTAGTGTATTTTAGCATCCTGAAGATGATTCCAGCATTAATTTCATTGTGCTTATGCTCATTTTTAAGATTTTGACATTTTCACCTTAAGTGTACAATCAGGGGCTGAAAACGCGTTTAAAGCAATAAAAAGTTCATTTTGGCTCTCACACCTAAACTAAACGTTGTAGACTCAAAAAAATTTCTGTATTCAGTGTATTCTAGCATCCTGAAGATGATTCCAGCATTAATTTCATTGTACTTATGCTCATTTTGAAGATTTTGACATTTTCACCTAAAGTGCACAATCAGGCTGAAAACGCATTTAAAGCAATAAAAAGTTCATTTTGGCTCACACACCTAAAATAAACTTTGTAGACTCAAAATTTCTTCTGTATTTAGTGTATTCTATTATCCTGAAGATGATTCCAGCATTAATTTCATTGTGCTTATGCTCATTTTTAAGATTTTGACATTTTCACCTAAAGTGCACAATCAGGCTGAAAACGCATTTAAAGAAATAAAAAGTTCATTTTGGCTCTCACACCTAAACTAAACGTTGTAGACTCAAAATTTTTGCTGTATTCAGTGTATTCTAGCATCCTGAAGATGATTCCAGCATTAATTTCATCGTGCTTATGCTCATTTTGAAGATTTTGACATTTTCACCTAAAGTGCACAATCAGGCTGAAAACGCATTTAAAGCAATAAAAAGTTCATTTTGGCTCTCACACCTAAACTAAACGATGTAGACTCAAAATTTTTACTGTATTTAGTGTATTCTAGCATCCTGAAGATGATTCCAGCATTAATTTCATTGTGCTTATGCTCATTTTTAAGATTTTGACATTTTCACCTTAAGTGTACAATCAGGGGCTGAAAACGCGTTTAAAGCAATAAAAAGTTCATTTTGGCTCTCACACCTAAACTAAACGTTGTAGACTCAAAATTTTTGCTGTATTCAGTGTATTCTAGCATCCTGAAGATGATTCAATCATTAATTTCATCGTGCTTATGCTCATTTTGAAGATTTTGACATTTTCACCTAAAGTGCACAATAAGGCTGAAAACGCATTTAAAGCAATAAAAAGTTCATTTTGGCTCTCACACCTAAACAAAACGTTGTAGACTCAACATTTTTGCTGTATTTAGTGTATTCTAGCATCCTGAAGATGATTCCAGCATTAATTTCATTGTGCTTATGCTCATTTTTAAGATTTTGACATTTTCACCTTAAGTGTACAATCAGGGGCTGAAAACGCGTTTAAAGCAATAAAAAGTTCATTTTGGCTCTCACACCTAAACTAAACGTTGTAGACTCAAAATTTTTGCTGTATTCAGTGTATTCTAGCAACCTGAAGATGATTCCAGCATTAATTTCATCGTGCTTATGCTCATTTTGAAGATTTTGACATTTTCACCTAAAGTGCACAATCAGGCTGAAAACGCATTTAAAGCAATAAAAAGTTCATTTTGGCTCACACACCTAAAATAAACTTTGTAGACTCAAAATTTTTGCTGTATTTAGTGTATTCTAGAATCCTGAAGATGATTCCAGCATTAATTTCATTGTGCTTATGCTTATTTTGAAGATTTTGACATTTTCACCTTAAGTGTACAATCAGGGGCTGAAAACGCGTTTAAAGCAATAAAAAGTTCATTTTGGCTCTCACACCTAAACTAAACGTTGTAGACTCAAAATTTTTGCTGTATTTAGTGTATTCCAGCATCCTGAAGATGATTCCAGCATTAATTTCATTGTGCTTATGCTCATTTTGAAGATTTTGACATTTTCCCCTTAAGTGTACAATCAGGGGCTGAAAACGCGTTTAAAGCAATAAAAAGTTCATTTTGGCTCTCACACCTAAACTAAACGTTGTAGACTCAAAATTTTTGCTGTATTCAGTGTATTCTAGCATCCTGAAGATGATTCCAGCATTAATTTCATCGTGCTTATGCTCATTTTGAAGATTTTGACATTTTCACCTTAAGTGTACAATCAGGGGCTGAAAACGCGTTTAAAGCAATAAAAAGTTCATTTTGGCTCTCACACCTAAACTAAACGTTGTAGACTCAAAATGTTTGCTGTATTCAGTGTATTCTAGCATCCTGAAGATGATTCCAGCATTAATTTCATCGTGCTTATGCTCATTTTGAAGATTTTGACATTTTCACCTAAAGTGCACAATCAGGCTGAAAAGGCATTTAAAGCAATAAAAAGTTCATTTTGGCTCACACACCTAAAATAAACGTTGTAGACTCAAAATTTTTGCTGTATTTAGTGTATTCTAGCATCCTGAAGATGATTCCAGCATTAATTTCATCGTGCTTATGTTCATTTTGAAGATTTTGACATTTTCACCTAAAGTGCACAATCAGGCTGAAAACGCATTTAAAGCAATAAAAAGTTCATTTTGGCTCACACACCTAAAATAAATGTTGTAGACTCAAAATTTTTGCTGTATTTAGTGTATTTTAGCATCCTGAAGATGATTCCAGCATTAATTTCATTGTGCTTATGCTCATTTTTAAGATTTTGACATTTTCACCTTAAGTGTACAATCAGGGGCTGAAAACGCGTTTAAAGCAATAAAAAGTTCATTTTGGCTCTCACACCTAAACTAAACGTTGTAGACTCAAAATTTTTGCTGTATTCAGTGTATTCTAGCATCCTGAAGATGATTCCAGCATTAATTTCATTGTACTTATGCTCATTTTGAAGATTTGGACATTTTCACCTAAAGTGCACAATCAGGCTGAAAACGCATTTAAAGCAATAAAAAGTTCATTTTGGCTCACACACCTAAAATAAACTTTGTAGACTCAAAATTTTTGCTGTATTTAGTGTATTCTAGCATCCTGAAGATGATTCCAGCATTAATTTCATTGTGCTTATGCTCATTTTTAAGATTTTGACATTTTCACCTAAAGTGCACAACCAGGCTGAAAACGCATTTAAAGCCATAAAAATATCATTTTGGCTCTCACACCTAAACTAAATTTTTGCTGGATGTATTTTAGCATCCTGAAGATGATTCCAGCATTAATTTCATTGTGCTTATGCTCATTTTTAAGATTTTGACATTTTCACCTTAAGTGTACAATCAGGGGCTGAAAACGCGTTTAAAGCAATAAAAAGTTCATTTTGGCTCTCACACCTAAACTAAACGTTGTAGACTCAAAAAAATTTCTGTATTCAGTGTATTCTAGCATCCTGAAGATGATTCCAGCATTAATTTCATTGTACTTATGCTCATTTTGAAGATTTTGACATTTTCACCTAAAGTGCACAATCAGGCTGAAAACGCATTTAAAGCAATAAAAAGTTCATTTTGGCTCACACACCTAAAATAAACTTTGTAGACTCAAAATTTCTGCTGTATTTAGTGTATTCTATTATCCTGAAGATGATTCCAGCATTAATTTCATTGTGCTTATGCTCATTTTTAAGATTTTGACATTTTCACCTAAAGTGCACAATCAGGCTGAAAACGCATTTAAAGAAATAAAAAGTTCATTTTGGCTCTCACACCTAAACTAAACGTTGTAGACTCAAAATTTTTGCTGTATTCAGTGTATTCTAGCATCCTGAAGATGATTCCAGCATTAATTTCATCGTGCTTATGCTCATTTTGAAGATTTTGACATTTTCACCTAAAGTGCACAATCAGGCTGAAAACGCATTTAAAGCAATAAAAAGTTCATTTTGGCTCACACACCTAAAATAAACTTTTGCTGGATGTATTTTAGCATCCTGAAGATGATTCCAGCATTAATTTCATTGTGCTTATGCTCATTTTTAAGATTTTGACATTTTCACCTTAAGTGTACAATCAGGGGCTGAAAACGCGGTTAAAGCAATAAAAAGTTCATTTTGGCTCTCACACCTAAACTAAACGTTGTAGACTCAAAATTTTTGCTGTATTCATTGTATTCTAGCATCCTGAAGATGATTCCAGCATTAATTTCATCGTGCTTATGCTCATTTTGAAGATTTTGACATTTTCACCTAAAGTGCACAATCAGGCTAAAAACGCGTTTAAAGCAATAAAAAGTTCATTTTGGCTCTCACACCTAAACTAAACGTTGTAGACTCAAAATGTTTGCTGTATTCAGTGTATTCTAGCATCCTGAAGATGATTCCAGCATTAATTTCATCGTGCTTATGCTCATTTGGAAGATTTTGACATTTTCACCTAAAGTGCACAATCAGGCTGAAAACGCATTTAAAGCAATAAAAAGTTCATTTTGGCTCACACACCTAAAATAAACTTTGTAGACTCAAAATTTTTGCTGTATTTAGTGTATTCTAGCATCCTGAAGATGATTCCAGCATTAATTTCATTGTGCTTATGCTCATTTTTAAGATTTTGACATTTTCACCTTAAGTGTACAATCAGGGGCTGAAAACGCGTTTAAAGCAATAAAAAGTTCATTTTGGCTCTCACACCTGAACTAAACGTTGTAGACTCAAAATTTTTGCTGTATTTAGTGTATTTTAGCATCCTGAAGATGATTCCAGCATTAATTTCATTGTGCTTATGCTCATTTTTAAGATTTTGACATTTTCACCTTAAGTGTACAATCAGGGGCTGAAAACGCGTTTAAAGCAATAAAAAGTTCATTTTGGCTCTCACACCTAAACTAAACGTTGTAGACTCAAAATTTTTGCTGTATTTAGTGTATTCTAGCATCCTGAAGATGATTCCAGCATTAATTTCATTGTGCTTATGCTCATTTTTAAGATTTTGACATTTTCACCTTAAGTGTACAATCAGGGGCTGAAAACGCGTTTAAAGCAATAAAAAGTTCATTTTGGCTCTCACACCTAAACTAAACGTTGTAGACTCAAAATTTTTGCTGTATTTAGTATATTTTAGCATCCTGAAGATGATTCCAGCATTAATTTCATTGTGCTTATGCTCATTTTTAAGATTTTGACATTTTCACCTTAAGTGTACAATCAGGGGCTGAAAACGCGTTTAAAGCAATAAAAAGTTCATTTTGGCTCTCACACCTAAACTAAACGTTGTAGATTTAAAAAAAATTCTGTATTCAGTGTATTCTAGCATCCTGAAGATGATTCCAGCATTAATTTCATTGTACTTATGCTCATTTTGAAGATTTTGACATTTTCACCTAAAGTGCACAATCAGGCTGAAAACGCATTTAAAGCAATAAAAAGTTCATTTTGGCTCACACACCTAAAATAAACTTTGTAGACTCAAAATTTCTGCTGTATTTAGTGTATTCTATTATCCTGAAGATGATTCCAGCATTAATTTCATTGTGCTTATGCTCATTTTTAAGATTTTGACATTTTCACCTAAAGTGCACAATCAGGCTGAAAACGCATTTAAAGAAATAAAAAGTTCATTTTGGCTCTCACACCTAAACTAAACGTTGTAGACTCAAAATTTTTGCTGTATTCAGTGTATTCTAGCATCCTGAAGATGATTCCAGCATTAATTTCATCGTGCTTATGCTCATTTTGAAGATTTTGACATTTTCACCTAAAGTGCACAATCAGGCTGAAAACGCATTTAAAGCAATAAAAAGTTCATTTTGGCTCACACACCTAAAATAAACTTTGTAGACTCAAAATTTTTGCTGTATTTAGTGTATTCTAGAATCCTGAAGATGATTCCAGCATTAATTTCATTGTGCTTATGCTTATTTTGAAGATTTTGACATTTTCACCTTAAGTGTACAATCAGGGGCTGAAAACGCGTTTAAAGCAATAAAAAGTTCATTTTGGCTCTCACACCTAAACTAAACGTTGTAGACTCAAAATTTTTGCTGTATTTAGTGTATTCCAGCATCCTGAAGATGATTCCAGCATTAATTTCATTGTGCTTATGCTCATTTTTAAGATTTTGACATTTTCCCCTTAAGTGTACAATCAGGGGCTGAAAACGCGTTTAAAGCAATAAAAAGTTCATTTTGGCTCTCACACCTAAACTAAACGTTGTAGACTCAAAATTTTTGCTGTATTCAGTGTATTCTAGCATCCTGAAGATGATTCCAGCATTAATTTCATCGTGCTTATGCTCATTTTGAAGATTTTGACATTTTCACCTTAAGTGTACAATCAGGGGCTGAAAACGCGTTTAAAGCAATAAAAAGTTCATTTTGGCTCTCACACCTAAACTAAACGTTGTAGACTCAAAATGTTTGCTGTATTCAGTGTATTCTAGCATCCTGAAGATGATTCCAGCATTAATTTCATCGTGCTTATGCTCATTTTGAAGATTTTGACATTTTCACCTAAAGTGCACAATCAGGCTGAAAAGGCATTTAAAGCAATAAAAAGTTCATTTTGGCTCACACACCTAAAATAAACGTTGTAGACTCAAAATTTTTGCTGTATTTAGTGTATTCTAGCATCCTGAAGATGATTCCAGCATTAATTTCATCGTGCTTATGTTCATTTTGAAGATTTTGACATTTTCACCTAAAGTGCACAATCAGGCTGAAAACGCATTTAAAGCAATAAAAAGTTCATTTTGGCTCACACACCTAAAATAAATGTTGTAGACTCAAAATTTTTGCTGTATTTAGTGTATTTTAGCATCCTGAAGATGATTCCAGCATTAATTTCATTGTGCTTATGCTCATTTTTAAGATTTTGACATTTTCACCTTAAGTGTACAATCAGGGGCTGAAAACGCGTTTAAAGCAATAAAAAGTTCATTTTGGCTCTCACACCTAAACTAAACGTTGTAGACTCAAAATTTTTGCTGTATTCAGTGTATTCTAGCATCCTGAAGATGATTCCAGCATTAATTTCATTGTACTTATGCTCATTTTGAAGATTTGGACATTTTCACCTAAAGTGCACAATCAGGCTGAAAACGCATTTAAAGCAATAAAAAGTTCATTTTGGCTCGCACACCTAAAATAAACTTTGTAGACTCAAAATTTTTGCTGTATTTAGTGTATTCTAGCATCCTGAAGATGATTCCAGCATTAATTTCATTGTGCTTATGCTCATTTTTAAGATTTTGACATTTTCACCTAAAGTGCACAACCAGGCTGAAAACGCATTTAAAGCCATAAAAAGTTCATTTTGGCTCTCACACCTAAACTAAATTTTTGCTGGATGTATTTTAGCATCCTGAAGATGATTCCAGCATTAATTTCATTGTGCTTATGCTCATTTTTAAGATTTTGACATTTTCACCTTAAGTGTACAATCAGGGGCTGAAAACGCGGTTAAAGCAATAAAAAGTTCATTTTGGCTCTCACACCTAAACTAAACGTTGTAGACTCAAAATTTTTGCTGTATTCATTGTATTCTAGCATCCTGAAGATGATTCCAGCATTAATTTCATCGTGCTTATGCTCATTTTGAAGATTTTGACATTTTCACCTAAAGTGCACAATCAGGCTAAAAACGCATTTAAAGCAATAAAAAGTTCATTTTGGCTCACAAACCTAAACTAAACGTTGTAGACTCAAAATTTTTGCTGTATTTAGTGTATTCTAGCATCCTGGAGATGATTCCAGCATTAATTTCATTGTGCTTATGCTCATTTTTAAGATTTTGACATTTTCACCTTAAGTGTACAATCAGGGGCTGAAAACGCGTTTAAAGCAATAAAAAGTTCATTTTGGCTCTCACACCTAAACTAAACGTTGTAGACTCCAAAAAAATTCTGTATTCAGTGTATTCTAGCATCCTGAAGATGATTCCAGCATTAATTTCATTGTACTTATGCTCATTTTGAAGATTTTGACATTTTCACCTAAAGTGCACAATCAGGCTGAAAACGCATTTAAAGCAATAAAAAGTTAATTTTGGCTCACACACCTAAAATAAACTTTGTAGACTCAAAATTTCTGCTGTATTTAGTGTATTCTATTATCCTGAAGATGATTCCAGCATTAATTTCATTGTGCTTATGCTCATTTTTAAGATTTTGACATTTTCACCTAAAGTGCACAATCAGGCTGAAAACGCATTTAAAGAAATAAAAAGTTCATTTTGGCTCTCACACCTAAACTAAACGTTGTAGACTCAAAATTTTTGCTGTATTCAGTGTATTCTAGCATCCTGAAGATGATTCCAGCATTAATTTCATCGTGCTTATGCTCATTTTGAAGATTTTGACATTTTCACCTAAAGTGCACAATCAGGCTGAAAACGCATTTAAAGCAATAAAAAGTTCATTTTGGCTCACACACCTAAAATAAACTTTTGCTGGATGTATTTTAGCATCCTGAAGATGATTCCAGCATTAATTTCATTGTGCTTATGCTCATTTTTAAGATTTTGACATTTTCACCTTAAGTGTACAATTAGGGGCTGAAAACGCGGTTAAAGCAATAAAAAGTTCATTTTGGCTCTCACACCTAAACTAAACGTTGTAGACTCAAAATTTTTGCTGTATTCATTGTATTCTAGCATCCTGAAGATGATTCCAGCATTAATTTCATCGTGCTTATGCTCATTTTGAAGATTTTGACATTTTCACCTAAAGTGCACAATCAGGCTAAAAACGCATTTAAAGCAATAAAAAGTTCATTTTGGCTCACACACCTAAAATAAACGTTGTAGACTCAAAATTTTTGCTGTATTTAGTGTATTCTAGCATCCTGAAGATGATTCCAGCATTAATTTCATTGTGCTTAAGCTCATTTTGAAGATTTTGACATTTTCACCTTAAGTGTACAATCAGGGGCTGAAAACACGTTTAAAGCAATAAAAAGTTCATTTTGGCTCTCACACCTAAACTAAACGTTGTATACTCAAAATGTTTGCTGTATTCAGTGTATTCTAGCATCCTGAAGATGATTCCAGCATTAATTTCATCGTGCTTATGCTCATTTTGAAGATTTTGACATTTTCACCTAAAGTGCACAATCAGGCTGAAAACGCATTTAAAGCAATAAAAAGTTCATTTTGGCTCACACAGCTAAAATAAACGTTGTAGACTCAAAATTGTTGCTGTATTTAGTGTATTTTAGCATCCTGAAGATGATTCCAGCATTAATTTCATTGTGCTTATGCTCATTTTTAAGATGTTGACATTTTCACCTTAAGTGTACAATCAGGGGCTGAAAACGCGTTTAAAGCAATAAAAAGTTCATTTTGGCTCTCACACCTAAACTAAACGTTGTAGACTCAAAATTTTTGCTGTATTCAGTGTATTCTAGCATCCTGAAGATGATTCCAGCATTAATTTCATCGTGCTTATGTTCATTTTGAAGATTTTGACATTTTCACCTAAAGTGCACAATCAGGCTGAAAACGCATTTAAAGCAATAAAAAGTTCATTTTGGCTCACACACCTAAAATAAATGTTGTAGACTCAAAATTTTTGCTGTATTTAGTGTATTTTAGCATCCTGAAGATGATTCCAGCATTAATTTCATTGTGCTTATGCTCATTTTTAAGATTTTGACATTTTCACCTAAAGTGCACAATCAGGCTGAAAACGCGTTTAAAGAAATAAAAAGTTCATTTTGGCTCTCACACCTAATCTAAACGTTGTAGACTCAAAATTTTTGCTGTATTTAGTGTATTCTAGCATCCTGAAGATGATTCCAGCATTAGTTTCATTGTGCTTATGCTCATTTTTAAGATTTTGACATTTTCACCTAAAGTGCACAATCAGGCTGAAAACGCATTTAAAGCCATAAAAAGTTCATTTTGGCTCTCACACCTAAACTAAATTTTTGCTGGATGTATTTTAGCATCCTGAAGATGATTCCAGCATTAATTTCATTGTGCTTATGCTCATTTTTAAGATTTTGACATTTTCACCTTAAGTGTACAATCAGGGGCTGAAAACGCGGTTAAAGCAATAAAAAGTTCATTTTGGCTCTCACACCTAAACTAAACGTTGTAGACTCAAAATTTTGCTGTATTCATTGTATTCTAGCATCCTGAAGATGATTCCAGCATTAATTTCATCGTGCTTATGCTCATTTTGAAGATTTTGACATTTTCACCTAAAGTGCACAATCAGGCTAAAAACGCATTTAAAGCAATAAAAAGTTCATTTTGGCTCACACACCTAAAATAAACGTTGTAGACTCAAAATTTTTGCTGTATTTAGTGTATTCTAGCATCCTGAAGATGATTCCAGCATTAATTTCATTGTGCTTAAGCTCATTTTGAAGATTTTGACATTTTCACCTTAAGTGTACAATCAGGGGCTGAAAACGCGTTTAAAGCAATAAAAAGTTCATTTTGGCTCTCACACCTAAACTAAACGTTGTAGACTCAAAATGTTTGCTGTATTCAGTGTATTCTAGCATCCTGAAGATGATTCCAGCATTAATTTCATCGTGCTTATGCTCATTTGGAAGATTTTGACATTTTCACCTAAAGTGCACAATCAGGCTGAAAACGCATTTAAAGCAATAAAAAGTTCATTTTGGCTCACACACCTAAAATAAACTTTGTAGACTCAAAATTTTTGCTGTATTTAGTGTATTCTAGCATCCTGAAGATGATTCCAGCATTAATTTCATTGTGCTTATGCTCATTTTTAAGATTTTGACATTTTCACCTTAAGTGTACAATCAGGGGCTGAAAACGCGTTTAAAGCAATAAAAAGTTCATTTTGGCTCTCACACCTGAACTAAACGTTGTAGACTCAAAATTTTTGCTGTATTTAGTGTATTTTAGCATCCTGAAGATGATTCCAGCATTAATTTCATTGTGCTTATGCTCATTTTTAAGATTTTGACATTTTCACCTTAAGTGTACAATCAGGGGCTGAAAACGCGTTTAAAGCAATAAAAAGTTCATTTTGGCTCTCACACCTAAACTAAACGTTGTAGACTCAAAATTTTTGCTGTATTTAGTGTATTTTAGCATCCTGAAGATGATTCCAGCATTAATTTCATTGTGCTTATGCTCATTTTTAAGATTTTGACATTTTCACCTTAAGTGTACAATCAGGGGCTGAAAACGCGTTTAAAGCAATAAAAAGTTCATTTTGGCTCACACACCTAAAATAAACTTTGTAGACTCAAAATTTCTGCTGTATTTAGTGTATTCTATTATCCTGAAGATGATTCCAGCATTAATTTCATTGTGCTTATGCTCATTTTTAAGATTTTGACATTTTCACCTAAAGTGCACAATCAGGCTGAAAACGCATTTAAAGAAATAAAAAGTTCATTTTGGCTCTCACACCTAAACTAAACGTTGTAGACTCAAAATTTTTGCTGTATTCAGTGTATTCTAGCATCCTGAAGATGATTCCAGCATTAATTTCATCGTGCTTATGCTCATTTTGAAGATTTTGACATTTTCACCTAAAGTGCACAATCAGGCTGAAAACGCATTTAAAGCAATAAAAAGTTCATTTTGGCTCTCACACCTAAACTAAACGATGTAGACTCAAAATTTTTACTGTATTTAGTGTATTCTAGCATCCTGAAGATGATTCCAGCATTAATTTCATTGTGCTTATGCTCATTTTTAAGATTTTGACATTTTCACCTTAAGTGTACAATCAGGGGCTGAAAACGCGTTTAAAGCAATAAAAAGTTCATTTTGGCTCTCACACCTAAACTAAACGTTGTAGACTCAAAATTTTTGCTGTATTCAGTGTATTCTAGCATCCTGAAGATGATTCCAGCATTAATTTCATCGTGCTTATGCTCATTTTGAAGATTTTGACATTTTCACCTAAAGTGCACAATAAGGCTGAAAACGCATTTAAAGCAATAAAAAGTTCATTTTGGCTCTCACACCTAAACAAAACGTTGTAGACTCAACATTTTTGCTGTATTTAGTGTATTCTAGCATCCTGAAGATGATTCCAGCATTAATTTCATTGTGCTTATGCTCATTTTTAAGATTTTGACATTTTCACCTTAAGTGTACAATCAGGGGCTGAAAACGCGTTTAAAGCAATAAAAAGTTCATTTTGGCTCTCACACCTAAACTAAACGTTGTAGACTCAAAATTTTTGCTGTATTCAGTGTATTCTAGCATCCTGAAGATGATTCCAGCATTAATTTCATCGTGCTTATGCTCATTTTGAAGATTTTGACATTTTCACCTAAAGTGCACAATCAGGCTGAAAACGCATTTAAAGCAATAAAAAGTTCATTTTGGCTCACACACCTAAAATAAACTTTGTAGACTCAAAATTTTTGCTGTATTTAGTGTATTCTAGAATCCTGAAGATGATTCCAGCATTAATTTCATTGTGCTTATGCTTATTTTGAAGATTTTGACATTTTCACCTTAAGTGTACAATCAGGGGCTGAAAACGCGTTTAAAGCAATAAAAAGTTCATTTTGGCTCTCACACCTAAACTAAACGTTGTAGACTCAAAATTTTTGCTGTATTTAGTGTATTCCAGCATCCTGAAGATGATTCCAGCATTAATTTCATTGTGCTTATGCTCATTTTGAAGATTTTGACATTTTCCCCTTAAGTGTACAATCAGGGGCTGAAAACGCGTTTAAAGCAATAAAAAGTTCATTTTGGCTCTCACACCTAAACTAAACGTTGTAGACTCAAAATTTTTGCTGTATTCAGTGTATTCTAGCATCCTGAAGATGATTCCAGCATTAATTTCATCGTGCTTATGCTCATTTTGAAGATTTTGACATTTTCACCTTAAGTGTACAATCAGGGGCTGAAAACGCGTTTAAAGCAATAAAAAGTTCATTTTGGCTCTCACACCTAAACTAAACGTTGTAGACTCAAAATGTTTGCTGTATTCAGTGTATTCTAGCATCCTGAAGATGATTCCAGCATTAATTTCATCGTGCTTATGCTCATTTTGAAGATTTTGACATTTTCACCTAAAGTGCACAATCAGGCTGAAAAGGCATTTAAAGCAATAAAAAGTTCATTTTGGCTCACACACCTAAAATAAACGTTGTAGACTCAAAATTTTTGCTGTATTTAGTGTATTCTAGCATCCTGAAGATGATTCCAGCATTAATTTCATCGTGCTTATGTTCATTTTGAAGATTTTGACATTTTCACCTAAAGTGCACAATCAGGCTGAAAACGCATTTAAAGCAATAAAAAGTTCATTTTGGCTCACACACCTAAAATAAATGTTGTAGACTCAAAATTTTTGCTGTATTTAGTGTATTTTAGCATCCTGAAGATGATTCCAGCATTAATTTCATTGTGCTTATGCTCATTTTTAAGATTTTGACATTTTCACCTTAAGTGTACAATCAGGGGCTGAAAACGCGTTTAAAGCAATAAAAAGTTCATTTTGGCTCTCACACCTAAACTAAACGTTGTAGACTCAAAATTTTTGCTGTATTCAGTGTATTCTAGCATCCTGAAGATGATTCCAGCATTAATTTCATTGTACTTATGCTCATTTTGAAGATTTGGACATTTTCACCTAAAGTGCACAATCAGGCTGAAAACGCATTTAAAGCAATAAAAAGTTCATTTTGGCTCACACACCTAAAATAAACTTTGTAGACTCAAAATTTTTGCTGTATTTAGTGTATTCTAGCATCCTGAAGATGATTCCAGCATTAATTTCATTGTGCTTATGCTCATTTTTAAGATTTTGACATTTTCACCTAAAGTGCACAACCAGGCTGAAAACGCATTTAAAGCCATAAAAAGTTCATTTTGGCTCTCACACCTAAACTAAATTTTTGCTGGATGTATTTTAGCATCCTGAAGATGATTCCAGCATTAATTTCATTGTGCTTATGCTCATTTTTAAGATTTTGACATTTTCACCTTAAGTGTACAATCAGGGGCTGAAAACGCGGTTAAAGCAATAAAAAGTTCATTTTGGCTCTCACACCTAAACTAAACGTTGTAGACTCAAAATTTTTGCTGTATTCATTGTATTCTAGCATCCTGAAGATGATTCCAGCATTAATTTCATCGTGCTTATGCTCATTTTGAAGATTTTGACATTTTCACCTAAAGTGCACAATCAGGCTAAAAACGCATTTAAAGCAATAAAAAGTTCATTTTGGCTCACAAACCTAAACTAAACGTTGTAGACTCAAAATTTTTGCTGTATTTAGTGTATTCTAGCATCCTGGAGATGATTCCAGCATTAATTTCATTGTGCTTATGCTCATTTTTAAGATTTTGACATTTTCACCTTAAGTGTACAATCAGGGGCTGAAAACGCGTTTAAAGCAATAAAAAGTTCATTTTGGCTCTCACACCTAAACTAAACGTTGTAGACTCAAAAAAATTTCTGTATTCAGTGTATTCTAGCATCCTGAAGATGATTCCAGCATTAATTTCATTGTACTTATGCTCATTTTGAAGATTTTGACATTTTCACCTAAAGTGCACAATCAGGCTGAAAACGCATTTAAAGCAATAAAAAGTTCATTTTGGCTCACACACCTAAAATAAACTTTGTAGACTCAAAATTTCTGCTGTATTTAGTGTATTCTATTATCCTGAAGATGATTCCAGCATTAATTTCATTGTGCTTATGCTCATTTTTAAGATTTTGACATTTTCACCTAAAGTGCACAATCAGGCTGAAAACGCATTTAAAGAAATAAAAAGTTCATTTTGGCTCTCACACCTAAACTAAACGTTGTAGACTCAAAATTTTTGCTGTATTCAGTGTATTCTAGCATCCTGAAGATGATTCCAGCATTAATTTCATCGTGCTTATGCTCATTTTGAAGATTTTGACATTTTCACCTAAAGTGCACAATCAGGCTGAAAACGCATTTAAAGCAATAAAAAGTTCATTTTGGCTCACACACCTAAAATAAACTTTGTAGACTCAAAATTTTTGCTGTATTTAGTGTATTCTAGAATCCTGAAGATGATTCCAGCATTAATTTCATTGTGCTTATGCTTATTTTGAAGATTTTGACATTTTCACCTTAAGTGTACAATCAGGGGCTGAAAACGCGTTTAAAGCAATAAAAAGTTCATTTTGGCTCTCACACCTAAACTAAACGTTGTAGACTCCAAATTTTTGCTGTATTTAGTGTATTCCAGCATCCTGAAGATGATTCCAGCATTAATTTCATTGTGCTTATGCTCATTTTTAAGATTTTGACATTTTCCCCTTAAGTGTACAATCAGGGGCTGAAAACGCGTTTAAAGCAATAAAAAGTTCATTTTGGCTCTCACACCTAAACTAAACGTTGTAGACTCAAAATTTTTGCTGTATTCAGTGTATTCTAGCATCCTGAAGATGATTCCAGCATTAATTTCATCGTGCTTATGCTCATTTTGAAGATTTTGACATTTTCACCTTAAGTGTACAATCAGGGGCTGAAAACGCGTTTAAAGCAATAAAAAGTTCATTTTGGCTCTCACACCTAAACTAAACGTTGTAGACTCAAAATGTTTGCTGTATTCAGTGTATTCTAGCATCCTGAAGATGATTCCAGCATTAATTTCATCGTGCTTATGCTCATTTTGAAGATTTTGACATTTTCACCTAAAGTGCACAATCAGGCTGAAAAGGCATTTAAAGCAATAAAAAGTTCATTTTGGCTCACACACCTAAAATAAACGTTGTAGACTCAAAATTTTTGCTGTATTTAGTGTATTCTAGCATCCTGAAGATGATTCCAGCATTAATTTCATCGTGCTTATGTTCATTTTGAAGATTTTGACATTTTCACCTAAAGTGCACAATCAGGCTGAAAACGCATTTAAAGCAATAAAAAGTTCATTTTGGCTCACACACCTAAAATAAATGTTGTAGACTCAAAATTTTTGCTGTATTTAGTGTATTTTAGCATCCTGAAGATGATTCCAGCATTAATTTCATTGTGCTTATGCTCATTTTTAAGATTTTGACATTTTCACCTTAAGTGTACAATCAGGGGCTGAAAGCGCGTTTAAAGCAATAAAAAGTTCATTTTGGCTCTCACACCTAAACTAAACGTTGTAGACTCAAAATTTTTGCTGTATTTAGTGTATTCTAGCATCCTGAAGATGATTCCAGCATTAATTTCATTGTGCTTATGCTCATTTTGAAGATTTTGACATTTTCACCTAAAGTGTACAATCAGGCTGAAAACGCATTTAAAGCAATAAAAAGTTCATTTTGGCTCTCACACCTAAACTAAACGTTGTAGACTCAAAATTTTTGCTGTATTTAGTGTATTCTAGCATCCTGAAGATGATTCCAGCATTAATTTCATTGTGCTTATGCTCATTTTTAAGATTTTGACATTTTCACCTTAAGTGTACAATCAGGGGCTGAAAACGCGTTTAAAGCAATAAAAAGTTCATTTTGGCTCTCACACCTAAACTAAACGTTGTAGACTCAAAATTTTTGCTGTATTCAGTGTATTCTAGCATCCTGAAGATGATTCCAGCATTAATTTCATCGTGCTTATGCTCATTTTGAAGATTTTGACATTTTCACCTAAAGTGCACGATCAGGCTGAAAACGCATTTAAAGCAATAAAAAGTTCATTTTTGCTCACAAACCTAAACTAAACGTTGTAGACTCAAAATTTTTGCTGTATTTAGTGTATTCTAGCATCCTGAAGATGATTCCAGCATTAATTTCATTGTGCTTATGCTCATTTTTAAGATTTTGACATTTTCACCTTAAGTGTACAATCAGGGTCTGAAAACGCGTTTAAAGCAATAAAAAGTTCATTTTGGCTCTCACACCTAAACTAAACGTTGTAGACTCAAAATTTTTGCTGTATTCAGTGTATTCTAGCATCCTGAAGATGATTCCAGCATTAATTTCATCGTGCTTATGCTCATTTTGAAGATTTTGACATTTTCACCTAAAGTGCACAATAAGGCTGAAAACGCATTTAAAGCAATAAAAAGTTCATTTTGGCTCTCACACCTAAACAAAACGTTGTAGACTCAAAATTTTTGCTGTATTCAGTGTATTCTAGCATCCTGAAGATGATTCCAGCATTAATTTCATCGTGCTTATGCTCATTTTGAAGATTTTGACATTTTCACCTAAAGTGCACAATCAGGCTGAAAACGCATTTAAAGCAATAAAAAGTTCATTTTGGCACACAAACCTAAACTAAACGTTGTAGACTCAAAATTTTTGCTGTATTTAGTGTATTCTAGCATCCTGAAGATGATTCCAGCATTAATTTCATTGTGCTTATGCTCATTTTGAAGATTTTGACATTTTCACCTTAATTGTACAATCAGGGGCTGAAAACGCGTTTAAAGCAATAAAAAGTTCATTTTGGCTCTCACACCTAAACTAAACGTTGTAGACTCAAAATTTTTGCTGTATTCAGTGTATTCTAGCATCCTGAAGATGATTCCAGCATTAATTTCATCGTGCTTATGCTCATTTTGAAGATTTTGACATTTTCACCTAAAGTGCACAATAAGGCTGAAAACGCGTTTAAAGCAATAAAAAGTTCATTTTGGCTCTCACACCTAAACTAAACGTTGTAGACTCAAAATTTTTGCTGTATTCAGTGTATTCTAGCATCCTGAAGATGATTCCAGCATTAATTTCATCGTGCTTATGCTCATTTTGAAGATTTTGACATTTTCACCTAAAGTGCACAATCAGGCTGAAAACGCATTTAAAGCAATAAAAAGTTCATTTTGGCACACAAACCTAAACTAAACGTTGTAGACTCAAAATTTTTGCTGTATTTAGTGTATTCTAGCATCCTGAAGATGATTCCAGCATTAATTTCATTGTGCTTATGCTCATTTTGAAGATTTTGACATTTTCACCTTAATTGTACAATCAGGGGCTGAAAACGCGTTTAAAGCAATAAAAAGTTCATTTTGGCTCTCACACCTAAACTAAACGTTGTAGACTCAAAATTTTTGCTGTATTTAGTGTATTCTAGCATCCTGAAGATGATTCCAGCATTAATTTCATCGTGCTTATGCTCATTTTGAAGATTTTGACATTTTCACCTAAAGTGCACAATAAGGCTGAAAACGCATTTAAAGCAATAAAAAGTTCATTTTGGCTCTCACACCTAAACAAAACGTTGTAGACTCAACATTTTTGCTGTATTTAGTGTATTCTAGCATCCTGAAGATGATTCCAGCATTAATTTCATTGTGCTTATGCTCATTTTTAAGATTTTGACATTTTCACCTTAAGTGTACAATCAGGGGCTGAAAACGCGTTTAAAGCAATAAAAAGTTCATTTTGGCTCTCACACCTAAACAAAACGTTGTAGACTCAACATTTTTGCTGTATTTAGTGTATTCTAGCATCCTGAAGATGATTCCAGCATTAATTTCATTGTGCTTATGCTCATTTTTAAGATTTTGACATTTTCACCTTAAGTGTACAATCAGGGGCTGAAAACGCGTTTAAAGCAATAAAAAGTTCATTTTGGCTCTCACACCTAAACTAAACGTTGTAGACTCAAAATTTTTGCTGTATTCAGTGTATTCTAGCATCCTGAAGATGATTCCAGCATTAATTTCATCGTGCTTATGCTCATTTTGAAGATTTTGACATTTTCACCTAAAGTGCACAATCAGGGTGAAAACGCATTTAAAGCAATAAAAAGTTCATTTTCGCTCACAAACCTAAACTAAACGTTGTAGACTCAAAATTTTTGCTGTATTTAGTGTATTCTAGCATCCTGAAGATTATTCCAGCATTAATTTCATTGTGCTTATGCTCATTTTTAAGATTTTGACATGTTCACCTTAAGTGTACAATCAGGGGCTGAAAACGCGTTTAAAGCAATAAAAAGTTCATTTTGGCTCTCACACCTAAACTAAACGTTGTAGACTCAAAATTTTTGCTGTATTCAGTGTATTCTAGCATCCTGAAGATGATTCCAGCATTAATTTCATCGTGCTTATGCTCATTTTGAAGATTTTGACATTTTCACCTAAAGTGCACAATCAGGCTGAAAACGCATTTAAAGCAATAAAAAGTTCATTTTTGCTCACAAACCTAAACTAAACGTTGTAGACTCAAAATTTTTGCTGTATTTAGTGTATTCTAGCATCCTGAAGATGATTCCAGCATTAATTTCATTGTGCTTATGCTCATTTTTAAGATTTTGACATTTTCACCTTAAGTGTACAATCAGGGGCTGAAAACGCGTTTAAAGCAATAAAAAGTTCATTTTGGCTCTCACACCTAAACTAAACGTTGTAGACTCAAAATTTTTGCTGTATTCAGTGTATTCTAGCATCCTGAAGATGATTCCAGCATTAATTTCATCGTGCTTATGCTCATTTTGAAGATTTTGACATTTTCACCTAAAGTGCACAATCAGGCTGAAAACGCATTTAAAGCAATAAAAAGTTCATTTTGGCACACAAACCTAAACTAAACGTTGTAGACTCAAAATTTTTGCTGTATTTAGTGTATTCTAGCATCCTGAAGATGATTCCAGCATTAATTTCATTGTGCTTATGCTCATCTTGAAGATTTTGACATTTTCACCTTAAGTGTACAATCAGGGGCTGAAAATGCGTTTAAAGCAATAAAAAGTTCATTTTGGCTCTCACACCTAAACTAAACGTTGTAGACTCAAAATTTTTGCTGTATTTAGTGTATTCTAGCATCCTGAAGATGATTCCAGCATTAATTTCATTGTGCTTATGCTCATTTTGAAGATTTTGACATTTTCACCTAAAGTGTACAATCAGGGGCTGAAAACACGTTTAAAGCAATAAAAAGTTCATTTTGGCTCTCACACCTAAACTAAACGTTGTAGACTCAAAATTTTTGCTGTATTTAGTGTATTCTAGCATCCTGAAGATGATTCCAGCATTAATTTCATTGTGCTTATGCTCATTTTTAAGATTTTGACATTTTCACCTTAAGTGTACAATCAGGGGCTGAAAACGCGTTTAAAGCAATAAAAAATTCATTTTGGCTCTCACACCTAAACTAAACGTTGTAGACTCAAAATTTTTGCTGTATTCAGTGTATTCTAGCATCCTGAAGATGATTCCAGCATTAATTTCATCGTGCTTATGCTCATTTTGAAGATTTTGACATTTTCACCTAAAGTGCACAATCAGGCTGAAAACGCATTTAAAGCAATAAAAACTTAATTTTGGCTCTCACACCTAAACTAAACGATGTAGACTCAAAATTTTTACTGTATTTAGTGTATTCTAGCATCCTGAAGATGATTCCAGCATTAATTTCATTGTGCTTATGCTCATTTTGAAGATTTTGACATTTTCACCTTAAGTGTACAATCAGGGGCTGAAAACGCGTTTAAAGCAATAAAAAGTTCATTTTGGCTCTCACACCTAAACTAAACGTTGTAGAATCAAAATTGTTGCTGTATTTAGTGTATTCTAGCATCCTGAAGATGATTCCAGCATTAATTTCATTGTGCTTATGCTCATTTTGAAGATTTTGACATTTTCACCTTAAGTGTACAATCAGGGGCTGAAAACGCGTTTAAAGCAATAAAAAGTTCATTTTGGCTCTCACACCTAAACTAAACGTTGTAGACTCAAAATTTTTGCTGTATTTAGTGTATTCTAGCATCCTGAAGATGATTCCAGCATTAATTTCATTGTGCTTATGCTCATTTTTAAGATTTTGACATTTTCACCTTAAGTGTACAATCAGGGGCTGAAAACGCGTTTAAAGCAATAAAAAGTTCATTTTGGCTCTCACACCTAAACTAAACGTTGTAGACTCAAAATTTTTGCTGTATTTAGTGTATTCTAGCATCCTGAAGATGATTCCAGCATTAATTTCATCGTGCTTATGCTCATTTTGAAGATTTTGACATTTTCACCTAAAGTGCACAATCAGGCTGAAAACGCATTTAAAGCAATAAAAAGTTCATTTTGGCACACAAACCTAAACTAAACGTTGTAGACTCAAAAATTTTGCTGTATTTAGTGTATTCTAGCATCCTGAAGATGATTCCAGCATTAATTTCATTGTGCTTATGCTCATTTTGAAGATTTTGACATTTTCACCTTAAGTGTACAATCAGGGGCTGAAAACGCGTTTAAAGCAATAAAAAATTCATTTTGGCTCTCACACCTAAACTAAACGTTGTAGACTCAAAATTTTTGCTGTATTCAGTGTATTCTAGCATCCTGAAGATGATTCCAGCATTAATTTCATCGTGCTTATGCTCATTTTGAAGATTTTGACATTTTCACCTAAAGTGCACAATCAGGCTGAAAACGCATTTAAAGCAATAAAAAGTTCATTTTGGCTCTCACACCTAAACTAAACGATGTAGACTCAAAATTTTTACTGTATTTAGTGTATTCTAGCATCCTGAAGATGATTCCAGCATTAATTTCATTGTGCTTATGCTCATTTTTAAGATTTTGACATTTTCACCTTAAGTGTACAATCAGGGGCTGAAAACGCGTTTAAAGCAATAAAAAGTTCATTTTGGCTCTCACACCTAAACTAAACGTTGTAGACTCAAAATTTTTGCTGTATTCAGTGTATTCTAGCATCCTGAAGATGATTCCAGCATTAATTTCATCGTGCTTATGCTCATTTTGAAGATTTTGACATTTTCACCTAAAGTGCACAATAAGGCTGAAAACGCATTTAAAGCAATAAAAAGTTCATTTTGGCTCTCACACCTAAACAAAACGTTGTAGACTCAACATTTTTGCTGTATTTAGTGTATTCTAGCATCCTGAAGATGATTCCAGCATTAATTTCATTGTGCTTATGCTCATTTTTAAGATTTTGACATTTTCACCTTAAGTGTACAATCAGGGGCTGAAAACGCGTTTAAAGCAATAAAAAGTTCATTTTGGCTCTCACACCTAAACTAAACGTTGTAGACTCAAAATTTTTGCTGTATTCAGTGTATTCTAGCATCCTGAAGATGATTCCAGCATTAATTTCATCGTGCTTATGCTCATTTTGAAGATTTTGACATTTTCACCTAAAGTGCACAATCAGGCTGAAAACGCATTTAAAGCAATAAAAAGTTCATTTTGGCACACAAACCTAAACTAAACGTTGTAGACTCAAAATTTTTGCTGTATTCAGTGTATTCTAGCATCCTGAAGATGATTCCAGCATTAATTTCATTGTGCTTATGCTCATTTTGAAGATTTTGACATTTTCACCTTAAGTGTACAATCAGGGGCTGAAAACGCGTTTAAAGCAATAAAAAGTTCATTTTGGCTCTCACACCTAAACTAAACGTTGTAGACTCAAAATTTTTGCTGTATTCAGTGTATTCTAGCATCCTGAAGATGATTCCAGCATTAATTTCATCGTGCTTATGCTCATTTTGAAGATTTTGACATTTTCACCTAAAGTGCACAATCAGGCTGAAAACGCATTTAAAGCAATAAAATGTTCATTTTTAATCACAAACCTAAACTAAACGTTGTAGACTCAAAATTGTTGCTGTATTTAGTGTATTCTAGCATCCTGAAGATGATTCCAGCATTAATTTCATTGTGCTTATGCTCATTTTGAAGATTTTGACATTTTCACCTTAAGTGTACAATCAGGGGCTGAAAACGCGTTTAAAGCAATAAAAAGTTCATTTTGGCTCTCACACCTAAACTAAACGTTGTAGACTCAAAATTTTTGCTGTATTTAGTGTATTCTAGCATCCTGAAGATGATTCCAGCATTAATTTCATTGTGCTTATGCTCATTTTGAAGATTTTGACATTTTCACCTAAAGTGCACAATCAGGCTGAAAACGCATTTAAAGCAATAAAAAGTTCATTTTGGCTCTCACACCTAAACTAAACGATGTAGACTCAAAATTTTTACTGTATTTAGTGTATTCTAGCATCCTGAAGATGATTCCAGCATTAATTTCATTGTGCTAATGCTCATTTTTAAGATTTTGACATTTTCACCTTAAGTGTACAATCAGGGGCTGAAAACGCGTTTAAAGCAATAAAAAGTTCATTTTGGCTCTCACACCTAAACTAAACGTTGTAGACTCAAAATTTTTGCTGTATTTAGTGTATTCTAGCATCCTGAAGATGATTCCAGCATTAATTTCATTGTGCTTATGCTCATTTTTAAGATTTTGACATTTTCACCTTAAGTGTACAATCAGGGGCTGAAAACGCGTTTAAAGCAATAAAAAGTTCATTTTGGCTCTCACACCTAAACTAAACGTTGTAGACTCAAAATTTTTGCTGTATTCAGTGTATTCTAGCATCCTGAAGATGATTCCAGCATTAATTTCATCGTGCTTATGCTCATTTTGAAGATTTTGGCATTTTCACCTAAAGTGCACAATCAGGCTGAAAACGCATTTAAAGCAATAAAAAGTTCATTTTGGCACACAAACCTAAACTAAACGTTGTAGACTCAAAATTTTTGCTGTATTTAGTGTATTCTAGCATCCTGAAGATGATTCCAGCATTAATTTCATTGTGCTTATGCTCATTTTGAAGATTTTGACATTTTCACCTTAAGTGTACAATCAGGGGATGAAAACGCGTTTAAAGCAATAAAAAGTTCATTTTGGCTCTCACACCTAAACTAAACGTTGTAGACTCAAAATTTTTGCTGTATTTAGTGTATTCTAGCATCCTGAAGATGATTCCAGCATTAATTTCATTGTGCTTATGCTCATTTTGAAGATTTTGACATTTTCACCTAAAGTGTACAATCAGGGGCTGAAAACACGTTTAAAGCAATAAAAAGTTCATTTTGGCTCTCACACCTAAACTAAACGTTGTAGACTCAAAATTTTTGCTGTATTTAGTGTATTCTAGCATCCTGAAGATGATTCCAGCATTAATTTTATTGTGCTTATGCTCATTTTTAAGATTTTGACATTTTCACCTAAAGTGCACAATCAGGCTGAAAACGCGTTTAAAGCAATAAAAAGTTCATTTTGGCTCTCACACCTAAACTAAACGTTGTAGACTCAAAATTTTTGCTGTATTTAGTGTATTCTAGCATCCTGAAGATGATTCCAGCATTAATTTCATTGTGCTTATGCTCATTTTGAAGATTTTGACATTTTCACCTTAAGTGTACAATCAGGGGCTGAAAACGCGTTTAAAGCAATAAAAAGTTCATTTTGGCTCTCACACCTAAACTAAACGTTGTAGACTCAAAATTTTTGCTGTATTCAGTGTATTCTAGCATCCTGAAGATGATTCAAGCATTAATTTCATTGTGATTATGCTCATTTTTAAGATTTTGACATTTTCACCTAAAGTGCACAATCAGGCTGAAAACGCATTTAAAGCAATAAAAAGTTCATTTTGGCTCTCACACCTAAACAAAACGTTGTAGACTCAACATTTTTGCTGTATTTAGTGTATTCTAGCATCCTGAAGATGATTCCAGCATTAATTTCATTGTGCTTATGCTCATTTTGAAGATTTTGACATTTTCACCTAAAGTGTACAATCAGGGGCTGAAAACACGTTTAAAGCAATAAAAAGTTCATTTTGGCTCTCACACCTAAACTAAACGTTGTAGACTCAAAATTTTTGCTGTATTTAGTGTATTCTAGCATCCTGAAGATGATTCCAGCATTAATTTCATTGTGCTTATGCTCATTTTGAAGATTTTGACATTTTCACCTTAAGTGTACAATCAGGGGCTGAAAACGCGTTTAAAGCAATAAAAAGTTCATTTTGGCTCTCACACCTAAACTAAACGTTGTAGACTCAAAATTTTTGCTGTATTTAGTGTATTCTAGCATCCTGAAGATGATTCAAGCATTAATTTCATTGTGATTATGCTCATTTTTAAGATTTTGACATTTTCACCTAAAGTGCACAATCAGGCTGAAAACGCATTTAAAGCAATAAAAAGTTCATTTTGGCTCTCACACCTAAACAAAACGTTGTAGACTCAAAATTTTTGCTGTATTCAGTGTATTCTAGCATCCTGAAGATGATTCCAGCATTAATTTCATCGGGCTTATGCTCATTTTGAAGATTT
Organism: Vanacampus margaritifer; assembly: GCF_051991255.1. Taxonomy (NCBI): domain Eukaryota; kingdom Metazoa; phylum Chordata; class Actinopteri; order Syngnathiformes; family Syngnathidae; genus Vanacampus; species Vanacampus margaritifer. The sequence goes on along the minus strand of NW_027520732.1, from coordinate 1,710,833 downwards.
TGACATTTTCACCTAAAGTGCACAATCAGGCTGAAAACGCATTTAAAGTAATAAAAAGTTCATTTTCGCTCACAAACCTAAACTAAACGTTGTAGACTCAAAATTTTTGCTGTATTTAGTGTATTCTAGCATCCTGAAGATGATTCCAGCATTAATTTCATTGTGCTTATGCTCATTTTTAAGATTTTGACATTTTCACCTTAAGTGTACAATCAGGGGCTGAAAACGCGTTTAAAGCAATAAAAAGTTCATTTTGGCTCTCACACCTAAACAAAACGTTGTAGACTCAACATTTTTGCTGTATTCAGTGTATTCTAGCATCCTGAAGATGATTCCAGCATTAATTTCATCGTGCTTATGCTCATTTTGAAGATTTTGACATTTTCACCTAAAGTGCACAATCAGGCTGAAAACGCATTTAAAGCAATAAAAAGTTCATTTTGGCACACAAACCTAAACTAAACGTTGTAGACTCAAATTTTTTGCTGTATTTAGTGTATTCTAGCATCCTGAAGATGATTCCAGCATTAATTTCATTGTGCTGATGCTCATTTTGAAGATTTTGACATTTTCACCTTAAGTGTACAATCAGGGGCTGAAAACGCGTTTAAAGCAATAAAAAGTTCATTTTGGCTCTCACACCTAAACTAAACGTTGTAGACTCAAAATTTTTGCTGTATTTAGTGTATTCTAGCATCCTGAAGATGATTCCAGCATTAATTTCATTGTGCTTATGCTCATTTTGAAGATTTTGACATTTTCACCTAAAGTGTACAATCAGGGGCTGAAAACACGTTTAAAGCAATAAAAAGTTCATTTTGGCTCTCACACCTAAACTAAACGTTGTAGACTCAAAATTTTTGCTGTATTTAGTGTATTCTAGCATCCTGAAGATGATTCCAGCATTAATTTCATTGTGCTTATGCTCATTTTTAAGATTTTGACATTTTCACCTAAAGTGCACAATCAGGCTGAAAACGCATTTAAAGCAATAAAAAGTTCATTTTGGCTCTCACACCTAAACAAAACGTTGTAGACTCAACATTTTTGCTGTATTTAGTGTATTCTAACATCCTGAAGATGATTCCAGCATTAATTTCATTGTGCTTATGCTCATTTTTAAGATTTTGACATTTTCACCTTAAGTGTACAATCAGGGGCTGAAAACGCGTTTAAAGCAATAAAAAGTTCATTTTGTCTCTCACACCTAAACTAAACGTTGTAGACTCAAAATTTTTGCTGTATTCAGTGTATTCTAGCATCCTGAAGATGATTCCAGCATTAATTTCATCGGGCTTATGCTCATTTTGAAGATTTTGACATTTTCACCTAAAGTGCACAATCAGGCTGAAAACGCATTTAAAGCAATAAAAAGTTCATTTTCGCTCACAAACCTAAACTAAACGTTGTAGACTCAAAATTTTTGCTGTATTTAGTGTATTCTAGCATCCTGAAGATGATTCCAGCATTAATTTCATTGTGCTTATGCTCATTTTTAAGATTTTGACATTTTCACCTTAAGTGTACAATCAGGGGCTGAAAACGCGTTTAAAGCAATAAAAAGTTCATTTTGGCTCTCACACCTAAACTAAACGTTGTAGACTCAAAAATTTTGCTGTATTCAGTGTATTCTAGCATCCTGAAGATGATTCCAGCATTAATTTCATCGTGCTTATGCTCATTTTGAAGATTTTGACATTTTCACCTAAAGTGCACAATCAGGCTGAAAACGCATTTAAAGCAATAAAAAGTTCATTTTGGCTCTCACACCTAAACAAAACGTTGTAGACTCAACATTTTTGCTGTATTCAGTGTATTCTAGCATCCTGAAGATGATTCCAGCATTAATTTCATCGTGCTTATGCTCATTTTGAAGATTTTGACATTTTCACCTAAAGTGCACAATCAGGCTGAAAACGCATTTAAAGCAATAAAAAGTTCATTTTGGCACACAAACCTAAACTAAACGTTGTAGACTCAAATTTTTTGCTGTATTTAGTGTATTCTAGCATCCTGAAGATGATTCCAGCATTAATTTCATTGTGCTTATGCTCATTTTGAAGATTTTGACATTTTCACCTTAAGTGTACAATCAGGGGCTGAAAACGCGTTTAAAGCAATAAAAAGTTCATTTTGGCTCTCACACCTAAACTAAACGTTGTAGACTCAAAATTTTTGCTGTATTTAGTGTATTCTAGCATCCTGAAGATGATTCCAGCATTAATTTCATTGTGCTTATGCTCATTTTGAAGATTTTGACATTTTCACCTAAAGTGTACAATCAGGGGCTGAAAACACGTTTAAAGCAATAAAAAGTTCATTTTGGCTCTCACACCTAAACTAAACGTTGTAGACTCAAAATTTTTGCTGTATTTAGTGTATTCTAGCATCCTGAAGATGATTCCAGCATTAATTTCATTGTGCTTATGCTCATTTTTAAGATTTTGACATTTTCACCTAAAGTGCACAATCAGGCTGAAAACGCATTTAAAGCAATAAAAAGTTCATTTTGGCTCTCACACCTAAACAAAACGTTGTAGACTCAACATTTTTGCTGTATTTAGTGTATTCTAACATCCTGAAGATGATTCCAGCATTAATTTCATTGTGCTTATGCTCATTTTTAAGATTTTGACATTTTCACCTTAAGTGTACAATCAGGGGCTGAAAACGCGTTTAAAGCAATAAAAAGTTCATTTTGTCTCTCACACCTAAACTAAACGTTGTAGACTCAAAATTTTTGCTGTATTCAGTGTATTCTAGCATCCTGAAGATGATTCCAGCATTAATTTCATCGTGCTTATGCTCATTTTGAAGATTTTGACATTTTCACCTAAAGTGCACAATCAGGCTGAAAACGCTTTTAAAGCAATAAAAAGTTCATTTTGGCACACAAACCTAAACTCAACGTTGGAGACTCAAAATTTTTGCTGTATTTAGTGTATTCTAGCATCCTGAAGATGATTCCAGCATTAATTTCATTGTGCTTATGCTCATTTTGAAGATTTTGACATTTTCACCTTAAGTGTACAATCAGGGGCTGAAAACGCGTTTAAAGCAATAAAAAGTACATTTTGGCTCTCACACCTAAACTAAACGTTGTAGACTCAAAATTTTTGCTGTATTCAGTGTATTCTAACATCCTGAAGATGATTCCAGCATTAATTTCCTTGTGCTTATGCTCATTTTTAAGATTTTGACATTTTCACCTAAAGTGCACAATCAGGCTGAAAACGCATTTAAAGCAATAAAAAGTTCATTTTTGCTCACAAACCTAAACTAAACGTTGTAGACTCAAAATTTTTGCTGTATTTAGTGTATTCTAGCATCCTGAAGATGATTCCAGCATTAATTTCATTGTGCTTATGCTCATTTTTAAGATTTTGACATTTTCACCTTAAGTGTACAATCAGGGGCTGAAAACGCGTTTAAAGCAATAAAAAGTTCATTTTGGCTCTCACACCTAAACTAAACGTTGTAGACTCAAAATTTTTGCTGTATTCAGTGTATTCTAGCATCCTGAAGATGATTCCAGCATTAATTTCATCGTGCTTATGCTCATTTTGAAGATTTTGACATTTTCACCTAAAGTGCACAATCAGGCTGAAAACGCATTTAAAGCAATAAAAAGTTCATTTTGGCACACAAACCTAAACTAAACGTTGTAGACTCAAAATTTTTGCTGTATTTAGTGTATTCTAGCATCCTGAAGATGATTCCAGCATTAATTTCATTGTGCTTATGCTCATTTTGAAGATTTTGACATTTTCACCTTAAGTGTACAATCAGGGGATGAAAACGCGTTTAAAGCAATAAAAAGTTCATTTTGGCTCTCACACCTAAACTAAACGTTGTAGACTCAAAATTTTTGCTGTATTTAGTGTATTCTAGCATCCTGAAGATGATTCCAGCATTAATTTCATTGTGCTTATGCTCATTTTGAAGATTTTGACATTTTCACCTAAAGTGTACAATCAGGGGCTGAAAACACGTTTAAAGCAATAAAAAGTTCATTTTGGCTCTCACACCTAAACTAAACGTTGTAGACTCAAAATTTTTGCTGTATTTAGTGTATTCTAGCATCCTGAAGATGATTCCAGCATTAATTTTATTGTGCTTATGCTCATTTTTAAGATTTTGACATTTTCACCTAAAGTGCACAATCAGGCTGAAAACGCGTTTAAAGCAATAAAAAGTTCATTTTGGCTCTCACACCTAAACTAAACGTTGTAGACTCAAAATTTTTGCTGTATTTAGTGTATTCTAGCATCCTGAAGATGATTCCAGCATTAATTTCATTGTGCTTATGCTCATTTTGAAGATTTTGACATTTTCACCTTAAGTGTACAATCAGGGGCTGAAAACGCGTTTAAAGCAATAAAAAGTTCATTTTGGCTCTCACACCTAAACTAAACGTTGTAGACTCAAAATTTTTGCTGTATTTAGTGTATTCTAGCATCCTGAAGATGATTCAAGCATTAATTTCATTGTGATTATGCTCATTTTTAAGATTTTGACATTTTCACCTAAAGTGCACAATCAGGCTGAAAACGCATTTAAAGCAATAAAAAGTTCATTTTGGCTCTCACACCTAAACAAAACGTTGTAGACTCAACATTTTTGCTGTATTTAGTGTATTCTAGCATCCTGAAGATGATTCCAGCATTAATTTCATTGTGCTTATGCTCATTTTGAAGATTTTGACATTTTCACCTAAAGTGTACAATCAGGGGCTGAAAACACGTTTAAAGCAATAAAAAGTTCATTTTGGCTCTCACACCTAAACTAAACGTTGTAGACTCAAAATTTTTGCTGTATTTAGTGTATTCTAGCATCCTGAAGATGATTCCAGCATTAATTTCATTGTGCTTATGCTCATTTTGAAGATTTTGACATTTTCACCTTAAGTGTACAATCAGGGGCTGAAAACGCGTTTAAAGCAATAAAAAGTTCATTTTGGCTCTCACACCTAAACTAAACGTTGTAGACTCAAAATTTTTGCTGTATTTAGTGTATTCTAGCATCCTGAAGATGATTCAAGCATTAATTTCATTGTGATTATGCTCATTTTTAAGATTTTGACATTTTCACCTAAAGTGCACAATCAGGCTGAAAACGCATTTAAAGCAATAAAAAGTTCATTTTGGCTCTCACACCTAAACAAAACGTTGTAGACTCAACATTTTTGCTGTATTTAGTGTATTTTAGCATCCTGAAGATGATTCCAGCATTAATTTCATTGTGCTTATGCTCATTTTCAAGATTTTGACATTTTCACCTTAAGTGTACAATCAGGGGCTGAAAACGCGTTTAAAGCAATAAAAAGTTCATTTTGGCTCTCACACCTAAACTAAACGTTGTAGACTCAAAATTTTTGCTGTATTCAGTGTATTCTAGCATCCTGAAGATGATTCCAGCATTAATTTCATCGGGCTTATGCTCATTTTGAAGATTTTGACATTTTCACCTAAAGTGCACAATCAGGCTGAAAACGCATTTAAAGCAATAAAAAGTTCATTTTCGCTCACAAACCTAAACTAAACGTTGTAGACTCAAAATTTTTGCTGTATTTAGTGTATTCTAGCATCCTGAAGATGATTCCAGCATTAATTTCATTGTGCTTATGCTCATTTTTAAGATTTTGACATTTTCACCTTAAGTGTACAATCAGGGGCTGAAAACGCGTTTAAAGCAATAAAAAGTTCATTTTGGCTCTCACACCTAAACAAAACGTTGTAGACTCAACATTTTTGCTGTATTCAGTGTATTCTAGCATCCTGAAGATGATTCCAGCATTAATTTCATCGTGCTTATGCTCATTTTGAAGATTTTGACATTTTCACCTAAAGTGCACAATCAGGCTGAAAACGCATTTAAAGCAATAAAAAGTTCATTTTGGCACACAAACCTAAACTAAACGTTGTAGACTCAAATTTTTTGCTGTATTTAGTGTATTCTAGCATCCTGAAGATGATTCCAGCATTAATTTCATTGTGCTTATGCTCATTTTGAAGATTTTGACATTTTCACCTTAAGTGTACAATCAGGGGCTGAAAACGCGTTTAAAGCAATAAAAAGTTCATTTTGGCTCTCACACCTAAACTAAACGTTGTAGACTCAAAATTTTTGCTGTATTTAGTGTATTCTAGCATCCTGAAGATGATTCCAGCATTAATTTCATTGTGCTTATGCTCATTTTGAAGATTTTGACATTTTCACCTAAAGTGTACAATCAGGGGCTGAAAACACGTTTAAAGCAATAAAAAGTTCATTTTGGCTCTCACACCTAAACTAAACGTTGTAGACTCAAAATTTTTGCTGTATTTAGTGTATTCTAGCATCCTGAAGATGATTCCAGCATTAATTTCATTGTGCTTATGCTCATTTTTAAGATTTTGACATTTTCACCTAAAGTGCACAATCAGGCTGAAAACGCATTTAAAGCAATAAAAAGTTCATTTTGGCTCTCACACCTAAACAAAACGTTGTAGACTCAACATTTTTGCTGTATTTAGTGTATTCTAACATCCTGAAGATGATTCCAGCATTAATTTCATTGTGCTTATGCTCATTTTTAAGATTTTGACATTTTCACCTTAAGTGTACAATCAGGGGCTGAAAACGCGTTTAAAGCAATAAAAAGTTCATTTTGTCTCTCACACCTAAACTAAACGTTGTAGACTCAAAATTTTTGCTGTATTCAGTGTATTCTAGCATCCTGAAGATGATTCCAGCATTAATTTCATCGGGCTTATGCTCATTTTGAAGATTTTGACATTTTCACCTAAAGTGCACAATCAGGCTGAAAACGCATTTAAAGCAATAAAAAGTTCATTTTCGCTCACAAACCTAAACTAAACGTTGTAGACTCAAAATTTTTGCTGTATTTAGTGTATTCTAGCATCCTGAAGATGATTCCAGCATTAATTTCATTGTGCTTATGCTCATTTTTAAGATTTTGACATTTTCACCTTAAGTGTACAATCAGGGGCTGAAAACGCGTTTAAAGCAATAAAAAGTTCATTTTGGCTCTCACACCTAAACTAAACGTTGTAGACTCAAAAATTTTGCTGTATTCAGTGTATTCTAGCATCCTGAAGATGATTCCAGCATTAATTTCATCGTGCTTATGCTCATTTTGAAGATTTTGACATTTTCACCTAAAGTGCACAATCAGGCTGAAAACGCATTTAAAGCAATAAAAAGTTCATTTTGGCTCTCACACCTAAACAAAACGTTGTAGACTCAACATTTTTGCTGTATTCAGTGTATTCTAGCATCCTGAAGATGATTCCAGCATTAATTTCATCGTGCTTATGCTCATTTTGAAGATTTTGACATTTTCACCTAAAGTGCACAATCAGGCTGAAAACGCATTTAAAGCAATAAAAAGTTCATTTTGGCACACAAACCTAAACTAAACGTTGTAGACTCAAATTTTTTGCTGTATTTAGTGTATTCTAGCATCCTGAAGATGATTCCAGCATTAATTTCATTGTGCTTATGCTCATTTTGAAGATTTTGACATTTTCACCTTAAGTGTACAATCAGGGGCTGAAAACGCGTTTAAAGCAATAAAAAGTTCATTTTGGCTCTCACACCTAAACTAAACGTTGTAGACTCAAAATTTTTGCTGTATTTAGTGTATTCTAGCATCCTGAAGATGATTCCAGCATTAATTTCATTGTGCTTATGCTCATTTTGAAGATTTTGACATTTTCACCTAAAGTGTACAATCAGGGGCTGAAAACACGTTTAAAGCAATAAAAAGTTCATTTTGGCTCTCACACCTAAACTAAACGTTGTAGACTCAAAATTTTTGCTGTATTTAGTGTATTCTAGCATCCTGAAGATGATTCCAGCATTAATTTCATTGTGCTTATGCTCATTTTTAAGATTTTGACATTTTCACCTAAAGTGCACAATCAGGCTGAAAACGCATTTAAAGCAATAAAAAGTTCATTTTGGCTCTCACACCTAAACAAAACGTTGTAGACTCAACATTTTTGCTGTATTTAGTGTATTCTAACATCCTGAAGATGATTCCAGCATTAATTTCATTGTGCTTATGCTCATTTTTAAGATTTTGACATTTTCACCTTAAGTGTACAATCAGGGGCTGAAAACGCGTTTAAAGCAATAAAAAGTTCATTTTGTCTCTCACACCTAAACTAAACGTTGTAGACTCAAAATTTTTGCTGTATTCAGTGTATTCTAGCATCCTGAAGATGATTCCAGCATTAATTTCATCGTGCTTATGCTCATTTTGAAGATTTTGACATTTTCACCTAAAGTGCACAATCAGGCTGAAAACGCTTTTAAAGCAATAAAAAGTTCATTTTGGCACACAAACCTAAACTCAACGTTGGAGACTCAAAATTTTTGCTGTATTTAGTGTATTCTAGCATCCTGAAGATGATTCCAGCATTAATTTCATTGTGCTTATGCTCATTTTGAAGATTTTGACATTTTCACCTTAAGTGTACAATCAGGGGCTGAAAACGCGTTTAAAGCAATAAAAAGTTCATTTTGGCTCTCACACCTAAACTAAACGTTGTAGACTCAAAATTTTTGCTGTATTCAGTGTATTCTAGCATCCTGAAGATGATTCCAGCATTAATTTCATCGTGCTTATGCTCATTTTGAAGATTTTGACATTTTCACCTAAAGTGCACAATCAGGCTGAAAACGCGTTTAAAGCAATAAAAAGTTCATTTTGGCTCTCACACCTAAACTAAACGTTGTAGACTCAAAATTTTTGCTGTATTCAGTGTATTCTAGCATCCTGAAGATGATTCCAGCATTAATTTCATCGTGCTTATGCTCATTTTGAAGATTTTGACATTTTCACCTAAAGTGCACAATAAGGCTGAAAACGCATTTAAAGCAATAAAAAGTTTATTTTGGCTCTCACACCTAAACAAAACGTTGTAGACTCAACATTTTTGCTGTATTTAGTGTATTCTAGCATCCTGAAGATGATTCCAGCATTAATTTCATTGTGCTTATGCTCATTTTTAAGATTTTGACATTTTCACCTAAAGTGCACAATAAGGCTGAAAACGCATTTAAAGCAATAAAAAGTTCATTTTGGCTCTCACACCTAAACAAAACGTTGTAGACTCAACATTTTTGCTGTATTTAGTGTATTCTAGCATCCTGAAGATGATTCCAGCATTAATTTCATTGTGCTTATGCTCATTTTTAAGATTTTGACATTTTCACCTTAAGTGTACAATCAGGGGCTGAAAACGCGTTTAAAGCAATAAAAAGTTCATTTTGGCTCTCACACCTAAACTAAACGTTTTAGACTCAAAATTTTTGCTGTATTCAGTGTATTCTAGCATCCTGAAGATGATTCCAGCATTAATTTCATCGTGCTTATGCTCATTTTGAAGATTTTGACATTTTCACCTAAAGTGCACAATCAGGCTGAAAACGCGTTTAAAGCAATAAAAAGTTCATTTTGGCTCTCACACCTAAACTAAACGTTGTAGACTCAAAATTTTTGCTGTATTTAGTGTATTCTAGCATCCTGAAGATGATTCAAGCATTAATTTCATTGTGATTATGCTCATTTTGAAGATTTTGACATTTTCACCTTAATTGTACAATCAGGGGCTGAAAACGCGTTTAAAGCAATAAAAAGTTCATTTTGGCTCTCACACCTAAACTAAACGTTGTAGACTCAAAATTTTTGCTGTATTTAGTGTATTCTAGCATCCTGAAGATGATTCCAGCATTAATTTCATTGTGCTTATGCTCATTTTGAAGATTTTGACATTTTCACCTAAAGTGTACAATCAGGGGCTGAAAACACGTTTAAAGCAATAAAAAGTTCATTTTGGCTCTCACACCTAAACTAAACGTTGTAGACTCAAAATTTTTGCTGTATTTAGTGTATTCTAGCATCCTGAAGATGATTCCAGCATTAATTTCATTGTGCTTATGCTCATTTTTAAGATTTTGACATTTTCACCTAAAGTGCACAATCAGGCTGAAAACGCATTTAAAGCAATAAAAAGTTCATTTTGGCTCTCACACCTAAACAAAACGTTGTAGACTCAACATTTTTGCTGTATTTAGTGTATTCTAACATCCTGAAGATGATTCCAGCATTAATTTCATTGTGCTTATGCTCATTTTTAAGATTTTGACATTTTCACCTTAAGTGTACAATCAGGGGCTGAAAACGCGTTTAAAGCAATAAAAAGTTCATTTTGTCTCTCACACCTAAACTAAACGTTGTAGACTCAAAATTTTTGCTGTATTCAGTGTATTCTAGCATCCTGAAGATGATTCCAGCATTAATTTCATCGTGCTTATGCTCATTTTGAAGATTTTGACATTTTCACCTAAAGTGCACAATCAGGCTGAAAACGCTTTTAAAGCAATAAAAAGTTCATTTTGGCACACAAACCTAAACTCAACGTTGGAGACTCAAAATTTTTGCTGTATTTAGTGTATTCTAGCATCCTGAAGATGATTCCAGCATTAATTTCATTGTGCTTATGCTCATTTTGAAGATTTTGACATTTTCACCTTAAGTGTACAATCAGGGGCTGAAAACGCGTTTAAAGCAATAAAAAGTTCATTTTGGCTCTCACACCTAAACTAAACGTTGTAGACTCAAAATTTTTGCTGTATTCAGTGTATTCTAGCATCCTGAAGATGATTCCAGCATTAATTTCATCGTGCTTATGCTCATTTTGAAGATTTTGACATTTTCACCTAAAGTGCACAATCAGGCTGAAAACGCGTTTAAAGCAATAAAAAGTTCATTTTGGCTCTCACACCTAAACTAAACGTTGTAGACTCAAAATTTTTGCTGTATTCAGTGTATTCTAGCATCCTGAAGATGATTCCAGCATTAATTTCATCGTGCTTATGCTCATTTTGAAGATTTTGACATTTTCACCTAAAGTGCACAATAAGGCTGAAAACGCATTTAAAGCAATAAAAAGTTCATTTTGGCTCTCACACCTAAACAAAACGTTGTAGACTCAACATTTTTGCTGTATTTAGTGTATTCTAGCATCCTGAAGATGATTCCAGCATTAATTTCATTGTGCTTATGCTCATTTTTAAGATTTTGACATTTTCACCTAAAGTGCACAATAAGGCTGAAAACGCATTTAAAGCAATAAAAAGTTCATTTTGGCTCTCACACCTAAACAAAACGTTGTAGACTCAACATTTTTGCTGTATTTAGTGTATTCTAGCATCCTGAAGATGATTCCAGCATTAATTTCATTGTGCTTATGCTCATTTTTAAGATTTTGACATTTTCACCTTAAGTGTACAATCAGGGGCTGAAAACGCGTTTAAAGCAATAAAAAGTTCATTTTGGCTCTCACACCTAAACTAAACGTTGTAGACTCAAAATTTTTGCTGTATTCAGTGTATTCTAGCATCCTGAAGATGATTCCAGCATTAATTTCATCGTGCTTATGCTCATTTTGAAGATTTTGACATTTTCACCTAAAGTGCACAATCAGGCTGAAAACGCGTTTAAAGCAATAAAAAGTTCATTTTGGCTCTCACACCTAAACTAAACGTTGTAGACTCAAAATTTTTGCTGTATTTAGTGTATTCTAGCATCCTGAAGATGATTCAAGCATTAATTTCATTGTGATTATGCTCATTTTGAAGATTTTGACATTTTCACCTTAATTGTACAATCAGGGGCTGAAAACGCGTTTAAAGCAATAAAAAGTTCATTTTGGCTCTCACACCTAAACTAAACGTTGTAGACTCAAAATTTTTGCTGTATTTAGTGTATTCTAGCATCCTGAAGATGATTCCATTATTAATTTCATCGTGCTTATGCTCATTTTGAAGATTTTGACATTTTCACCTAAAGTGCACAATCAGGCTGAAAACGCTTTTAAAGCAATAAAAAGTTCATTTTGGCACACAAACCTAAACTCAACGTTGTAGACTCAAAATTTTTGCTGTATTTAGTGTATTCTAGCATCCTGAAGATGATTCCAGCATTAATTTCATTGTGCTTATGCTCATTTTGAAGATTTTGACATTTTCACCTTAAGTGTACAATCAGGGGCTGAAAACGCGTTTAAAGCAATAAAAAGTTCATTTTGGCTCTCACACCTAAACTAAACGTTGTAGACTCAAAATTTTTGCTGTATTCAGTGTATTCTAGCATCCTGAAGATGATTCCAGCATTAATTTCATCGTGCTTATGCTCATTTTGAAGATTTTGACATTTTCACCTAAAGTGTACAATCAGGGGCTGAAAACACGTTTAAAGCAATAAAAAGTTCATTTTGGCTCTCACACCTAAACTAAACGTTGTAGACTCAAAATTTTTGCTGTATTTAGTGTATTCTAGCATCCTGAAGATGATTCCAGCATTAATTTCATTGTGCTTATGCTCATTTTTAAGATTTTGACATTTTCACCTAAAGTGCACAATCAGGCTGAAAACGCATTTAAAGCAATAAAAAGTTCATTTTGGCTCTCACACCTAAACAAAACGTTGTAGACTCAACATTTTTGCTGTATTTAGTGTATTCTAACATCCTGAAGATGATTCCAGCATTAATTTCATTGTGCTTATGCTCATTTTTAAGATTTTGACATTTTCACCTTAAGTGTACAATCAGGGGCTGAAAACGCGTTTAAAGCAATAAAAAGTTCATTTTGTCTCTCACACCTAAACTAAACGTTGTAGACTCAAAATTTTTGCTGTATTCAGTGTATTCTAGCATCCTGAAGATGATTCCAGCATTAATTTCATCGTGCTTATGCTCATTTTGAAGATTTTGACATTTTCACCTAAAGTGCACAATCAGGCTGAAAACGCTTTTAAAGCAATAAAAAGTTCATTTTGGCACACAAACCTAAACTCAACGTTGTAGACTCAAAATTTTTGCTGTATTCAGTGTATTCTAGCATCCTGAAGATGATTCCAGCATTAATTTCATCGTGCTTATGCTCATTTTGAAGATATTGACATTTTCACCTAAAGTGCACAATCAGGGGCTGAAAACGCGTTTAAAGCAATAAAAAGTTCATTTTGGCTCTCACACCTAAACTAAACGTTGTAGACTCAAAATTTTTGCTGTATTCAGTGTATTCTAGCATCCTGAAGATGATTCCAGCATTAATTTCATCGTGCTTATGCTCATTTTGAAGATTTTGACATTTTCACCTAAAGTGCACAATCAGGCTGAAAACGCGTTTAAAGCAATAAAAAGTTCATTTTGGCTCTCACACCTAAACTAAACGTTGTAGACTCAAAATTTTTGCTGTATTCAGTGTATTCTAGCATCCTGAAGATGATTCCAGCATTAATTTCATCGTGCTTATGCTCATTTTGAAGATTTTGACATTTTCACCTAAAGTGCACAATAAGGCTGAAAACGCATTTAAAGCAATAAAAAGTTCATTTTGGCTCTCACACCTAAACAAAACGTTGTAGACTCAACATTTTTGCTGTATTTAGTGTATTCTAGCATCCTGAAGATGATTCCAGCATTAATTTCATTGTGCTTATGCTCATTTTTAAGATTTTGACATTTTCACCTTAAGTGTACAATCAGGGGCTGAAAACGCGTTTAAAGCAATAAAAAGTTCATTTTGGCTCTCACACCTAAACTAAACGTTGTAGACTCAAAATTTTTGCTGTATTCAGTGTATTCTAGCATCCTGAAGATGATTCCAGCATTAATTTCATCGTGCTTATGCTCATTTTGAAGATTTTGACATTTTCACCTAAAGTGCACAATCAGGCTGAAAACGCGTTTAAAGCAATAAAAAGTTCATTTTGGCTCTCACACCTAAACTAAACGTTGTAGACTCAAAATTTTTGCTGTATTTAGTGTATTCTAGCATCCTGAAGATGATTCAAGCATTAATTTCATTGTGATTATGCTCATTTTGAAGATTTTGACATTTTCACCTTAATTGTACAATCAGGGGCTGAAAACGCGTTTAAAGCAATAAAAAGTTCATTTTGGCTCTCACACCTAAACTAAACGTTGTAGACTCAAAATTTTTGCTGTATTCAGTGTATTCTAGCATCCTGAAGATGATTCCAGCATTAATTTCATCGTGCTTATGCTCATTTTGAAGATTTTGACATTTTCACCTAAAGTGCACAATAAGGCTGAAAACGCATTTAAAGCAATAAAAAGTTCATTTTGGCTCTCACACCTAAACAAAACGTTGTAGACTCAACATTTTTGCTGTATTTAGTGTATTCTAGCATCCTGAAGATGATTCCAGCATTAATTTCATTGTGCTTATGCTCATTTTTAAGATTTTGACATTTTCACCTTAAGTGTACAATCAGGGGCTGAAAACGCGTTTAAAGCAATAAAAAGTTCATTTTGGCTCTCACACCTAAACTAAACGTTGTAGACTCAAAATTTTTGCTGTATTCAGTGTATTCTAGCATCCTGAAGATGATTCCAGCATTAATTTCATCGTGCTTATGCTCATTTTGAAGATTTTGACATTTTCACCTAAAGTGCACAATCAGGCTGAAAACGCGTTTAAAGCAATAAAAAGTTCATTTTGGCTCTCACACCTAAACTAAACGTTGTAGACTCAAAATTTTTGCTGTATTTAGTGTATTCTAGCATCCTGAAGATGATTCAAGCATTAATTTCATTGTGATTATGCTCATTTTGAAGATTTTGACATTTTCACCTTAATTGTACAATCAGGGGCTGAAAACGCGTTTAAAGCAATAAAAAGTTCATTTTGGCTCTCACACCTAAACTAAACGTTGTAGACTCAAAATTTTTGCTGTATTTAGTGTATTCTAGCATCCTGAAGATGATTCCATTATTAATTTCATCGTGCTTATGCTCATTTTGAAGATTTTGACATTTTCACCTAAAGTGCACAATAAGGCTGAAAACGCATTTAAAGCAATAAAAAGTTCATTTTGGCTCTCACACCTAAACAAAACGTTGTAGACTCAACATTTTTGCTGTATTTAGTGTATTCTAGCATCCTGAAGATGATTCCAGCATTAATTTCATTGTGCTTATGCTCATTTTTAAGATTTTGACATTTTCACCTTAAGTGTACAATCAGGGGCTGAAAACGCGTTTAAAGCAATAAAAAGTTCATTTTGGCTCTCACACCTAAACTAAACGTTGTAGACTCAAAATTTTTGCTGTATTCAGTGTATTCTAGCATCCTGAAGATGATTCCAGCATTAATTTCATCGTGCTTATGCTCATTTTGAAGATTTTGACATTTTCACCTAAAGTGCACAATCAGGCTGAAAACGCGTTTAAAGCAATAAAAAGTTCATTTTGGCTCTCACACCTAAACTAAACGTTGTAGACTCAAAATTTTTGCTGTATTTAGTGTATTCTAGCATCCTGAAGATGATTCAAGCATTAATTTCATTGTGATTATGCTCATTTTGAAGATTTTGACATTTTCACCTTAATTGTACAATCAGGGGCTGAAAACGCGTTTAAAGCAATAAAAAGTTCATTTTGGCTCTCACACCTAAACTAAACGTTGTAGACTCAAAATTTTTGCTGTATTCAGTGTATTCTAGCATCCTGAAGATGATTCCAGCATTAATTTCATCGTGCTTATGCTCATTTTGAAGATTTTGACATTTTCACCTAAAGTGCACAATAAGGCTGAAAACGCATTTAAAGCAATAAAAAGTTCATTTTGGCTCTCACACCTAAACAAAACGTTGTAGACTCAACATTTTTGCTGTATTTAGTGTATTCTAGCATCCTGAAGATGATTCCAGCATTAATTTCATTGTGCTTATGCTCATTTTTAAGATTTTGACATTTTCACCTTAAGTGTACAATCAGGGGCTGAAAACGCGTTTAAAGCAATAAAAAGTTCATTTTGGCTCTCACACCTAAACTAAACGTTGTAGACTCAAAATTTTTGCTGTATTCAGTGTATTCTAGCATCCTGAAGATGATTCCAGCATTAATTTCATCGTGCTTATGCTCATTTTGAAGATTTTGACATTTTCACCTAAAGTGCACAATCAGGCTGAAAACGCGTTTAAAGCAATAAAAAGTTCATTTTGGCTCTCACACCTAAACTAAACGTTGTAGACTCAAAATTTTTGCTGTATTTAGTGTATTCTAGCATCCTGAAGATGATTCAAGCATTAATTTCATTGTGATTATGCTCATTTTGAAGATTTTGACATTTTCACCTTAATTGTACAATCAGGGGCTGAAAACGCGTTTAAAGCAATAAAAAGTTCATTTTGGCTCTCACACCTAAACTAAACGTTGTAGACTCAAAATTTTTGCTGTATTTAGTGTATTCTAGCATCCTGAAGATGATTCCATTATTAATTTCATCGTGCTTATGCTCATTTTGAAGATTTTGACATTTTCACCTAAAGTGCACAATCAGGCTGAAAACGCTTTTAAAGCAATAAAAAGTTCATTTTGGCACACAAACCTAAACTCAACGTTGTAGACTCAAAATTTTTGCTGTATTTAGTGTATTCTAGCATCCTGAAGATGATTCCAGCATTAATTTCATTGTGCTTATGCTCATTTTGAAGATTTTGACATTTTCACCTTAAGTGTACAATCAGGGGCTGAAAACGCGTTTAAAGCAATAAAAAGTTCATTTTGGCTCTCACACCTAAACTAAACGTTGTAGACTCAAAATTTTTGCTGTATTCAGTGTATTCTAGCATCCTGAAGATGATTCCAGCATTAATTTCATTGTGCTTATGCTCATTTTTAAGATTTTGACATTTTCACCTAAAGTGCACAATCAGGCTGAAAACGCGTTTAAAGCAATAAAAAGTTCATTTTGGCTCTCACACCTAAACTAAACGTTGTAGACTCAAAATTTTTGCTGTATTTAGTGTATTCTAGCATCCTGAAGATGATTCCAGCATTAGTTTCATCGTGCTTATGCTCATTTTGAAGATTTTGACATTTTCACCTAAAGTGCACAATCAGGCTGAAAACGCTTTTAAAGCAATAAAAAGTTCATTTTGGCACACAAACCTAAACTCAACGTTGTAGACTCAAAATTTTTGCTGTATTTAGTGTATTCTAGCATCCTGAAGATGATTCCAGCATTAATTTCATTGTGCTTATGCTCATTTTGAAGATTTTGACATTTTCACCTTAAGTGTACAATCAGGGGCTGAAAACGCGTTTAAAGCAATAAAAAGTTCATTTTGGCTCTCACACCTAAACTAAACGTTGTAGACTCAAAATTTTTGCTGTATTCAGTGTATTCTAGCATCCTGAAGATGATTCCAGCATTAATTTCATTGTGCTTATGCTCATTTTTAAGATTTTGACATTTTCACCTAAAGTGCACAATCAGGCTGAAAACGCGTTTAAAGCAATAAAAAGTTCATTTTGGCTCTCACACCTAAACTAAACGTTGTAGACTCAAAATTTTTGCTGTATTTAGTGTATTCTAGCATCCTGAAGATGATTCCAGCATTAATTTCATCGTGCTTATGCTCATTTTGAAGATTTTGACATTTTCACCTAAAGTGCACAATCAGGCTGAAAACGCATTTAAAGCAATAAAAAGTTCATTTTGGCACACAAACCTAAACTAAACGTTGTAGACTCAAAATTTTTGCTGTATTTAGTGTATTCTAGCATCCTGAAGATGATTCCAGCATTAATTTCATTGTGCTTATGCTCATTTTGAAGATTTTGACATTTTCACCTTAAGTGTACAATCAGGGGCTGAAAACGCGTTTAAAGCAATAAAAAGTTCATTTTGGCTCTCACACCTAAACTAAACGTTGTAGACTCAAAATTTTTGCTGTATTTAGTGTATTCTAGCATCCTGAAGATGATTCCAGCATTAATTTCATTGTGCTTATGCTCATTTTGAAGATTTTGACATTTTCACCTAAAGTGTACAATCAGGGGCTGAAAACACGTTTAAAGCAATAAAAAGTTCATTTTGGCTCTCACACCTAAACTAAACGTTGTAGACTCAAAATTTTTGCTGTATTTAGTGTATTCTAGCATCCTGAAGATGATTCCAGCATTAATTTCATTGTGCTTATGCTCATTTTTAAGATTTTGACATTTTCACCTAAAGTGCACAATCAGGCTGAAAACGCATTTAAAGCAATAAAAAGTTCATTTTGGCTCTCACACCTAAACAAAACGTTGTAGACTCAACATTTTTGCTGTATTTAGTGTATTCTAACATCCTGAAGATGATTCCAGCATTAATTTCATTGTGCTTATGCTCATTTTTAAGATTTTGACATTTTCTCCTTAAGTGTACAATCAGGGGCTGAAAACGCGTTTAAAGCAATAAAAAGTTCATTTTGTCTCTCACACCTAAACTAAACGTTGTAGACTCAAAATTTTTGCTGTATTCAGTGTATTCTAGCATCCTGAAGATGATTCCAGCATTAATTTCATCGGGCTTATGCTCATTTTGAAGATTTTGACATTTTCACCTAAAGTGCACAATCAGGCTGAAAACGCATTTAAAGCAATAAAAAGTTCATTTTCGCTCACAAACCTAAACTAAACGTTGTAGACTCAAAATTTTTGCTGTATTTAGTGTATTCTAGCATCCTGAAGATGATTCCAGCATTAATTTCATTGTGCTTATGCTCATTTTTAAGATTTTGACATTTTCACCTTAAGTGTACAATCAGGGGCTGAAAACGCGTTTAAAGCAATAAAAAGTTCATTTTGGCTCTCACACCTAAACTAAACGTTGTAGACTCAAAAATTTTGCTGTATTCAGTGTATTCTAGCATCCTGAAGATGATTCCAGCATTAATTTCATCGTGCTTATGCTCATTTTGAAGATTTTGACATTTTCACCTAAAGTGCACAATCAGGCTGAAAACGCATTTAAAGCAATAAAAAGTTCATTTTGGCTCTCACACCTAAACAAAACGTTGTAGACTCAACATTTTTGCTGTATTCAGTGTATTCTAGCATCCTGAAGATGATTCCAGCATTAATTTCATCGTGCTTATGCTCATTTTGAAGATTTTGACATTTTCACCTAAAGTGCACAATCAGGCTGAAAACGCATTTAAAGCAATAAAAAGTTCATTTTGGCACACAAACCTAAACTAAACGTTGTAGACTCAAATTTTTTGCTGTATTTAGTGTATTCTAGCATCCTGAAGATGATTCCAGCATTAATTTCATTGTGCTTATGCTCATTTTGAAGATTTTGACATTTTCACCTTAAGTGTACAATCAGGGGCTGAAAACGCGTTTAAAGCAATAAAAAGTTCATTTTGGCTCTCACACCTAAACTAAACGTTGTAGACTCAAAATTTTTGCTGTATTTAGTGTATTCTAGCATCCTGAAGATGATTCCAGCATTAATTTCATTGTGCTTATGCTCATTTTGAAGATTTTGACATTTTCACCTAAAGTGTACAATCAGGGGCTGAAAACACGTTTAAAGCAATAAAAAGTTCATTTTGGCTCTCACACCTAAACTAAACGTTGTAGACTCAAAATTTTTGCTGTATTTAGTGTATTCTAGCATCCTGAAGATGATTCCAGCATTAATTTCATTGTGCTTATGCTCATTTTTAAGATTTTGACATTTTCACCTAAAGTGCACAATCAGGCTGAAAACGCATTTAAAGCAATAAAAAGTTCATTTTGGCTCTCACACCTAAACAAAACGTTGTAGACTCAACATTTTTGCTGTATTTAGTGTATTCTAACATCCTGAAGATGATTCCAGCATTAATTTCATTGTGCTTATGCTCATTTTGAAGATTTTGACATTTTCACCTTAAGTGTACAATCAGGGGCTGAAAACGCGTTTAAAGCAATAAAAAGTTCATTTTGTCTCTCACACCTAAACTAAACGTTGTAGACTCAAAATTTTTGCTGTATTCAGTGTATTCTAGCATCCTGAAGATGATTCCAGCATTAATTTCATCGTGCTTATGCTCATTTTGAAGATTTTGACATTTTCACCTAAAGTGCACAATCAGGCTGAAAACGCTTTTAAAGCAATAAAAAGTTCATTTTGGCACACAAACCTAAACTCAACGTTGTAGACTCAAAATTTTTGCTGTATTTAGTGTATTCTAGCATCCTGAAGATGATTCCAGCATTAATTTCATTGTGCTTATGCTCATTTTGAAGATTTTGACATTTTCACCTTAAGTGTACAATCAGGGGCTGAAAACGCGTTTAAAGCAATAAAAAGTTCATTTTGGCTCTCACACCTAAACTAAACGTTGTAGACTCAAAATTTTTGCTGTATTCAGTGTATTCTAGCATCCTGAAGATGATTCCAGCATTAATTTCATCGTGCTTATGCTCATTTTGAAGATTTTGACATTTTCACCTAAAGTGTACAATCAGGGGCTGAAAACACGTTTAAAGCAATAAAAAGTTCATTTTGGCTCTCACACCTAAACTAAACGTTGTAGACTCAAAATTTTTGCTGTATTTAGTGTATTCTAGCATCCTGAAGATGATTCCAGCATTAATTTCATTGTGCTTATGCTCATTTTTAAGATTTTGACATTTTCACCTAAAGTGCACAATCAGGCTGAAAACGCATTTAAAGCAATAAAAAGTTCATTTTGGCTCTCACACCTAAACAAAACGTTGTAGACTCAACATTTTTGCTGTATTTAGTGTATTCTAACATCCTGAAGATGATTCCAGCATTAATTTCATTGTGCTTATGCTCATTTTGAAGATTTTGACATTTTCACCTTAAGTGTACAATCAGGGGCTGAAAACGCGTTTAAAGCAATAAAAAGTTCATTTTGTCTCTCACACCTAAACTAAACGTTGTAGACTCAAAATTTTTGCTGTATTCAGTGTATTCTAGCATCCTGAAGATGATTCCAGCATTAATTTCATCGTGCTTATGCTCAATTTGAAGATTTTGACATTTTCACCTAAAGTGCACAATCAGGCTGAAAACGCTTTTAAAGCAATAAAAAGTTCATTTTGGCACACAAACCTAAACTCAACGTTGTAGACTCAAAATTTTTGCTGTATTTAGTGTATTCTAGCATCCTGAAGATGATTCCAGCATTAATTTCATTGTGCTTATGCTCATTTTGAAGATTTTGACATTTTCACCTTAAGTGTACAATCAGGGGCTGAAAACGCGTTTAAAGCAATAAAAAGTTCATTTTGGCTCTCACACCTAAACTAAACGTTGTAGACTCAAAATTTTTGCTGTATTCAGTGTATTCTAGCATCCTGAAGATGATTCCAGCATTAATTTCATCGTGCTTATGCTCATTTTGAAGATTTTGACATTTTCACCTAAAGTGCACAATCAGGCTGAAAACGCGTTTAAAGCAATAAAAAGTTCATTTTGGCTCTCACACCTAAACTAAACGTTGTAGACTCAAAATTTTTGCTGTATTCAGTGTATTCTAGCATCCTGAAGATGATTCCAGCATTAATTTCATCGTGCTTATGCTCATTTTGAAGATTTTGACATTTTCACCTAAAGTGCACAATAAGGCTGAAAACGCATTTAAAGCAATAAAAAGTTCATTTTGGCTCTCACACCTAAACAAAACGTTGTAGACTCAACATTTTTGCTGTATTTAGTGTATTCTAGCATCCTGAAGATGATTCCAGCATTAATTTCATTGTGCTTATGCTCATTTTTAAGATTTTGACATTTTCACCTTAAGTGTACAATCAGGGGCTGAAAACGCGTTTAAAGCAATAAAAAGTTCATTTTGGCTCTCACACCTAAACTAAACGTTGTAGACTCAAAATTTTTGCTGTATTCAGTGTATTCTAGCATCCTGAAGATGATTCCAGCATTAATTTCATCGTGCTTATGCTCATTTTGAAGATTTTGACATTTTCACCTAAAGTGCACAATCAGGCTGAAAACGCGTTTAAAGCAATAAAAAGTTCATTTTGGCTCTCACACCTAAACTAAACGTTGTAGACTCAAAATTTTTGCTGTATTTAGTGTATTCTAGCATCCTGAAGATGATTCAAGCATTAATTTCATTGTGATTATGCTCATTTTGAAGATTTTGACATTTTTACCTTAATTGTACAATCAGGGGCTGAAAACGCGTTTAAAGCAATAAAAAGTTCATTTTGGCTCTCACACCTAAACTAAACGTTGTAGACTCAAAATTTTTGCTGTATTCATTGTATTCTAGCATCCTGAAGATGATTCCAGCATTAATTTCATCGTGCTTATGCTCATTTTGAAGATTTTGACATTTTCACCTAAAGTGCACAATAAGGCTGAAAACGCATTTAAAGCAATAAAAAGTTCATTTTGGCTCTCACACCTAAACAAAACGTTGTAGACTCAACATTTTTGCTGTATTTAGTGTATTCTAGCATCCTGAAGATGATTCCAGCATTAATTTCATTGTGCTTATGCTCATTTTTAAGATTTTGACATTTTCACCTTAAGTGTACAATCAGGGGCTGAAAACGCGTTTAAAGCAATAAAAAGTTCATTTTGGCTCTCACACCTAAACTAAACGTTGTAGACTCAAAATTTTTGCTGTATTCAGTGTATTCTAGCATCCTGAAGATGATTCCAGCATTAATTTCATCGTGCTTATGCTCATTTTGAAGATTTTGACATTTTCACCTAAAGTGCACAATCAGGCTGAAAACGCGTTTAAAGCAATAAAAAGTTCATTTTGGCTCTCACACCTAAACTAAACGTTGTAGACTAAAAATTTTTGCTGTATTTAGTGTATTCTAGCATCCTGAAGATGATTCAAGCATTAATTTCATTGTGATTATGCTCATTTTGAAGATTTTGACATTTTCACCTTAATTGTACAATCAGGGGCTGAAAACGCGTTTAAAGCAATAAAAAGTTCATTTTGGCTCTCACACCTAAACTAAACGTTGTAGACTCAAAATTTTTGCTGTATTTAGTGTATTCTAGCATCCTGAAGATGATTCCATTATTAATTTCATCGTGCTTATGCTCATTTTGAAGATTTTGACATTTTCACCTAAAGTGCACAATCAGGCTGAAAACGCTTTTAAAGCAATAAAAAGTTCATTTTGGCACACAAACCTAAACTCAACGTTGTAGACTCAAAATTTTTGCTGTATTTAGTGTATTCTAGCATCCTGAAGATGATTCCAGCATTAATTTCATTGTGCTTATGCTCATTTTGAAGATTTTGACATTTTCACCTTAAGTGTACAATCAGGGGCTGAAAACGCGTTTAAAGCAATAAAAAGTTCATTTTGGCTCTCACACCTAAACTAAACGTTGTAGACTCAAAATTTTTGCTGTATTCAGTGTATTCTAGCATCCTGAAGATGATTCCAGCATTAATTTCATTGTGCTTATGCTCATTTTTAAGATTTTGACATTTTCACCTAAAGTGCACAATCAGGCTGAAAACGCGTTTAAAGCAATAAAAAGTTCATTTTGGCTCTCACACCTAAACTAAACGTTGTAGACTCAAAATTTTTGCTGTATTTAGTGTATTCTAGCATCCTGAAGATGATTCAAGCATTAATTTCATTGTGATTATGCTCATTTTGAAGATTTTGACATTTTCACCTTAATTGTACAATCAGGGGCTGAAAACGCGTTTAAAGCAATAAAAAGTTCATTTTGGCTCTCACACCTAAACTAAACGTTGTAGACTCAAAATTTTTGCTGTATTTAGTGTATTCTAGCATCCTGAAGATGATTCCATTATTAATTTCATCGTGCTTATGCTCATTTTGAAGATTTTGACATTTTCAC
Organism: Vanacampus margaritifer; assembly: GCF_051991255.1. Taxonomy (NCBI): domain Eukaryota; kingdom Metazoa; phylum Chordata; class Actinopteri; order Syngnathiformes; family Syngnathidae; genus Vanacampus; species Vanacampus margaritifer. Next base: position 1,687,133 of record NW_027520732.1, on the reverse strand, counting down.
CTAAAGTGCACAATCAGGCTGAAAACGCTTTTAAAGCAATAAAAAGTTCATTTTGGCACACAAACCTAAACTCAACGTTGTAGACTCAAAATTTTTGCTGTATTTAGTGTATTCTAGCATCCTGAAGATGATTCCAGCATTAATTTCATTGTGCTTATGCTCATTTTGAAGATTTTGACATTTTCACCTTAAGTGTACAATCAGGGGCTGAAAACGCGTTTAAAGCAATAAAAAGTTCATTTTGGCTCTCACACCTAAACTAAACGTTGTAGACTCAAAATTTTTGCTGTATTCAGTGTATTCTAGCATCCTGAAGATGATTCCAGCATTAATTTCATCGTGCTTATGCTCATTTTGAAGATTTTGACATTTTCACCTAAAGTGTACAATCAGGGGCTGAAAACACGTTTAAAGCAATAAAAAGTTCATTTTGGCTCTCACACCTAAACTAAACGTTGTAGACTCAAAATTTTTGCTGTATTTAGTGTATTCTAGCATCCTGAAGATGATTCCAGCATTAATTTCATTGTGCTTATGCTCATTTTTAAGATTTTGACATTTTCACCTAAAGTGCACAATCAGGCTGAAAACGCATTTAAAGCAATAAAAAGTTCATTTTGGCTCTCACACCTAAACAAAACGTTGTAGACTCAACATTTTTGCTGTATTTAGTGTATTCTAACATCCTGAAGATGATTCCAGCATTAATTTCATTGTGCTTATGCTCATTTTTAAGATTTTGACATTTTCACCTTAAGTGTACAATCAGGGGCTGAAAACGCGTTTAAAGCAATAAAAAGTTCATTTTGTCTCTCACACCTAAACTAAACGTTGTAGACTCAAAATTTTTGCTGTATTCAGTGTATTCTAGCATCCTGAAGATGATTCCAGCATTAATTTCATCGTGCTTATGCTCATTTTGAAGATTTTGACATTTTCACCTAAAGTGCACAATCAGGCTGAAAACGCTTTTAAAGCAATAAAAAGTTCATTTTGGCACACAAACCTAAACTCAACGTTGTAGACTCAAAATTTTTGCTGTATTTAGTGTATTCTAGCATCCTGAAGATGATTCCAGCATTAATTTCATTGTGCTTATGCTCATTTTGAAGATTTTGACATTTTCACCTTAAGTGTACAATCAGGGGCTGAAAACGCGTTTAAAGCAATAAAAAGTTCATTTTGGCTCTCACACCTAAACTAAACGTTGTAGACTCAAAATTTTTGCTGTATTCAGTGTATTCTAGCATCCTGAAGATGATTCCAGCATTAATTTCATCGTGCTTATGCTCATTTTGAAGATTTTGACATTTTCACCTAAAGTGCACAATCAGGCTGAAAACGCGTTTAAAGCAATAAAAAGTTCATTTTGGCTCTCACACCTAAACTAAACGTTGTAGACTCAAAATTTTTGCTGTATTCAGTGTATTCTAGCATCCTGAAGATGATTCCAGCATTAATTTCATCGTGCTTATGCTCATTTTGAAGATTTTGACATTTTCACCTAAAGTGCACAATCAGGCTGAAAACGCGTTTAAAGCAATAAAAAGTTCATTTTGGCTCTCACACCTAAACTAAACGTTGTAGACTCAAAATTTTTGCTGTATTTAGTGTATTCTAGCATCCTGAAGATGATTCAAGCATTAATTTCATTGTGATTATGCTCATTTTGAAGATTTTGACATTTTCACCTTAATTGTACAATCAGGGGCTGAAAACGCGTTTAAAGCAATAAAAAGTTCATTTTGGCTCTCACACCTAAACTAAACGTTGTAGACTCAAAATTTTTGCTGTATTCATTGTATTCTAGCATCCTGAAGATGATTCCAGCATTAATTTCATCGTGCTTATGCTCATTTTGAAGATTTTGACATTTTCACCTAAAGTGCACAATAAGGCTGAAAACGCATTTAAAGCAATAAAAAGTTCATTTTGGCTCTCACACCTAAACAAAACGTTGTAGACTCAACATTTTTGCTGTATTTAGTGTATTCTAGCATCCTGAAGATGATTCCAGCATTAATTTCATTGTGCTTATGCTCATTTTTAAGATTTTGACATTTTCACCTTAAGTGTACAATCAGGGGCTGAAAACGCGTTTAAAGCAATAAAAAGTTCATTTTGGCTCTCACACCTAAACTAAACGTTGTAGACTCAAAATTTTTGCTGTATTCAGTGTATTCTAGCATCCTGAAGATGATTCCAGCATTAATTTCATCGTGCTTATGCTCATTTTGAAGATTTTGACATTTTCACCTAAAGTGCACAATCAGGCTGAAAACGCGTTTAAAGCAATAAAAAGTTCATTTTGGCTCTCACACCTAAACTAAACGTTGTAGACTAAAAATTTTTGCTGTATTTAGTGTATTCTAGCATCCTGAAGATGATTCAAGCATTAATTTCATTGTGATTATGCTCATTTTGAAGATTTTGACATTTTCACCTTAATTGTACAATCAGGGGCTGAAAACGCGTTTAAAGCAATAAAAAGTTCATTTTGGCTCTCACACCTAAACTAAACGTTGTAGACTCAAAATTTTTGCTGTATTTAGTGTATTCTAGCATCCTGAAGATGATTCCATTATTAATTTCATCGTGCTTATGCTCATTTTGAAGATTTTGACATTTTCACCTAAAGTGCACAATCAGGCTGAAAACGCTTTTAAAGCAATAAAAAGTTCATTTTGGCACACAAACCTAAACTCAACGTTGTAGACTCAAAATTTTTGCTGTATTTAGTGTATTCTAGCATCCTGAAGATGATTCCAGCATTAATTTCATTGTGCTTATGCTCATTTTGAAGATTTTGACATTTTCACCTTAAGTGTACAATCAGGGGCTGAAAACGCGTTTAAAGCAATAAAAAGTTCATTTTGGCTCTCACACCTAAACTAAACGTTGTAGACTCAAAATTTTTGCTGTATTCAGTGTATTCTAGCATCCTGAAGATGATTCCAGCATTAATTTCATCGTGCTTATGCTCATTTTGAAGATTTTGACATTTTCACCTAAAGTGCACAATCAGGCTGAAAACGCATTTAAAGCAATAAAAAGTTCATTTTTGCTCACAAACCTAAACTAAACGTTGTAGACTCAAAATTTTTGCTGTATTTAGTGTATTCTAGCATCCTGAAGATGATTCCAGCATTAATTTCATTGTGCTTATGCTCATTTTTAAGATTTTGACATTTTCACCTTAAGTGTACAATCAGGGGCTGAAAACGCGTTTAAAGCAATAAAAAGTTCATTTTGGCTCTCACACCTAAACTAAACGTTGTAGACTCAAAATTTTTGCTGTATACAGTGTATTCTAGCATCCTGAAGATGATTCCAGCATTAATTTCATCGTGCTTATGCTCATTTTGAAGATTTTGACATTTTCACCTAAAGTGCACAATCAGGCTGAAAACGCATTTCAAGCAATAAAAAGTTCATTTTGGCCACAAACCTAAACTAAACGTTGTAGACTCAAAATTTTTGCTGTATTTAGTGTATTCTAGCATCCTGAAGATGATTCCAGCATTAATTTCATTGTGCTTATGCTCATTTTGAAGATTTTGACATTTTCACCTTAAGTGTACAATCAGGGGCTGAAAACGCGTTTAAAGCAATAAAAAGTTCATTTTGGCTCTCACACCTAAACTAAACGTTGTAGACTCAAAATTTTTGCTGTATTTAGTGTATTCTAGCATCCTGAAGATGATTCCAGCATTAATTTCATTGTGCTTATGCTCATTTTGAAGATTTTGACATTTTCACCTAAAGTGTACAATCAGGGGCTGAAAACACGTTTAAAGCAATAAAAAGTTCATTTTGGCTCTCACACCTAAACTAAACGTTGTAGACTCAAAATTTTTGCTGTATTTAGTGTATTCTAGCATCCTGAAGATGATTCCAGCATTAATTTCATTGTGCTTATGCTCATTTTTAAGATTTTGACATTTTCACCTAAAGTGCACAATCAGGCTGAAAACGCGTTTAAAGCAATAAAAAGTTCATTTTGGCTCTCACACCTAAACTAAACGTTGTAGACTCAAAATTTTTGCTGTATTTAGTGTATTCTAGCATCCTGAAGATGATTCCAGCATTAATTTCATTGTGCTTATGCTCATTTTGAAGATTTTGACATTTTCACCTTAAGTGTACAATCAGGGGCTGAAAACGCGTTTAAAGCAATAAAAAGTTCATTTTGGCTCTCACACCTAAACTAAACGTTGTAGACTCAAAATTTTTGCTGTATTTAGTGTATTCTAGCATCCTGAAGATGATTCAAGCATTAATTTCATTGTGATTATGCTCATTTTTAAGATTTTGACATTTTCACCTTAAGTGTACAATCAGGGGCTGAAAACGCGTTTAAAGCAATAAAAAGTTCATTTTGGCTCTCACACCTAAACTAAACGTTGTAGACTCAAAATTTTTGCTGTATTTAGTGTATTCTAGCATCCTGAAGATGATTCCAGCATTAATTTCATTGTGCTTATGCTCATTTTGAAGATTTTGACATTTTCACCTAAAGTGTACAATCAGGGGCTGAAAACACGTTTAAAGCAATAAAAAGTTCATTTTGGCTCTCACACCTAAACTAAACGTTGTAGACTCAAAATTTTTGCTGTATTTAGTGTATTCTAGCATCCTGAAGATGATTCCAGCATTAATTTCATTGTGCTTATGCTCATTTTTAAGATTTTGACATTTTCACCTAAAGTGCACAATCAGGCTGAAAACGCATTTAAAGCAATAAAAAGTTCATTTTGGCTCTCACACCTAAACAAAACGTTGTAGACTCAACATTTTTGCTGTATTTAGTGTATTCTAACATCCTGAAGATGATTCCAGCATTAATTTCATTGTGCTTATGCTCATTTTGAAGATTTTGACATTTTCACCTTAAGTGTACAATCAGGGGCTGAAAACGCGTTTAAAGCAATAAAAAGTTCATTTTGTCTCTCACACCTAAACTAAACGTTGTAGACTCAAAATTTTTGCTGTATTCAGTGTATTCTAGCATCCTGAAGATGATTCCAGCATTAATTTCATCGTGCTTATGCTCATTTTGAAGATTTTGACATTTTCACCTAAAGTGCACAATCAGGCTGAAAACGCTTTTAAAGCAATAAAAAGTTCATTTTGGCACACAAACCTAAACTCAACGTTGGAGACTCAAAATTTTTGCTGTATTTAGTGTATTCTAGCATCCTGAAGATGATTCCAGCATTAATTTCATTGTGCTTATGCTCATTTTGAAGATTTTGACATTTTCACCTTAAGTGTACAATCAGGGGCTGAAAACGCGTTTAAAGCAATAAAAAGTTCATTTTGGCTCTCACACCTAAACTAAACGTTGTAGACTCAAAATTTTTGCTGTATTCAGTGTATTCTAGCATCCTGAAGATGATTCCAGCATTAATTTCATCGTGCTTATGCTCATTTTGAAGATTTTGACATTTTCACCTAAAGTGCACAATCAGGCTGAAAACGCGTTTAAAGCAATAAAAAGTTCATTTTGGCTCTCACACCTAAACTAAACGTTGTAGACTCAAAATTTTTGCTGTATTCAGTGTATTCTAGCATCCTGAAGATGATTCCAGCATTAATTTCATCGTGCTTATGCTCATTTTGAAGATTTTGACATTTTCACCTAAAGTGCACAATAAGGCTGAAAACGCATTTAAAGCAATAAAAAGTTCATTTTGGCTCTCACACCTAAACAAAACGTTGTAGACTCAACATTTTTGCTGTATTTAGTGTATTCTAGCATCCTGAAGATGATTCCAGCATTAATTTCATTGTGCTTATGCTCATTTTTAAGATTTTGACATTTTCACCTAAAGTGCACAATAAGGCTGAAAACGCATTTAAAGCAATAAAAAGTTCATTTTGGCTCTCACACCTAAACAAAACGTTGTAGACTCAACATTTTTGCTGTATTTAGTGTATTCTAGCATCCTGAAGATGATTCCAGAATTAATTTCATTGTGCTTATGCTCATTTTTAAGATTTTGACATTTTCACCTTAAGTGTACAATCAGGGGCTGAAAACGCGTTTAAAGCAATAAAAAGTTCATTTTGGCTCTCACACCTAAACTAAACGTTGTAGACTCAAAATTTTTGCTGTATTCAGTGTATTCTAGCATCCTGAAGATGATTCCAGCATTAATTTCATCGTGCTTATGCTCATTTTGAAGATTTTGACATTTTCACCTAAAGTGCACAATCAGGCTGAAAACGCGTTTAAAGCAATAAAAAGTTCATTTTGGCTCTCACACCTAAACTAAACGTTGTAGACTCAAAATTTTTGCTGTATTTAGTGTATTCTAGCATCCTGAAGATGATTCAAGCATTAATTTCATTGTGATTATGCTCATTTTGAAGATTTTGACATTTTCACCTTAATTGTACAATCAGGGGCTGAAAACGCGTTTAAAGCAATAAAAAGTTCATTTTGGCTCTCACACCTAAACTAAACGTTGTAGACTCAAAATTTTTGCTGTATTTAGTGTATTCTAGCATCCTGAAGATGATTCCATTATTAATTTCATCGTGCTTATGCTCATTTTGAAGATTTTGACATTTTCACCTAAAGTGCACAATCAGGCTGAAAACGCTTTTAAAGCAATAAAAAGTTCATTTTGGCACACAAACCTAAACTCAACGTTGTAGACTCAAAATTTTTGCTGTATTTAGTGTATTCTAGCATCCTGAAGATGATTCCAGCATTAATTTCATTGTGCTTATGCTCATTTTGAAGATTTTGACATTTTCACCTTAAGTGTACAATCAGGGGCTGAAAACGCGTTTAAAGCAATAAAAAGTTCATTTTGGCTCTCACACCTAAACTAAACGTTGTAGACTCAAAATTTTTGCTGTATTCAGTGTATTCTAGCATCCTGAAGATGATTCCAGCATTAATTTCATCGTGCTTATGCTCATTTTGAAGATTTTGACATTTTCACCTAAAGTGTACAATCAGGGGCTGAAAACACGTTTAAAGCAATAAAAAGTTCATTTTGGCTCTCACACCTAAACTAAACGTTGTAGACTCAAAATTTTTGCTGTATTTAGTGTATTCTAGCATCCTGAAGATGATTCCAGCATTAATTTCATTGTGCTTATGCTCATTTTTAAGATTTTGACATTTTCACCTAAAGTGCACAATCAGGCTGAAAACGCATTTAAAGCAATAAAAAGTTCATTTTGGCTCTCACACCTAAACAAAACGTTGTAGACTCAACATTTTTGCTGTATTTAGTGTATTCTAACATCCTGAAGATGATTCCAGCATTAATTTCATTGTGCTTATGCTCATTTTTAAGATTTTGACATTTTCACCTTAAGTGTACAATCAGGGGCTGAAAACGCGTTTAAAGCAATAAAAAGTTCATTTTGTCTCTCACACCTAAACTAAACGTTGTAGACTCAAAATTTTTGCTGTATTCAGTGTATTCTAGCATCCTGAAGATGATTCCAGCATTAATTTCATCGTGCTTATGCTCATTTTGAAGATTTTGACATTTTCACCTAAAGTGCACAATCAGGCTGAAAACGCTTTTAAAGCAATAAAAAGTTCATTTTGGCACACAAACCTAAACTCAACGTTGTAGACTCAAAATTTTTGCTGTATTTAGTGTATTCTAGCATCCTGAAGATGATTCCAGCATTAATTTCATTGTGCTTATGCTCATTTTGAAGATTTTGACATTTTCACCTTAAGTGTACAATCAGGGGCTGAAAACGCGTTTAAAGCAATAAAAAGTTCATTTTGGCTCTCACACCTAAACTAAACGTTGTAGACTCAAAATTTTTGCTGTATTCAGTGTATTCTAGCATCCTGAAGATGATTCCAGCATTAATTTCATCGTGCTTATGCTCATTTTGAAGATTTTGACATTTTCACCTAAAGTGCACAATCAGGCTGAAAACGCGTTTAAAGCAATAAAAAGTTCATTTTGGCTCTCACACCTAAACTAAACGTTGTAGACTCAAAATTTTTGCTGTATTCAGTGTATTCTAGCATCCTGAAGATGATTCCAGCATTAATTTCATTGTGCTTATGCTCATTTTTAAGATTTTGACATTTTCACCTAAAGTGCACAATCAGGCTGAAAACGCATTTAAAGCAATAAAAAGTTCATTTTGGCACACAAACCTAAACTAAACGTTGTAGACTCAAAATTTTTGCTGTATTTAGTGTATTCTAGCATCCTGAAGATGATTCCAGCATTAATTTCATTGTGCTTATGCTCATTTTGAAGATTTTGACATTTTCACCTTAAGTGTACAATCAGGGGCTGAAAACGCGTTTAAAGCAATAAAAAGTTCATTTTGGCTCTCACACCTAAACTAAACGTTGTAGACTAAAAATGTTTGCTGTATTCAGTGTATTCTAGCATCCTGAAGATGATTCCAGCATTAATTTCATCGTGCTTATGCTCATTTTGAAGATTTTGACATTTTCACCTAAAGTGCACAATCAGGCTGAAAACGCATTTAAAGCAATAAAAAGTTCATTTTGGCACACAAACCTAAACTAAACGTTGTAGACTCAAAATTTTTGCTGTATTTAGTGTATTCTAGCATCCTGAAGATGATTCCAGCAATAATTTCATTGTGCTTATGCTCATTTGGAAGATTTTGACATTTTCACCTAAGTGTACAATCAGGGGCTGAAAACGCGTTTAAAGCAATAAAAAGTTCATTTTGGCTCTCACACCTAAACTAAACGTTGTAGACTCAAAATTTTTGCTGTATTTAGTGTATTCTAGCATCCTGAAGATGATTCCAGCATTAATTTCATTGTGCTTATGCTCATTTTTAAGATTTTGACATTTTCACCTAAAGTGCACAATCAGGCTGAAAACGCGTTTAAAGCAATAAAAAGTTCATTTTGGCTCTCACACCTAAACTAAACGTTGTAGACTCAAAATTTTTGCTGTATTTAGTGTATTCTAGCATCCTGAAGATGATTCCAGCATTAATTTCATTGTGCTTATGCTCATTTTGAAGATTTTGACATTTTCACCTTAAGTGTACAATCAGGGGCTGAAAACTCGTTTAAAGCAATAAAAAGTTCATTTTGGCTCTCACACCTAAACTAAACGTTGTAGACTCAAAATTTTTGCTGTATACAGTGTATTCTAGCATCCTGAAGATGATTCCAGCATTAATTTCATCGTGCTTATGCTCATTTTGAAGATTTTGACATTTTCACCTAAAGTGCACAATCAGGCTGAAAACGCATTTAAAGCAATAAAAAGTTCATTTTGGCCACAAACCTAAACTAAACGTTGTAGACTCAAAATTTTTGCTGTATTTAGTGTATTCTAGCATCCTGAAGATGATTCCAGCATTAATTTCATTGTGCTTATGCTCATTTTGAAGATTTTGACATTTTCACCTAAAGTGCACAATCAGGCTGAAAACGCGTTTAAAGCAATAAAAAGTTCATTTTGGCTCTCACACCTAAACTAAACGTTGTAGACTCAAAATTTTTGCTGTATTTAGTGTATTCTAGCATCCTGAAGATGATTCCAGCATTAATTTCATTGTGCTTATGCTCATTTTGAAGATTTTGACATTTTCACCTTAAGTGTACAATCAGGGGCTGAAAACGCGTTTAAAGCAATAAAAAGTTCATTTTGGCTCTCACACCTAAACTAAACGTTGTAGACTCAAAATTTTTGCTGTATACAGTGTATTCTAGCATCCTGAAGATGATTCCAGCATTAATTTCATCGTGCTTATGCTCATTTTGAAGATTTTGACATTTTCACCTAAAGTGCACAATCAGGCTGAAAACGCATTTAAAGCAATAAAAAGTTCATTTTGGCCACAAACCTAAACTAAACGTTGTAGACTCAAAATTTTTGCTGTATTTAGTGTATTCTAGCATCCTGAAGATGATTCCAGCATTAATTTCATTGTGCTTATGCTCATTTTGAAGATTTTGACATTTTCACCTTAAGTGTACAATCAGGGGCTGAAAACGCGTTTAAAGCAATAAAAAGTTCATTTTGGCTCTCACACCTAAACTAAACGTTGTAGACTCAAAATTTTTGCTGTATTTAGTGTATTCTAGCATCCTGAAGATGATTCCAGCATTAATTTCATTGTGCTTATGCTCATTTTGAAGATTTTGACATTTTCACCTAAAGTGTACAATCAGGGGCTGAAAACACGTTTAAAGCAATAAAAAGTTCATTTTGGCTCTCACACCTAAACTAAACGTTGTAGACTCAAAATTTTTGCTGTATTTAGTGTATTCTAGCATCCTGAAGATGATTCCAGCATTAATTTCATTGTGCTTATGCTCATTTTTAAGATTTTGACATTTTCACCTAAAGTGCACAATCAGGCTGAAAACGCGTTTAAAGCAATAAAAAGTTCATTTTGGCTCTCACACCTAAACTAAACGTTGTAGACTCAAAATTTTTGCTGTATTTAGTGTATTCTAGCATCCTGAAGATGATTCCAGCATTAATTTCATTGTGCTTATGCTCATTTTGAAGATTTTGACATTTTCACCTTAAGTGTACAATCAGGGGCTGAAAACGCGTTTAAAGCAATAAAAAGTTCATTTTGGCTCTCACACCTAAACTAAACGTTGTAGACTCAAAATTTTTGCTGTATTTAGTGTATTCTAGCATCCTGAAGATGATTCAAGCATTAATTTCATTGTGATTATGCTCATTTTTAAGATTTTGACATTTTCACCTAAAGTGCACAATCAGGCTGAAAACGCATTTAAAGCAATAAAAAGTTCATTTTGGCTCTCACACCTAAACAAAACGTTGTAGACTCAACATTTTTGCTGTATTTAGTGTATTCTAGCATCCTGAAGATGATTCCAGCATTAATTTCATTGTGCTTATGCTCATTTTGAAGATTTTGACATTTTCACCTAAAGTGTACAATCAGGGGCTGAAATCACGTTTAAAGCAATAAAAAGTTCATTTTGGCTCTCACACCTAAACTAATTGTTGTAGACTCAAAATTTTTGCTGTATTTAGTGTATTCTAGCATCCTGAAGATGATTCCAGCATTAATTTCATTGTGCTTATGCTCATTTTTAAGATTTTGACATTTTCACCTTAAGTGTACAATCAGGGGCTGAAAACGCGTTTAAAGCAATAAAAAGTTCATTTTGGCTCTCACACCTAAACTAAACGTTGTAGACTCAAAATTTTTGCTGTATTCAGTGTATTCTAGCATCCTGAAGATGATTCCAGCATTAATTTCATCGTGCTTATGCTCATTTTTAAGATTTTGACATTTAAACCTAAAGTGCACAATCAGGCTGAAAACGCATTTAAAGCAATAAAAAGTTCATTTTGGCTCTCACACCTAAACTAAACGTTGTAGACTCAAAATTTTTGCTGTATTCAGTGTATTCTAGCATCCTGAAGATGATTCCAGCATTAATTTCATCGTGCTTATGCTCATTTTTAAGATTTTGACATTTAAACCTAAAGTGCACAATCAGGCTGAAAACGCATTTAAAGCAATAAAAAGTTCATTTTGGCACACAAACCTAAACTAAACGTTGTAGACTCAAAATTGTTGCTGTATTTAGTGTTTTCTAGCATCCTGAAGATGATTCCAGCATTTATTTCATTGTGCTTATGCTCATTTTGAAGATTTTGACATTTTCACCTTAAGTGTACAATCAGGGGCTGAAAACGCGTTTAAAGCAATAAAAAGTTCATTTTGGCTCTCACACCTAAACTAAACGTTGTAGACTCAAAATTTTTGCTGTATTTAGTGTATTCTAGCATCCTGAAGATGATTCCAGCATTAATTTCATCGTGCTTATGCTCATTTTTAAGATTTTGACATTTTCACCTAAAGTGCACAATCAGGCTGAAAACGCATTTAAAGCAATAAAAAGTTCATTTTTGCTCACAAACCTAAACTAAACGTTGTAGACTCAAAATTTTTGCTGTATTTAGTGTATTCTAGCATCCTGAAGATGATTCCAGCATTAATTTCATTGTGCTTATGCTCATTTTGAAGATTTTGACATTTTCACCTTAAGTGTACAATCAGGGGCTGAAAACGCGTTTAAAGCAATAAAAAGTTCATTTTGGCTCTCACACCTAAACTAAACGTTGTAGACTCAAAATTTTTGTTGTATTTAGTGTATTCTAGCATCCTGAAGATGATTCCAGCATTAATTTCATTGTGCTTATGCTCATTTTGAAGATTTTGACATTTTCACCTAAAGTGTACAATCAGGCTGAAAACGCATTTAAAGCAATAAAAAGTTCATTTTGGCTCTCACACCTAAACTAAACGTTGTAGACTCAAAATTTTTGCTGTATTTAGTGTATTCTAGCATCCTGAAGATGATTCCAGCATTAATTTCATTGTGCTTATGCTCATTTTTAAGATTTTGACATTTTCACCTAAAGTGCACAATCAGGCTGAAAACGCATTTAAAGCAATAAAAAGTTCATTTTGGCACACAAACCTAAACTAAACGTTGTAGACTCAAAATTTTTGCTGTATTTAGTGTATTCTAGCATCCTGAAGATGATTCCAGCATTAATTTCATTGTGCTTATGCTCATTTTGAAGATTTTGACATTTTCACCTTAAGTGTACAATCAGGGGCTGAAAACGCGTTTAAAGCAATAAAAAGTTCATTTTGGCTCTCACACCTAAACTAAACGTTGTAGACTAAAAATGTTTGCTGTATTCAGTGTATTCTAGCATCCTGAAGATGATTCCAGCATTAATTTCATCGTGCTTATGCTCATTTTGAAGATTTTGACATTTTCACCTAAAGTGCACAATCAGGCTGAAAACGCATTTAAAGCAATAAAAAGTTCATTTTGGCACACAAACCTAAACTAAACGTTGTAGACTCAAAATTTTTGCTGTATTTAGTGTATTCTAGCATCCTGAAGATGATTCCAGCATTAATTTCATTGTGCTTATGCTCATTTGGAAGATTTTGACATTTTCACCTAAGTGTACAATCAGGGGCTGAAAACGCGTTTAAAGCAATAAAAAGTTCATTTTGGCTCTCACACCTAAACTAAACGTTGTAGACTCAAAATTTTTGCTGTATTTAGTGTATTCTAGCATCCTGAAGATGATTCCAGCATTAATTTCATCGTGCTTATGCTCATTTTTAAGATTTTGACATTTAAACCTAAAGTGCACAATCAGGCTGAAAACGCATTTAAAGCAATAAAAAGTTCATTTTGGCACACAAACCTAAACTAAACGTTGTAGACTCAAAATTGTTGCTGTATTTAGTGTTTTCTAGCATCCTGAAGATGATTCCAGCATTTATTTCATTGTGCTTATGCTCATTTTGAAGATTTTGACATTTTCACCTTAAGTGTACAATCAGGGGCTGAAAATGCGTTTAAAGCAATAAAAAGTTCATTTTGGCTCTCACACCTAAACTAAACGTTGTAGACTCAAAATTTTTGCTGTATTTAGTGTATTCTAGCATCCTGAAGATGATTCCAGCATTAATTTCATCGTGCTTATGCTCATTTTTAAGATTTTGACATTTTCACCTAAAGTGCACAATCAGGCTGAAAACGCATTTAAAGCAATAAAAAGTTCATTTTTGCTCACAAACCTAAACTAAACGTTGTAGACTCAAAATTTTTGCTGTATTTAGTGTATTCTAGCATCCTGAAGATGATTCCAGCATTAATTTCATTGTGCTTATGCTCATTTTGAAGATTTTGACATTTTCACCTTAAGTGTACAATCAGGGGCTGAAAACGCGTTTAAAGCAATAAAAAGTTCATTTTGGCTCTCACACCTAAACTAAACGTTGTAGACTCAAAATTTTTGTTGTATTTAGTGTATTCTAGCATCCTGAAGATGATTCCAGCATTAATTTCATTGTGCTTATGCTCATTTTGAAGATTTTGACATTTTCACCTAAAGTGTACAATCAGGCTGAAAACGCATTTAAAGCAATAAAAAGTTCATTTTGGCTCTCACACCTAAACTAAACGTTGTAGACTCAAAATTTTTGCTGTATTTAGTGTATTCTAGCATCCTGAAGATGATTCCAGCATTAATTTCATTGTGCTTATGCTCATTTTTAAGATTTTGACATTTTCACCTAAAGTGCACAATCAGGCTGAAAACGCATTTAAAGCAATAAAAAGTTCATTTTGGCACACAAACCTAAACTAAACGTTGTAGACTCAAAATTTTTGCTGTATTTAGTGTATTCTAGCATCCTGAAGATGATTCCAGCATTAATTTCATTGTGCTTATGCTCATTTTGAAGATTTTGACATTTTCACCTTAAGTGTACAATCAGGGGCTGAAAACGCGTTTAAAGCAATAAAAAGTTCATTTTGGCTCTCACACCTAAACTAAACGTTGTAGACTAAAAATGTTTGCTGTATTCAGTGTATTCTAGCATCCTGAAGATGATTCCAGCATTAATTTCATCGTGCTTATGCTCATTTTGAAGATTTTGACATTTTCACCTAAAGTGCACAATCAGGCTGAAAACGCATTTAAAGCAATAAAAAGTTCATTTTGGCACACAAACCTAAACTAAACGTTGTAGACTCAAAATTTTTGCTGTATTTAGTGTATTCTAGCATCCTGAAGATGATTCCAGCATTAATTTCATTGTGCTTATGCTCATTTTGAAGATTTTGACATTTTCACCTTAAGTGTACAATCAGGGGCTGAAAACGCGTTTAAAGCAATAAAAAGTTCATTTTGGCTCTCACACCTAAACTAAACGTTGTAGACTCAAAATTTTTGCTGTATTTAGTGTATTCTAGCATCCTGAAGATGATTCCAGCATTAATTTCATTGTGCTTATGCTCATTTTGAAGATTTTGACATTTTCACCTTAAGTGTACAATCAGGGGCTGAAAACGCGTTTAAAGCAATAAAAAGTTCATTTTGGCTCTCACACCTAAACTAAACGTTGTAGACTCAAAATTTTTGCTGTATTTAGTGTATTCTAGCATCCTGAAGATGATTCCAGCATTAATTTCATTGTGCTTATGCTCATTTTTAAGATTTTGACATTTTCACCTAAAGTGCACAATCAGGCTGAAAACGCGTTTAAAGCAATAAAAAGTTCATTTTGGCTCTCACACCTAAACTAAACGTTGTAGACTCAAAATTTTTGCTGTATTTAGTGTATTCTAGCATCCTGAAGATGATTCCAGCATTAATTTCATTGTGCTTATGCTCATTTTGAAGATTTTGACATTTTCACCTAAAGTGCACAATCAGGCTGAAAACGCATTTAAAGCCATAAAAAGTTCATTTTGGCTCTCACACCTAAACAAAACGTTGTAGACTCAACATTTTTGCTGTATTTAGTGTATTCTAGCATCCTGGAGATGATTCCAGCATTAATTTCATTGTGCTTATGCTCATTTTTAAGATTTTGACATTTTCACCTTAAGTGTACAATCAGGGGCTGAAAACGCGTTTAAAGCAATAAAAAGTTCATTTTGGCTCTCACACCTAAACTAAACGTTGTAGACTCAAAATTTTTGCTGTATTTAGTGTATTCTAGCATCCTGAAGATGATTCCAGCATTAATTTCATTGTGCTTATGCTCATTTTTAAGATTTTGACATTTTCACCTAAAGTGCACAATCAGGCTGAAAACGCATTTAAAGCCATAAAAAGTTCATTTTGGCTCTCACACCTAAACAAAACGTTGTAGACTCAACATTTTTGCTGTATTTAGTGTATTCTAGCATCCTGAAGATGATTCCAGCATTAATTTCATTGTGCTTATGCTCATTTTTAAGATTTTGACATTTTCACCTAAAGTGCACAATCAGGCTGAAAACGCGTTTAAAGCAATAAAAAGTTCATTTTGGCTCTCACACCTAAACTAAACGTTGTAGACTCAACATTTTTGCTGTATTTAGTGTATTCTAGCATCCTGAAGATGATTCCAGCATTAATTTCATTGTGCTTATGCTCATTTTTAAGATTTTGACATTTTCACCTTAAGTGTACAATCAGGGGCTGAAAACGCGTTTAAAGCAATAAAAAGTTCATTTTGGCTCTCACACCTAAACTAAACGTTGTAGACTCAAAATTTTTGCTGTATTTAGTGTATTCTAGCATCCTGAAGATGATTCAAGCATTAATTTCATTGTGATTATGCTCATTTTTAAGATTTTGACATTTTCACCTAAAGTGCACAATCAGGCTGAAAACGCATTTAAAGCAATAAAAAGTTCATTTTGGCTCTCACACCTAAACTAAACGTTGTAGACTCAAAATTTTTGCTGTATTTAGTGTATTCTAGCATCCTGAAGATGATTCCAGCATTAATTTCATTGTGCTTATGCTCATTTTGAAGATTTTGACATTTTCACCTTAAGTGTACAATCAGGGGCTGAAAACGCGTTTAAAGCAATAAAAAGTTCATTTTGGCTCTCACACCTAAACTAAACGTTGTAGACTAAAAATGTTTGCTGTATTCAGTGTATTCTAGCATCCTGAAGATGATTCCAGCATTAATTTCATCGTGCTTATGCTCATTTTGAAGATTTTGACATTTTCACCTAAAGTGCACAATCAGGCTGAAAACGCATTTAAAGCAATAAAAAGTTCATTTTGGCTCTCACACCTAAACTAAACGTTGTAGACTCAAAATTTTTGCTGTATTTAGTGTATTCTAGCATCCTGAAGATGATTCCAGCATTAATTTCATTGTGCTTATGCTCATTTTGAAGATTTTGACATTTTCACCTAAAGTGCACAATCAGGCTGAAAACGCATTTAAAGCCATAAAAAGTTCATTTTGGCTCTCACACCTAAACTAAACGTTGTAGACTCAAAATTTTTGCTGTATTTAGTGTATTCTAGCATCCTGAAGATGATTCCAGCATTAATTTCATTGTGCTTATGCTCATTTTGAAGATTTTGACATTTTCACCTTAAGTGTACAATCAGGGGCTGAAAACGCGTTTAAAGCAATAAAAAGTTCATTTTGGCTCTCACACCTAAACTAAACGTTGTAGACTCAAAATTTTTGTTGTATTTAGTGTATTCTAGCATCCTGAAGATGATTCCAGCATTAATTTCATTGTGCTTATGCTCATTTTGAAGATTTTGACATTTTCACCTAAAGTGTACAATCAGGCTGAAAACGCATTTAAAGCAATAAAAAGTTCATTTTGGCTCTCACACCTAAACTAAACGTTGTAGACTCAAAATTTTTGCTGTATTTAGTGTATTCTAGCATCCTGAAGATGATTCCAGCATTAATTTCATTGTGCTTATGCTCATTTTTAAGATTTTGACATTTTCACCTAAAGTGCACAATCAGGCTGAAAACGCATTTAAAGCAATTAAAAGTTCATTTTGGCACACAAACCTAAACTAAACGTTGTAGACTCAAAATTTTTGCTGTATTTAGTGTATTCTAGCATCCTGAAGATGATTCCAGCATTAATTTCATTGTGCTTATGCTCATTTTTAAGATTTTGACATTTAAACCTAAAGTGCACAATCAGGCTGAAAACGCATTTAAAGCAATAAAAAGTTCATTTTGGCACACAAACCTAAACTAAACGTTGTAGATTCAAAATTGTTGCTGTATTTAGTGTTTTCTAGCATCCTGAAGATGATTCCAGCATTTATTTCATTGTGCTTATGCTCATTTTGAAGATTTTGACATTTTCACCTTAAGTGTACAATCAGGGGCTGAAAACGCGTTTAAAGCAATAAAAAGTTCATTTTGGCTCTCACACCTAAACTAAACGTTGTAGACTCAAAATTTTTGCTGTATTTAGTGTATTCTAGCATCCTGAAGATGATTCCAGCATTAATTTCATCGTGCTTATGCTCATTTTTAAGATTTTGACATTTTCACCTAAAGTGCACAATCAGGCTGAAAACGCATTTAAAGCAATAAAAAGTTCATTTTTGCTCACAAACCTAAACTAAACGTTGTAGACTCAAAATTTTTGCTGTATTTAGTGTATTCTAGCATCCTGAAGATGATTCCAGCATTAATTTCATTGTGCTTATGCTCATTTTGAAGATTTTGACATTTTCACCTTAAGTGTACAATCAGGGGCTGAAAACGCGTTTAAAGCAATAAAAAGTTCATTTTGGCTCTCACACCTAAACTAAACGTTGTAGACTCAAAATTTTTGTTGTATTTAGTGTATTCTAGCATCCTGAAGATGATTCCAGCATTAATTTCATTGTGCTTATGCTCATTTTGAAGATTTTGACATTTTCACCTAAAGTGTACAATCAGGCTGAAAACGCATTTAAAGCAATAAAAAGTTCATTTTGGCTCTCACACCTAAACTAAACGTTGTAGACTCAAAATTTTTGCTGTATTTAGTGTATTCTAGCATCCTGAAGATGATTCCAGCATTAATTTCATTGTGCTTATGCTCATTTTTAAGATTTTGACATTTTCACCTAAAGTGCACAATCAGGCTGAAAACGCATTTAAAGCAATAAAAAGTTCATTTTGGCACACAAACCTAAACTAAACGTTGTAGACTCAAAATTTTTGCTGTATTTAGTGTATTCTAGCATCCTGAAGATGATTCCAGCATTAATTTCATTGTGCTTATGCTCATTTTGAAGATTTTGACATTTTCACCTTAAGTGTACAATCAGGGGCTGAAAACGCGTTTAAAGAAATAAAAAGTTCATTTTGGCTCTCAAACCTAAACTAAACGTTGTAGACTAAAAATGTTTGCTGTATTCAGTGTATTCTAGCATCCTGAAGATGATTCCAGCATTAATTTCATCGTGCTTATGCTCATTTTGAAGATTTTGACATTTTCACCTAAAGTGCACAATCAGGCTGAAAACGCATTTAAAGCAATAAAAAGTTCATTTTGGCACACAAACCTAAACTAAACGTTGTAGACTCAAAATTTTTGCTGTATTTAGTGTATTCTAGCATCCTGAAGATGATTCCAGCATTAATTTCATTGTGCTTATGCTCATTTTGAAGATTTTGACATTTTCACCTTAAGTGTACAATCAGGGGCTGAAAACGCGTTTAAAGCAATAAAAAGTTCATTTTGGCTCTCACACCTAAACTAAACGTTGTAGACTCAAAATTTTTGC
Organism: Vanacampus margaritifer; assembly: GCF_051991255.1. Classification (NCBI taxonomy): domain Eukaryota; kingdom Metazoa; phylum Chordata; class Actinopteri; order Syngnathiformes; family Syngnathidae; genus Vanacampus; species Vanacampus margaritifer. The sequence goes on along the minus strand of NW_027520732.1, from coordinate 1,668,057 downwards.
TGTATTTAGTGTATTCTAGCATCCTGAAGATGATTCCAGCATTAATTTCATTGTGCTTATGCTCATTTTGAAGATTTTGACATTTTCACCTTAAGTGTACAATCAGGGGCTGAAAACGCGTTTAAAGCAATAAAAAGTTCATTTTGGCTCTCACACCTAAACTAAACGTTGTAGACTCAAAATTTTTGCTGTATTTAGTGTATTCTAGCATCCTGAAGATGATTCCAGCATTAATTTCATTGTGCTTATGCTCATTTTTAAGATTTTGACATTTTCACCTAAAGTGCACAATCAGGCTGAAAACGCGTTTAAAGCAATAAAAAGTTCATTTTGGCTCTCACACCTAAACTAAACGTTGTAGACACAAAATTTTTGCTGTATTTAGTGTATTCTAGCATCCTGAAGATGATTCCAGCATTAATTTCATTGTGCTTATGCTCATTTTGAAGATTTTGACATTTTCACCTAAAGTGTACAATCAGGGGCTGAAATCACGTTTAAAGCAATAAAAAGTTCATTTTGGCTCTCACACCTAAACTAATTGTTGTAGACTCAAAATTTTTGCTGTATTTAGTGTATTCTAGCATCCTGAAGATGATTCCAGCATTAATTTCATTGTGCTTATGCTCATTTTTAAGATTTTGACATTTTCACCTTAAGTGTACAATCAGGGGCTGAAAACGCGTTTAAAGCAATAAAAAGTTCATTTTGGCTCTCACACCTAAACTAAACGTTGTAGACTCAAAATTTTTGCTGTATTCAGTGTATTCTAGCATCCTGAAGATGATTCCAGCATTAATTTCATCGTGCTTATGCTCATTTTTAAGATTTTGACATTTAAACCTAAAGTGCACAATCAGGCTGAAAACGCATTTAAAGCAATAAAAAGTTCATTTTGGCTCTCACACCTAAACTAAACGTTGTAGACTCAAAATTTTTGCTGTATTCAGTGTATTCTAGCATCCTGAAGATGATTCCAGCATTAATTTCATCGTGCTTATGCTCATTTTTAAGATTTTGACATTTAAACCTAAAGTGCACAATCAGGCTGAAAACGCATTTAAAGCAATAAAAAGTTCATTTTGGCACACAAACCTAAACTAAACGTTGTAGACTCAAAATTGTTGCTGTATTTAGTGTTTTCTAGCATCCTGAAGATGATTCCAGCATTTATTTCATTGTGCTTATGCTCATTTTGAAGATTTTGACATTTTCACCTTAAGTGTACAATCAGGGGCTGAAAACGCGTTTAAAGCAATAAAAAGTTCATTTTGGCTCTCACACCTAAACTAAACGTTGTAGACTCAAAATTTTTGCTGTATTTAGTGTATTCTAGCATCCTGAAGATGATTCCAGCATTAATTTCATCGTGCTTATGCTCATTTTTAAGATTTTGACATTTTCACCTAAAGTGCACAATCAGGCTGAAAACGCATTTAAAGCAATAAAAAGTTCATTTTTGCTCACAAACCTAAACTAAACGTTGTAGACTCAAAATTTTTGCTGTATTTAGTGTATTCTAGCATCCTGAAGATGATTCCAGCATTAATTTCATTGTGCTTATGCTCATTTTGAAGATTTTGACATTTTCACCTTAAGTGTACAATCAGGGGCTGAAAACGCGTTTAAAGCAATAAAAAGTTCATTTTGGCTCTCACACCTAAACTAAACGTTGTAGACTCAAAATTTTTGTTGTATTTAGTGTATTCTAGCATCCTGAAGATGATTCCAGCATTAATTTCATTGTGCTTATGCTCATTTTGAAGATTTTGACATTTTCACCTAAAGTGTACAATCAGGCTGAAAACGCATTTAAAGCAATAAAAAGTTCATTTTGGCTCTCACACCTAAACTAAACGTTGTAGACTCAAAATTTTTGCTGTATTTAGTGTATTCTAGCATCCTGAAGATGATTCCAGCATTAATTTCATTGTGCTTATGCTCATTTTTAAGATTTTGACATTTTCACCTAAAGTGCACAATCAGGCTGAAAACGCATTTAAAGCAATAAAAAGTTCATTTTGGCACACAAACCTAAACTAAACGTTGTAGACTCAAAATTTTTGCTGTATTTAGTGTATTCTAGCATCCTGAAGATGATTCCAGCATTAATTTCATTGTGCTTATGCTCATTTTGAAGATTTTGACATTTTCACCTTAAGTGTACAATCAGGGGCTGAAAACGCGTTTAAAGCAATAAAAAGTTCATTTTGGCTCTCACACCTAAACTAAACGTTGTAGACTAAAAATGTTTGCTGTATTCAGTGTATTCTAGCATCCTGAAGATGATTCCAGCATTAATTTCATCGTGCTTATGCTCATTTTGAAGATTTTGACATTTTCACCTAAAGTGCACAATCAGGCTGAAAACGCATTTAAAGCAATAAAAAGTTCATTTTGGCACACAAACCTAAACTAAACGTTGTAGACTCAAAATTTTTGCTGTATTTAGTGTATTCTAGCATCCTGAAGATGATTCCAGCATTAATTTCATTGTGCTTATGCTCATTTGGAAGATTTTGACATTTTCACCTAAGTGTACAATCAGGGGCTGAAAACGCGTTTAAAGCAATAAAAAGTTCATTTTGGCTCTCACACCTAAACTAAACGTTGTAGACTCAAAATTTTTGCTGTATTTAGTGTATTCTAGCATCCTGAAGATGATTCCAGCATTAATTTCATCGTGCTTATGCTCATTTTTAAGATTTTGACATTTAAACCTAAAGTGCACAATCAGGCTGAAAACGCATTTAAAGCAATAAAAAGTTCATTTTGGCACACAAACCTAAACTAAACGTTGTAGACTCAAAATTGTTGCTGTATTTAGTGTTTTCTAGCATCCTGAAGATGATTCCAGCATTTATTTCATTGTGCTTATGCTCATTTTGAAGATTTTGACATTTTCACCTTAAGTGTACAATCAGGGGCTGAAAATGCGTTTAAAGCAATAAAAAGTTCATTTTGGCTCTCACACCTAAACTAAACGTTGTAGACTCAAAATTTTTGCTGTATTTAGTGTATTCTAGCATCCTGAAGATGATTCCAGCATTAATTTCATCGTGCTTATGCTCATTTTTAAGATTTTGACATTTTCACCTAAAGTGCACAATCAGGCTGAAAACGCATTTAAAGCAATAAAAAGTTCATTTTTGCTCACAAACCTAAACTAAACGTTGTAGACTCAAAATTTTTGCTGTATTTAGTGTATTCTAGCATCCTGAAGATGATTCCAGCATTAATTTCATTGTGCTTATGCTCATTTTGAAGATTTTGACATTTTCACCTTAAGTGTACAATCAGGGGCTGAAAACGCGTTTAAAGCAATAAAAAGTTCATTTTGGCTCTCACACCTAAACTAAACGTTGTAGACTCAAAATTTTTGTTGTATTTAGTGTATTCTAGCATCCTGAAGATGATTCCAGCATTAATTTCATTGTGCTTATGCTCATTTTGAAGATTTTGACATTTTCACCTAAAGTGTACAATCAGGCTGAAAACGCATTTAAAGCAATAAAAAGTTCATTTTGGCTCTCACACCTAAACTAAACGTTGTAGACTCAAAATTTTTGCTGTATTTAGTGTATTCTAGCATCCTGAAGATGATTCCAGCATTAATTTCATTGTGCTTATGCTCATTTTTAAGATTTTGACATTTTCACCTAAAGTGCACAATCAGGCTGAAAACGCATTTAAAGCAATAAAAAGTTCATTTTGGCACACAAACCTAAACTAAACGTTGTAGACTCAAAATTTTTGCTGTATTTAGTGTATTCTAGCATCCTGAAGATGATTCCAGCATTAATTTCATTGTGCTTATGCTCATTTTGAAGATTTTGACATTTTCACCTTAAGTGTACAATCAGGGGCTGAAAACGCGTTTAAAGCAATAAAAAGTTCATTTTGGCTCTCACACCTAAACTAAACGTTGTAGACTAAAAATGTTTGCTGTATTCAGTGTATTCTAGCATCCTGAAGATGATTCCAGCATTAATTTCATCGTGCTTATGCTCATTTTGAAGATTTTGACATTTTCACCTAAAGTGCACAATCAGGCTGAAAACGCATTTAAAGCAATAAAAAGTTCATTTTGGCACACAAACCTAAACTAAACGTTGTAGACTCAAAATTTTTGCTGTATTTAGTGTATTCTAGCATCCTGAAGATGATTCCAGCATTAATTTCATTGTGCTTATGCTCATTTTGAAGATTTTGACATTTTCACCTTAAGTGTACAATCAGGGGCTGAAAACGCGTTTAAAGCAATAAAAAGTTCATTTTGGCTCTCACACCTAAACTAAACGTTGTAGACTCAAAATTTTTGCTGTATTTAGTGTATTCTAGCATCCTGAAGATGATTCCAGCATTAATTTCATTGTGCTTATGCTCATTTTGAAGATTTTGACATTTTCACCTTAAGTGTACAATCAGGGGCTGAAAACGCGTTTAAAGCAATAAAAAGTTCATTTTGGCTCTCACACCTAAACTAAACGTTGTAGACTCAAAATTTTTGCTGTATTTAGTGTATTCTAGCATCCTGAAGATGATTCCAGCATTAATTTCATTGTGCTTATGCTCATTTTTAAGATTTTGACATTTTCACCTAAAGTGCACAATCAGGCTGAAAACGCGTTTAAAGCAATAAAAAGTTCATTTTGGCTCTCACACCTAAACTAAACGTTGTAGACTCAAAATTTTTGCTGTATTTAGTGTATTCTAGCATCCTGAAGATGATTCCAGCATTAATTTCATTGTGCTTATGCTCATTTTGAAGATTTTGACATTTTCACCTAAAGTGCACAATCAGGCTGAAAACGCATTTAAAGCCATAAAAAGTTCATTTTGGCTCTCACACCTAAACAAAACGTTGTAGACTCAACATTTTTGCTGTATTTAGTGTATTCTAGCATCCTGGAGATGATTCCAGCATTAATTTCATTGTGCTTATGCTCATTTTTAAGATTTTGACATTTTCACCTTAAGTGTACAATCAGGGGCTGAAAACGCGTTTAAAGCAATAAAAAGTTCATTTTGGCTCTCACACCTAAACTAAACGTTGTAGACTCAAAATTTTTGCTGTATTTAGTGTATTCTAGCATCCTGAAGATGATTCCAGCATTAATTTCATTGTGCTTATGCTCATTTTTAAGATTTTGACATTTTCACCTAAAGTGCACAATCAGGCTGAAAACGCATTTAAAGCCATAAAAAGTTCATTTTGGCTCTCACACCTAAACAAAACGTTGTAGACTCAACATTTTTGCTGTATTTAGTGTATTCTAGCATCCTGAAGATGATTCCAGCATTAATTTCATTGTGCTTATGCTCATTTTTAAGATTTTGACATTTTCACCTAAAGTGCACAATCAGGCTGAAAACGCGTTTAAAGCAATAAAAAGTTCATTTTGGCTCTCACACCTAAACTAAACGTTGTAGACTCAACATTTTTGCTGTATTTAGTGTATTCTAGCATCCTGAAGATGATTCCAGCATTAATTTCATTGTGCTTATGCTCATTTTTAAGATTTTGACATTTTCACCTTAAGTGTACAATCAGGGGCTGAAAACGCGTTTAAAGCAATAAAAAGTTCATTTTGGCTCTCACACCTAAACTAAACGTTGTAGACTCAAAATTTTTGCTGTATTTAGTGTATTCTAGCATCCTGAAGATGATTCAAGCATTAATTTCATTGTGATTATGCTCATTTTTAAGATTTTGACATTTTCACCTAAAGTGCACAATCAGGCTGAAAACGCATTTAAAGCAATAAAAAGTTCATTTTGGCTCTCACACCTAAACTAAACGTTGTAGACTCAAAATTTTTGCTGTATTTAGTGTATTCTAGCATCCTGAAGATGATTCCAGCATTAATTTCATTGTGCTTATGCTCATTTTGAAGATTTTGACATTTTCACCTTAAGTGTACAATCAGGGGCTGAAAACGCGTTTAAAGCAATAAAAAGTTCATTTTGGCTCTCACACCTAAACTAAACGTTGTAGACTAAAAATGTTTGCTGTATTCAGTGTATTCTAGCATCCTGAAGATGATTCCAGCATTAATTTCATCGTGCTTATGCTCATTTTGAAGATTTTGACATTTTCACCTAAAGTGCACAATCAGGCTGAAAACGCATTTAAAGCAATAAAAAGTTCATTTTGGCTCTCACACCTAAACTAAACGTTGTAGACTCAAAATTTTTGCTGTATTTAGTGTATTCTAGCATCCTGAAGATGATTCCAGCATTAATTTCATTGTGCTTATGCTCATTTTGAAGATTTTGACATTTTCACCTAAAGTGCACAATCAGGCTGAAAACGCATTTAAAGCCATAAAAAGTTCATTTTGGCTCTCACACCTAAACTAAACGTTGTAGACTCAAAATTTTTGCTGTATTTAGTGTATTCTAGCATCCTGAAGATGATTCCAGCATTAATTTCATTGTGCTTATGCTCATTTTGAAGATTTTGACATTTTCACCTTAAGTGTACAATCAGGGGCTGAAAACGCGTTTAAAGCAATAAAAAGTTCATTTTGGCTCTCACACCTAAACTAAACGTTGTAGACTCAAAATTTTTGTTGTATTTAGTGTATTCTAGCATCCTGAAGATGATTCCAGCATTAATTTCATTGTGCTTATGCTCATTTTGAAGATTTTGACATTTTCACCTAAAGTGTACAATCAGGCTGAAAACGCATTTAAAGCAATAAAAAGTTCATTTTGGCTCTCACACCTAAACTAAACGTTGTAGACTCAAAATTTTTGCTGTATTTAGTGTATTCTAGCATCCTGAAGATGATTCCAGCATTAATTTCATTGTGCTTATGCTCATTTTTAAGATTTTGACATTTTCACCTAAAGTGCACAATCAGGCTGAAAACGCATTTAAAGCAATTAAAAGTTCATTTTGGCACACAAACCTAAACTAAACGTTGTAGACTCAAAATTTTTGCTGTATTTAGTGTATTCTAGCATCCTGAAGATGATTCCAGCATTAATTTCATTGTGCTTATGCTCATTTTTAAGATTTTGACATTTAAACCTAAAGTGCACAATCAGGCTGAAAACGCATTTAAAGCAATAAAAAGTTCATTTTGGCACACAAACCTAAACTAAACGTTGTAGATTCAAAATTGTTGCTGTATTTAGTGTTTTCTAGCATCCTGAAGATGATTCCAGCATTTATTTCATTGTGCTTATGCTCATTTTGAAGATTTTGACATTTTCACCTTAAGTGTACAATCAGGGGCTGAAAACGCGTTTAAAGCAATAAAAAGTTCATTTTGGCTCTCACACCTAAACTAAACGTTGTAGACTCAAAATTTTTGCTGTATTTAGTGTATTCTAGCATCCTGAAGATGATTCCAGCATTAATTTCATCGTGCTTATGCTCATTTTTAAGATTTTGACATTTTCACCTAAAGTGCACAATCAGGCTGAAAACGCATTTAAAGCAATAAAAAGTTCATTTTTGCTCACAAACCTAAACTAAACGTTGTAGACTCAAAATTTTTGCTGTATTTAGTGTATTCTAGCATCCTGAAGATGATTCCAGCATTAATTTCATTGTGCTTATGCTCATTTTGAAGATTTTGACATTTTCACCTTAAGTGTACAATCAGGGGCTGAAAACGCGTTTAAAGCAATAAAAAGTTCATTTTGGCTCTCACACCTAAACTAAACGTTGTAGACTCAAAATTTTTGTTGTATTTAGTGTATTCTAGCATCCTGAAGATGATTCCAGCATTAATTTCATTGTGCTTATGCTCATTTTGAAGATTTTGACATTTTCACCTAAAGTGTACAATCAGGCTGAAAACGCATTTAAAGCAATAAAAAGTTCATTTTGGCTCTCACACCTAAACTAAACGTTGTAGACTCAAAATTTTTGCTGTATTTAGTGTATTCTAGCATCCTGAAGATGATTCCAGCATTAATTTCATTGTGCTTATGCTCATTTTTAAGATTTTGACATTTTCACCTAAAGTGCACAATCAGGCTGAAAACGCATTTAAAGCAATAAAAAGTTCATTTTGGCACACAAACCTAAACTAAACGTTGTAGACTCAAAATTTTTGCTGTATTTAGTGTATTCTAGCATCCTGAAGATGATTCCAGCATTAATTTCATTGTGCTTATGCTCATTTTGAAGATTTTGACATTTTCACCTTAAGTGTACAATCAGGGGCTGAAAACGCGTTTAAAGAAATAAAAAGTTCATTTTGGCTCTCAAACCTAAACTAAACGTTGTAGACTAAAAATGTTTGCTGTATTCAGTGTATTCTAGCATCCTGAAGATGATTCCAGCATTAATTTCATCGTGCTTATGCTCATTTTGAAGATTTTGACATTTTCACCTAAAGTGCACAATCAGGCTGAAAACGCATTTAAAGCAATAAAAAGTTCATTTTGGCACACAAACCTAAACTAAACGTTGTAGACTCAAAATTTTTGCTGTATTTAGTGTATTCTAGCATCCTGAAGATGATTCCAGCATTAATTTCATTGTGCTTATGCTCATTTTGAAGATTTTGACATTTTCACCTTAAGTGTACAATCAGGGGCTGAAAACGCGTTTAAAGCAATAAAAAGTTCATTTTGGCTCTCACACCTAAACTAAACGTTGTAGACTCAAAATTTTTGCTGTATTTAGTGTATTCTAGCATCCTGAAGATGATTCCAGCATTAATTTCATTGTGCTTATGCTCATTTTGAAGATTTTGACATTTTCACCTTAAGTGTACAATCAGGGGCTGAAAACGCGTTTAAAGCAATAAAAAGTTCATTTTGGCTCTCACACCTAAACTAAACGTTGTAGACTCAAAATTTTTGCTGTATTTAGTGTATTCTAGCATCCTGAAGATGATTCCAGCATTAATTTCATTGTGCTTATGCTCATTTTTAAGATTTTGACATTTTCACCTAAAGTGCACAATCAGGCTGAAAACGCGTTTAAAGCAATAAAAAGTTCATTTTGGCTCTCACACCTAAACTAAACGTTGTAGACACAAAATTTTTGCTGTATTTAGTGTATTCTAGCATCCTGAAGATGATTCCAGCATTAATTTCATTGTGCTTATGCTCATTTTGAAGATTTTGACATTTTCACCTTAAGTGTACAATCAGGGGCTGAAAACGCGTTTAAAGCAATAAAAAGTTCATTTTGGCTCTCACACCTAAACTAAACGTTGTAGACTAAAAATGTTTGCTGTATTCAGTGTATTCTAGCATCCTGAAGATGATTCCAGCATTAATTTCATCGTGCTTATGCTCATTTTGAAGATTTTGACATTTTCACCTAAAGTGCACAATCAGGCTGAAAACGCATTTAAAGCAATAAAAAGTTCATTTTGGCACACAAACCTAAACTAAACGTTGTAGACTCAAAATTGTTGCTGTATTTAGTGTTTTCTAGCATCCTGAAGATGATTCCAGCATTTATTTCATTGTGCTTATGCTCATTTTGAAGATTTTGACATTTTCACCTTAAGTGTACAATCAGGGGCTGAAAACGCGTTTAAAGCAATAAAAAGTTCATTTTGGCTCTCACACCTAAACTAAACGTTGTAGACTCAAAATTTTTGCTGTATTTAGTGTATTCTAGCATCCTGAAGATGATTCCAGCATTAATTTCATCGTGCTTATGCTCATTTTTAAGATTTTGACATTTTCACCTAAAGTGCACAATCAGGCTGAAAACGCATTTAAAGCAATAAAAAGTTCATTTTTGCTCACAAACCTAAACTAAACGTTGTAGACTCAAAATTTTTGCTGTATTTAGTGTATTCTAGCATCCTGAAGATGATTCCAGCATTAATTTCATTGTGCTTATGCTCATTTTGAAGATTTTGACATTTTCACCTTAAGTGTACAATCAGGGGCTGAAAACGCGTTTAAAGCAATAAAAAGTTCATTTTGGCTCTCACACCTAAACTAAACGTTGTAGACTCAAAATTTTTGTTGTATTTAGTGTATTCTAGCATCCTGAAGATGATTCCAGCATTAATTTCATTGTGCTTATGCTCATTTTGAAGATTTTGACATTTTCACCTAAAGTGTACAATCAGGCTGAAAACGCATTTAAAGCAATAAAAAGTTCATTTTGGCTCTCACACCTAAACTAAACGTTGTAGACTCAAAATTTTTGCTGTATTTAGTGTATTCTAGCATCCTGAAGATGATTCCAGCATTAATTTCATTGTGCTTATGCTCATTTTTAAGATTTTGACATTTTCACCTAAAGTGCACAATCAGGCTGAAAACGCATTTAAAGCAATAAAAAGTTCATTTTGGCACACAAACCTAAACTAAACGTTGTAGACTCAAAATTTTTGCTGTATTTAGTGTATTCTAGCATCCTGAAGATGATTCCAGCATTAATTTCATTGTGCTTATGCTCATTTTGAAGATTTTGACATTTTCACCTTAAGTGTACAATTAGGGGCTGAAAACGCGTTTAAAGCAATAAAAAGTTCATTTTGGCTCTCACACCTAAACTAAACGTTGTAGACTAAAAATGTTTGCTGTATTCAGTGTATTCTAGCATCCTGAAGATGATTCCAGCATTAATTTCATCGTGCTTATGCTCATTTTGAAGATTTTGACATTTTCACCTAAAGTGCACAATCAGGCTGAAAACGCATTTAAAGCAATAAAAAGTTCATTTTGGCACACAAACCTAAACTAAACGTTGTAGACTCAAAATTTTTGCTGTATTTAGTGTATTCTAGCATCCTGAAGATGATTCCAGCATTAATTTCATTGTGCTTATGCTCATTTGGAAGATTTTGACATTTTCACCTAAGTGTACAATCAGGGGCTGAAAACGCGTTTAAAGCAATAAAAAGTTCATTTTGGCTCTCACACCTAAACTAAACGTTGTAGACTCAAAATTTTTGCTGTATTTAGTGTATTCTAGCATCCTGAAGATGATTCCAGCATTAATTTCATCGTGCTTATGCTCATTTTTAAGATTTTGACATTTTCACCTAAAGTGCACAATCAGGCTGAAAACGCGTTTAAAGCAATAAAAAGTTCATTTTGGCTCTCACACCTAAACTAAACGTTGTAGACTCAAAATTTTTGTTGTATTTAGTGTATTCTAGCATCCTGAAGATGATTCCAGCATTAATTTCATTGTGCTTATGCTCATTTTTAAGATTTTGACATTTAAACCTAAAGTGCACAATCAGGCTGAAAACGCATTTAAAGCAATAAAAAGTTCATTTTGGCACACAAACCTAAACTAAACGTTGTAGACTCAAAATTGTTGCTGTATTTAGTGTTTTCTAGCATCCTGAAGATGATTCCAGCATTTATTTCATTGTGCTTATGCTCATTTTGAAGATTTTGACATTTTCACCTTAAGTGTACAATCAGGGGCTGAAAATGCGTTTAAAGCAATAAAAAGTTCATTTTGGCTCTCACACCTAAACTAAACGTTGTAGACTCAAAATTTTTGCTGTATTTAGTGTATTCTAGCATCCTGAAGATGATTCCAGCATTAATTTCATCGTGCTTATGCTCATTTTTAAGATTTTGACATTTTCACCTAAAGTGCACAATCAGGCTGAAAACGCATTTAAAGCAATAAAAAGTTCATTTTTGCTCACAAACCTAAACTAAACGTTGTAGACTCAAAATTTTTGCTGTATTTAGTGTATTCTAGCATCCTGAAGATGATTCCAGCATTAATTTCATTGTGCTTATGCTCATTTTGAAGATTTTGACATTTTCACCTTAAGTGTACAATCAGGGGCTGAAAACGCGTTTAAAGCAATAAAAAGTTCATTTTGGCTCTCACACCTAAACTAAACGTTGTAGACTCAAAATTTTTGTTGTATTTAGTGTATTCTAGCATCCTGAAGATGATTCCAGCATTAATTTCATTGTGCTTATGCTCATTTTGAAGATTTTGACATTTTCACCTAAAGTGTACAATCAGGCTGAAAACGCATTTAAAGCAATAAAAAGTTCATTTTGGCTCTCACACCTAAACTAAACGTTGTAGACTCAAAATTTTTGCTGTATTTAGTGTATTCTAGCATCCTGAAGATGATTCCAGCATTAATTTCATTGTGCTTATGCTCATTTTTAAGATTTTGACATTTTCACCTAAAGTGCACAATCAGGCTGAAAACGCATTTAAAGCAATAAAAAGTTCATTTTGGCACACAAACCTAAACTAAACGTTGTAGACTCAAAATTTTTGCTGTATTTAGTGTATTCTAGCATCCTGAAGATGATTCCAGCATTAATTTCATTGTGCTTATGCTCATTTTGAAGATTTTGACATTTTCACCTTAAGTGTACAATCAGGGGCTGAAAACGCGTTTAAAGCAATAAAAAGTTCATTTTGGCTCTCACACCTAAACTAAACGTTGTAGACTAAAAATGTTTGCTGTATTCAGTGTATTCTAGCATCCTGAAGATGATTCCAGCATTAATTTCATCGTGCTTATGCTCATTTTGAAGATTTTGACATTTTCACCTAAAGTGCACAATCAGGCTGAAAACGCATTTAAAGCAATAAAAAGTTCATTTTGGCACACAAACCTAAACTAAACGTTGTAGACTCAAAATTTTTGCTGTATTTAGTGTATTCTAGCATCCTGAAGATGATTCCAGCATTAATTTCATTGTGCTTATGCTCATTTTGAAGATTTTGACATTTTCACCTTAAGTGTACAATCAGGGGCTGAAAACGCGTTTAAAGCAATAAAAAGTTCATTTTGGCTCTCACACCTAAACTAAACGTTGTAGACTCAAAATTTTTGTTGTATTTAGTGTATTCTAGCATCCTGAAGATGATTCCAGCATTAATTTCATTGTGCTTATGCTCATTTTGAAGATTTTGACATTTTCACCTAAAGTGTACAATCAGGCTGAAAACGCATTTAAAGCAATAAAAAGTTCATTTTGGCTCTCACACCTAAACTAAACGTTGTAGACTCAAAATTTTTGCTGTATTTAGTGTATTCTAGCATCCTGAAGATGATTCCAGCATTAATTTCATTGTGCTTATGCTCATTTTTAAGATTTTGACATTTTCACCTAAAGTGCACAATCAGGCTGAAAACGCATTTAAAGCAATAAAAAGTTCATTTTGGCACACAAACCTAAACTAAACGTTGTAGACTCAAAATTTTTGCTGTATTTAGTGTATTCTAGCATCCTGAAGATGATTCCAGCATTAATTTCATTGTGCTTATGCTCATTTTGAAGATTTTGACATTTTCACCTTAAGTGTACAATTAGGGGCTGAAAACGCGTTTAAAGCAATAAAAAGTTCATTTTGGCTCTCACACCTAAACTAAACGTTGTAGACTAAAAATGTTTGCTGTATTCAGTGTATTCTAGCATCCTGAAGATGATTCCAGCATTAATTTCATCGTGCTTATGCTCATTTTGAAGATTTTGACATTTTCACCTAAAGTGCACAATCAGGCTGAAAACGCATTTAAAGCAATAAAAAGTTCATTTTGGCACACAAACCTAAACTAAACGTTGTAGACTCAAAATTTTTGCTGTATTTAGTGTATTCTAGCATCCTGAAGATGATTCCAGCATTAATTTCATTGTGCTTATGCTCATTTGGAAGATTTTGACATTTTCACCTAAGTGTACAATCAGGGGCTGAAAACGCGTTTAAAGCAATAAAAAGTTCATTTTGGCTCTCACACCTAAACTAAACGTTGTAGACTCAAAATTTTTGCTGTATTTAGTGTATTCTAGCATCCTGAAGATGATTCCAGCATTAATTTCATCGTGCTTATGCTCATTTTTAAGATTTTGACATTTTCACCTAAAGTGCACAATCAGGCTGAAAACGCGTTTAAAGCAATAAAAAGTTCATTTTGGCTCTCACACCTAAACTAAACGTTGTAGACTCAAAATTTTTGTTGTATTTAGTGTATTCTAGCATCCTGAAGATGATTCCAGCATTAATTTCATTGTGCTTATGCTCATTTTTAAGATTTTGACATTTAAACCTAAAGTGCACAATCAGGCTGAAAACGCATTTAAAGCAATAAAAAGTTCATTTTGGCACACAAACCTAAACTAAACGTTGTAGACTCAAAATTGTTGCTGTATTTAGTGTTTTCTAGCATCCTGAAGATGATTCCAGCATTTATTTCATTGTGCTTATGCTCATTTTGAAGATTTTGACATTTTCACCTTAAGTGTACAATCAGGGGCTGAAAATGCGTTTAAAGCAATAAAAAGTTCATTTTGGCTCTCACACCTAAACTAAACGTTGTAGACTCAAAATTTTTGCTGTATTTAGTGTATTCTAGCATCCTGAAGATGATTCCAGCATTAATTTCATCGTGCTTATGCTCATTTTTAAGATTTTGACATTTTCACCTAAAGTGCACAATCAGGCTGAAAACGCATTTAAAGCAATAAAAAGTTCATTTTTGCTCACAAACCTAAACTAAACGTTGTAGACTCAAAATTTTTGCTGTATTTAGTGTATTCTAGCATCCTGAAGATGATTCCAGCATTAATTTCATTGTGCTTATGCTCATTTTGAAGATTTTGACATTTTCACCTTAAGTGTACAATCAGGGGCTGAAAACGCGTTTAAAGCAATAAAAAGTTCATTTTGGCTCTCACACCTAAACTAAACGTTGTAGACTCAAAATTTTTGTTGTATTTAGTGTATTCTAGCATCCTGAAGATGATTCCAGCATTAATTTCATTGTGCTTATGCTCATTTTGAAGATTTTGACATTTTCACCTAAAGTGTACAATCAGGCTGAAAACGCATTTAAAGCAATAAAAAGTTCATTTTGGCTCTCACACCTAAACTAAACGTTGTAGACTCAAAATTTTTGCTGTATTTAGTGTATTCTAGCATCCTGAAGATGATTCCAGCATTAATTTCATTGTGCTTATGCTCATTTTTAAGATTTTGACATTTTCACCTAAAGTGCACAATCAGGCTGAAAACGCATTTAAAGCAATAAAAAGTTCATTTTGGCACACAAACCTAAACTAAACGTTGTAGACTCAAAATTTTTGCTGTATTTAGTGTATTCTAGCATCCTGAAGATGATTCCAGCATTAATTTCATTGTGCTTATGCTCATTTTGAAGATTTTGACATTTTCACCTTAAGTGTACAATCAGGGGCTGAAAACGCGTTTAAAGCAATTAAAAGTTCATTTTGGCTCTCACACCTAAACTAAACGTTGTAGACTAAAAATGTTTGCTGTATTCAGTGTATTCTAGCATCCTGAAGATGATTCCAGCATTAATTTCATCGTGCTTATGCTCATTTTGAAGATTTTGACATTTTCACCTAAAGTGCACAATCAGGCTGAAAACGCATTTAAAGCAATAAAAAGTTCATTTTGGCACACAAACCTAAACTAAACGTTGTAGACTCAAAATTTTTGCTGTATTTAGTGTATTCTAGCATCCTGAAGATGATTCCAGCATTAATTTCATTGTGCTTATGCTCATTTGGAAGATTTTGACATTTTCACCTAAGTGTACAATCAGGGGCTGAAAACGCGTTTAAAGCAATAAAAAGTTCATTTTGGCTCTCACACCTAAACTAAACGTTGTAGACTCAAAATTTTTGCTGTATTTAGTGTATTCTAGCATCCTGAAGATGATTCCAGCATTAATTTCATTGTGCTTATGCTCATTTTGAAGATTTTGACATTTTCACCTTAAGTGTACAATCAGGGGCTGAAAACGCGTTTAAAGCAATAAAAAGTTCATTTTGGCTCTCACACCTAAACTAAACGTTGTAGACTAAAAATGTTTGCTGTATTCAGTGTATTCTAGCATCCTGAAGATGATTCCAGCATTAATTTCATCGTGCTTATGCTCATTTTGAAGATTTTGACATTTTCACCTAAAGTGCACAATCAGGCTGAAAACGCATTTAAAGCAATAAAAAGTTCATTTTGGCACACAAACCTAAACTAAACGTTGTAGACTCAAAATTTTTGCTGTATTTAGTGTATTCTAGCATCCTGAAGATGATTCCAGCATTAATTTCATTGTGCTTATGCTCATTTTGAAGATTTTGACATTTTCACCTTAAGTGTACAATCAGGGGCTGAAAACGCGTTTAAAGCAATAAAAAGTTCATTTTGGCTCTCACACCTAAACTAAACGTTGTAGACTCAAAATTTTTGCTGTATTTAGTGTATTCTAGCATCCTGAAGATGATTCCAGCATTAATTTCATTGTGCTTATGCTCATTTTGAAGATTTTGACATTTTCACCTTAAGTGTACAATCAGGGGCTGAAAACGCGTTTAAAGCAATAAAAAGTTCATTTTGGCTCTCACACCTAAACTAAACGTTGTAGACTCAAAATTTTTGCTGTATTTAGTGTATTCTAGCATCCTGAAGATGATTCCAGCATTAATTTCATTGTGCTTATGCTCATTTTTAAGATTTTGACATTTTCACCTAAAGTGCACAATCAGGCTGAAAACGCGTTTAAAGCAATAAAAAGTTCATTTTGGCTCTCACACCTAAACTAAACGTTGTAGACTCAAAATTTTTGCTGTATTTAGTGTATTCTAGCATCCTGAAGATGATTCCAGCATTAATTTCATTGTGCTTATGCTCATTTGGAAGATTTTGACATTTTCACCTAAAGTGCACAATCAGGCTGAAAACGCATTTAAAGCCATAAAAAGTTCATTTTGGCTCTCACACCTAAACAAAACGTTGTAGACTCAACATTTTTGCTGTATTTAGTGTATTCTAGCATCCTGGAGATGATTCCAGCATTAATTTCATTGTGCTTATGCTCATTTTTAAGATTTTGACATTTTCACCTTAAGTGTACAATCAGGGGCTGAAAACGCGTTTAAAGCAATAAAAAGTTCATTTTGGCTCTCACACCTAAACTAAACGTTGTAGACTCAAAATTTTTGCTGTATTTAGTGTATTCTAGCATCCTGAAGATGATTCCAGCATTAATTTCATTGTGCTTATGCTCATTTGGAAGATTTTGACATTTTCACCTAAGTGTACAATCAGGGGCTGAAAACGCGTTTAAAGCAATAAAAAGTTCATTTTGGCTCTCACACCTAAACTAAACGTTGTAGACTCAAAATTTTTGCTGTATTTAGTGTATTCTAGCATCCTGAAGATGATTCCAGCATTAATTTCATTGTGCTTATGCTCATTTTGAAGATTTTGACATTTTCACCTTAAGTGTACAATCAGGGGCTGAAAACGCGTTTAAAGCAATAAAAAGTTCATTTTGGCTCTCACACCTAAACTAAACGTTGTAGACTAAAAATGTTTGCTGTATTCAGTGTATTCTAGCATCCTGAAGATGATTCCAGCATTAATTTCATCGTGCTTATGCTCATTTTGAAGATTTTGACATTTTCACCTAAAGTGCACAATCAGGCTGAAAACGCATTTAAAGCAATAAAAAGTTCATTTTGGCACACAAACCTAAACTAAACGTTGTAGACTCAAAATTTTTGCTGTATTTAGTGTATTCTAGCATCCTGAAGATGATTCCAGCATTAATTTCATTGTGCTTATGCTCATTTTGAAGATTTTGACATTTTCACCTTAAGTGTACAATCAGGGGCTGAAAACGCGTTTAAAGCAATAAAAAGTTCATTTTGGCTCTCACACCTAAACTAAACGTTGTAGACTCAAAATTTTTGCTGTATTTAGTGTATTCTAGCATCCTGAAGATGATTCCAGCATTAATTTCATTGTGCTTATGCTCATTTTGAAGATTTTGACATTTTCACCTTAAGTGTACAATCAGGGGCTGAAAACGCGTTTAAAGCAATAAAAAGTTCATTTTGGCTCTCACACCTAAACTAAACGTTGTAGACTCAAAATTTTTGCTGTATTTAGTGTATTCTAGCATCCTGAAGATGATTCCAGCATTAATTTCATTGTGCTTATGCTCATTTTTAAGATTTTGACATTTTCACCTAAAGTGCACAATCAGGCTGAAAACGCGTTTAAAGCAATAAAAAGTTCATTTTGGCTCTCACACCTAAACTAAACGTTGTAGACTCAAAATTTTTGCTGTATTTAGTGTATTCTAGCATCCTGAAGATGATTCCAGCATTAATTTCATTGTGCTTATGCTCATTTTGAAGATTTTGACATTTTCACCTAAAGTGCACAATCAGGCTGAAAACGCATTTAAAGCCATAAAAAGTTCATTTTGGCTCTCACACCTAAACAAAACGTTGTAGACTCAACATTTTTGCTGTATTTAGTGTATTCTAGCATCCTGGAGATGATTCCAGCATTAATTTCATTGTGCTTATGCTCATTTTTAAGATTTTGACATTTTCACCTTAAGTGTACAATCAGGGGCTGAAAACGCGTTTAAAGCAATAAAAAGTTCATTTTGGCTCTCACACCTAAACTAAACGTTGTAGACTCAAAATTTTTGCTGTATTTAGTGTATTCTAGCATCCTGAAGATGATTCCAGCATTAATTTCATTGTGCTTATGCTCATTTTTAAGATTTTGACATTTTCACCTAAAGTGCACAATCAGGCTGAAAACGCATTTAAAGCCATAAAAAGTTCATTTTGGCTCTCACACCTAAACAAAACGTTGTAGACTCAACATTTTTGCTGTATTTAGTGTATTCTAGCATCCTGAAGATGATTCCAGCATTAATTTCATTGTGCTTATGCTCATTTTTAAGATTTTGACATTTTCACCTAAAGTGCACAATCAGGCTGAAAACGCGTTTAAAGCAATAAAAAGTTCATTTTGGCTCTCACACCTAAACTAAACGTTGTAGACTCAACATTTTTGCTGTATTTAGTGTATTCTAGCATCCTGAAGATGATTCCAGCATTAATTTCATTGTGCTTATGCTCATTTTTAAGATTTTGACATTTTCACCTTAAGTGTACAATCAGGGGCTGAAAACGCGTTTAAAGCAATAAAAAGTTCATTTTGGCTCTCACACCTAAACTAAACGTTGTAGACTCAAAATTTTTGCTGTATTTAGTGTATTCTAGCATCCTGAAGATGATTCAAGCATTAATTTCATTGTGATTATGCTCATTTTTAAGATTTTGACATTTTCACCTAAAGTGCACAATCAGGCTGAAAACGCATTTAAAGCAATAAAAAGTTCATTTTGGCTCTCACACCTAAACTAAACGTTGTAGACTCAAAATTTTTGCTGTATTTAGTGTATTCTAGCATCCTGAAGATGATTCCAGCATTAATTTCATTGTGCTTATGCTCATTTTGAAGATTTTGACATTTTCACCTTAAGTGTACAATCAGGGGCTGAAAACGCGTTTAAAGCAATAAAAAGTTCATTTTGGCTCTCACACCTAAACTAAACGTTGTAGACTAAAAATGTTTGCTGTATTCAGTGTATTCTAGCATCCTGAAGATGATTCCAGCATTAATTTCATCGTGCTTATGCTCATTTTGAAGATTTTGACATTTTCACCTAAAGTGCACAATCAGGCTGAAAACGCATTTAAAGCAATAAAAAGTTCATTTTGGCTCTCACACCTAAACTAAACGTTGTAGACTCAAAATTTTTGCTGTATTTAGTGTATTCTAGCATCCTGAAGATGATTCCAGCATTAATTTCATTGTGCTTATGCTCATTTTGAAGATTTTGACATTTTCACCTAAAGTGCACAATCAGGCTGAAAACGCATTTAAAGCCATAAAAAGTTCATTTTGGCTCTCACACCTAAACTAAACGTTGTAGACTCAAAATTTTTGCTGTATTTAGTGTATTCTAGCATCCTGAAGATGATTCCAGCATTAATTTCATTGTGCTTATGCTCATTTTGAAGATTTTGACATTTTCACCTTAAGTGTACAATCAGGGGCTGAAAACGCGTTTAAAGCAATAAAAAGTTCATTTTGGCTCTCACACCTAAACTAAACGTTGTAGACTCAAAATTTTTGTTGTATTTAGTGTATTCTAGCATCCTGAAGATGATTCCAGCATTAATTTCATTGTGCTTATGCTCATTTTGAAGATTTTGACATTTTCACCTAAAGTGTACAATCAGGCTGAAAACGCATTTAAAGCAATAAAAAGTTCATTTTGGCTCTCACACCTAAACTAAACGTTGTAGACTCAAAATTTTTGCTGTATTTAGTGTATTCTAGCATCCTGAAGATGATTCCAGCATTAATTTCATTGTGCTTATGCTCATTTTTAAGATTTTGACATTTTCACCTAAAGTGCACAATCAGGCTGAAAACGCATTTAAAGCAATTAAAAGTTCATTTTGGCACACAAACCTAAACTAAACGTTGTAGACTCAAAATTTTTGCTGTATTTAGTGTATTCTAGAATCCTGAAGATGATTCCAGCATTAATTTCATTGTGCTTATGCTCATTTTTAAGATTTTGACATTTAAACCTAAAGTGCACAATCAGGCTGAAAACGCATTTAAAGCAATAAAAAGTTCATTTTGGCACACAAACCTAAACTAAACGTTGTAGATTCAAAATTGTTGCTGTATTTAGTGTTTTCTAGCATCCTGAAGATGATTCCAGCATTTATTTCATTGTGCTTATGCTCATTTTGAAGATTTTGACATTTTCACCTTAAGTGTACAATCAGGGGCTGAAAACGCGTTTAAAGCAATAAAAAGTTCATTTTGGCTCTCACACCTAAACTAAACGTTGTAGACTCAAAATTTTTGCTGTATTTAGTGTATTCTAGCATCCTGAAGATGATTCCAGCATTAATTTCATCGTGCTTATGCTCATTTTTAAGATTTTGACATTTTCACCTAAAGTGCACAATCAGGCTGAAAACGCATTTAAAGCAATAAAAAGTTCATTTTTGCTCACAAACCTAAACTAAACGTTGTAGACTCAAAATTTTTGCTGTATTTAGTGTATTCTAGCATCCTGAAGATGATTCCAGCATTAATTTCATTGTGCTTATGCTCATTTTGAAGATTTTGACATTTTCACCTTAAGTGTACAATCAGGGGCTGAAAACGCGTTTAAAGCAATAAAAAGTTCATTTTGGCTCTCACACCTAAACTAAACGTTGTAGACTCAAAATTTTTGTTGTATTTAGTGTATTCTAGCATCCTGAAGATGATTCCAGCATTAATTTCATTGTGCTTATGCTCATTTTGAAGATTTTGACATTTTCACCTAAAGTGTACAATCAGGCTGAAAACGCATTTAAAGCAATAAAAAGTTCATTTTGGCTCTCACACCTAAACTAAACGTTGTAGACTCAAAATTTTTGCTGTATTTAGTGTATTCTAGCATCCTGAAGATGATTCCAGCATTAATTTCATTGTGCTTATGCTCATTTTTAAGATTTTGACATTTTCACCTAAAGTGCACAATCAGGCTGAAAACGCATTTAAAGCAATAAAAAGTTCATTTTGGCACACAAACCTAAACTAAACGTTGTAGACTCAAAATTTTTGCTGTATTTAGTGTATTCTAGCATCCTGAAGATGATTCCAGCATTAATTTCATTGTGCTTATGCTCATTTTGAAGATTTTGACATTTTCACCTTAAGTGTACAATCAGGGGCTGAAAACGCGTTTAAAGAAATAAAAAGTTCATTTTGGCTCTCAAACCTAAACTAAACGTTGTAGACTAAAAATGTTTGCTGTATTCAGTGTATTCTAGCATCCTGAAGATGATTCCAGCATTAATTTCATCGTGCTTATGCTCATTTTGAAGATTTTGACATTTTCACCTAAAGTGCACAATCAGGCTGAAAACGCATTTAAAGCAATAAAAAGTTCATTTTGGCACACAAACCTAAACTAAACGTTGTAGACTCAAAATTTTTGCTGTATTTAGTGTATTCTAGCATCCTGAAGATGATTCCAGCATTAATTTCATTGTGCTTATGCTCATTTTGAAGATTTTGACATTTTCACCTTAAGTGTACAATCAGGGGCTGAAAACGCGTTTAAAGCAATAAAAAGTTCATTTTGGCTCTCACACCTAAACTAAACGTTGTAGACTCAAAATTTTTGCTGTATTTAGTGTATTCTAGCATCCTGAAGATGATTCCAGCATTAATTTCATTGTGCTTATGCTCATTTTGAAGATTTTGACATTTTCACCTTAAGTGTACAATCAGGGGCTGAAAACGCGTTTAAAGCAATAAAAAGTTCATTTTGGCTCTCACACCTAAACTAAACGTTGTAGACTCAAAATTTTTGCTGTATTTAGTGTATTCTAGCATCCTGAAGATGATTCCAGCATTAATTTCATTGTGCTTATGCTCATTTTTAAGATTTTGACATTTTCACCTAAAGTGCACAATCAGGCTGAAAACGCGTTTAAAGCAATAAAAAGTTCATTTTGGCTCTCACACCTAAACTAAACGTTGTAGACACAAAATTTTTGCTGTATTTAGTGTATTCTAGCATCCTGAAGATGATTCCAGCATTAATTTCATTGTGCTTATGCTCATTTTGAAGATTTTGACATTTTCACCTTAAGTGTACAATCAGGGGCTGAAAACGCGTTTAAAGCAATAAAAAGTTCATTTTGGCTCTCACACCTAAACTAAACGTTGTAGACTAAAAATGTTTGCTGTATTCAGTGTATTCTAGCATCCTGAAGATGATTCCAGCATTAATTTCATCGTGCTTATGCTCATTTTGAAGATTTTGACATTTTCACCTAAAGTGCACAATCAGGCTGAAAACGCATTTAAAGCAATAAAAAGTTCATTTTGGCTCTCACACCTAAACTAAACGTTGTAGACTCAAAATTTTTGCTGTATTTAGTGTATTCTAGCATCCTGAAGATGATTCCAGCATTAATTTCATTGTGCTTATGCTCATTTTGAAGATTTTGACATTTTCACCTAAAGTGCACAATCAGGCTGAAAACGCATTTAAAGCCATAAAAAGTTCATTTTGGCTCTCACACCTAAACTAAACGTTGTAGACTCAAAATTTTTGCTGTATTTAGTGTATTCTAGCATCCTGAAGATGATTCCAGCATTAATTTCATTGTGCTTATGCTCATTTTGAAGATTTTGACATTTTCACCTTAAGTGTACAATCAGGGGCTGAAAACGCGTTTAAAGCAATAAAAAGTTCATTTTGGCTCTCACACCTAAACTAAACGTTGTAGACTCAAAATTTTTGCTGTATTTAGTGTATTCTAGCATCCTGAAGATGATTCCAGCATTAATTTCATTGTGCTTATGCTCATTTTTAAGATTTTGACATTTTCACCTAAAGTGCACAATCAGGCTGAAAACGCATTTAAAGCCATAAAAAGTTCATTTTGGCTCTCACACCTAAACAAAACGTTGTAGACTCAACATTTTTGCTGTATTTAGTGTATTCTAGCATCCTGAAGATGATTCCAGCATTAATTTCATTGTGCTTATGCTCATTTTTAAGATTTTGACATTTTCACCTTAAGTGTACAATCAGGGGCTGAAAACGCGTTTAAAGCAATAAAAAGTTCATTTTGGCTCTCACACCTAAACTAAACGTTGTAGACTCAAAATTTTTGCTGTATTCAGTGTATTCTAGCATCCTGAAGATGATTCCAGCATTAATTTCATCGTGCTTATGCTCATTTTGAAGATTTTGACATTTTCACCTAAAGTGCACAATCAGGCTGAAAACGCGTTTAAAGCAATAAAAAGTTCATTTTGGCTCTCACACCTAAACTAAACGTTGTAGACTCAAAATTTTTGCTGTATTTAGTGTATTCTAGCATCCTGAAGATGATTCCAGCATTAATTTCATCGTGCTTATGCTCATTTTTAAGATTTTGACATTTTCACCTTAAGTGTACAATCAGGGGCTGAAAACGCGTTTAAAGCAATAAAAAGTTCATTTTGGCTCTCACACCTAAACTAAACGTTGTAGACTAAAAATGTTTGCTGTATTCAGTGTATTCTAGCATCCTGAAGATGATTCCAGCATTAATTTCATCGTGCTTATGCTCATTTTGAAGATTTTGACATTTTCACCTAAAGTGCACAATCAGGCTGAAAACGCATTTAAAGCAATAAAAAGTTCATTTTGGCTCTCACACCTAAACTAAACGTTGTAGACTCAAAATTTTTGCTGTATTTAGTGTATTCTAGCATCCTGAAGATGATTCCAGCATTAATTTCATTGTGCTTATGCTCATTTTGAAGATTTTGACATTTTCACCTAAAGTGCACAATCAGGCTGAAAACGCATTTAAAGCCATAAAAAGTTCATTTTGGCTCTCACACCTAAACTAAACGTTGTAGACTCAAAATTTTTGCTGTATTTAGTGTATTCTAGCATCCTGAAGATGATTCCAGCATTAATTTCATTGTGCTTATGCTCATTTTGAAGATTTTGACATTTTCACCTTAAGTGTACAATCAGGGGCTGAAAACGCGTTTAAAGCAATAAAAAGTTCATTTTGGCTCTCACACCTAAACTAAACGTTGTAGACTCAAAATTTTTGCTGTATTTAGTGTATTCTAGCATCCTGAAGATGATTCCAGCATTAATTTCATTGTGCTTATGCTCATTTTTAAGATTTTGACATTTTCACCTAAAGTGCACAATCAGGCTGAAAACGCATTTAAAGCCATAAAAAGTTCATTTTGGCTCTCACACCTAAACAAAACGTTGTAGACTCAACATTTTTGCTGTATTTAGTGTATTCTAGCATCCTGAAGATGATTCCAGCATTAATTTCATTGTGCTTATGCTCATTTTTAAGATTTTGACATTTTCACCTTAAGTGTACAATCAGGGGCTGAAAACGCGTTTAAAGCAATAAAAAGTTCATTTTGGCTCTCACACCTAAACTAAACGTTGTAGACTCAAAATTTTTGCTGTATTCAGTGTATTCTAGCATCCTGAAGATGATTCCAGCATTAATTTCATCGTGCTTATGCTCATTTTGAAGATTTTGACATTTTCACCTAAAGTGCACAATCAGGCTGAAAACGCGTTTAAAGCAATAAAAAGTTCATTTTGGCTCTCACACCTAAACTAAACGTTGTAGACTCAAAATTTTTGCTGTATTTAGTGTATTCTAGCATCCTGAAGATGATTCCAGCATTAATTTCATCGTGCTTATGCTCATTTTTAAGATTTTGACATTTTCACCTAAAGTGCACAATCAGGCTGAAAACGCGTTTAAAGCAATAAAAAGTTCATTTTGGCTCTCACACCTAAACTAAACGTTGTAGACTCAAAATTTTTGTTGTATTTAGTGTATTCTAGCATCCTGAAGATGATTCCAGCATTAATTTCATTGTGCTTATGCTCATTTTTAAGATTTTGACATTTAAACCTAAAGTGCACAATCAGGCTGAAAACGCATTTAAAGCAATAAAAAGTTCATTTTGGCACACAAACCTAAACTAAACGTTGTAGACTCAAAATTGTTGCTGTATTTAGTGTTTTCTAGCATCCTGAAGATGATTCCAGCATTTATTTCATTGTGCTTATGCTCATTTTGAAGATTTTGACATTTTCACCTTAAGTGTACAATCAGGGGCTGAAAATGCGTTTAAAGCAATAAAAAGTTCATTTTGGCTCTCACACCTAAACTAAACGTTGTAGACTCAAAATTTTTGCTGTATTTAGTGTATTCTAGCATCCTGAAGATGATTCCAGCATTAATTTCATCGTGCTTATGCTCATTTTTAAGATTTTGACATTTTCACCTAAAGTGCACAATCAGGCTGAAAACGCATTTAAAGCAATAAAAAGTTCATTTTTGCTCACAAACCTAAACTAAACGTTGTAGACTCAAAATTTTTGCTGTATTTAGTGTATTCTAGCATCCTGAAGATGATTCCAGCATTAATTTCATTGTGCTTATGCTCATTTTGAAGATTTTGACATTTTCACCTTAAGTGTACAATCAGGGGCTGAAAACGCGTTTAAAGCAATAAAAAGTTCATTTTGGCTCTCACACCTAAACTAAACGTTGTAGACTCAAAATTTTTGTTGTATTTAGTGTATTCTAGCATCCTGAAGATGATTCCAGCATTAATTTCATTGTGCTTATGCTCATTTTGAAGATTTTGACATTTTCACCTAAAGTGTACAATCAGGCTGAAAACGCATTTAAAGCAATAAAAAGTTCATTTTGGCTCTCACACCTAAACTAAACGTTGTAGACTCAAAATTTTTGCTGTATTTAGTGTATTCTAGCATCCTGAAGATGATTCCAGCATTAATTTCATTGTGCTTATGCTCATTTTTAAGATTTTGACATTTTCACCTAAAGTGCACAATCAGGCTGAAAACGCATTTAAAGCAATAAAAAGTTCATTTTGGCACACAAACCTAAACTAAACGTTGTAGACTCAAAATTTTTGCTGTATTTAGTGTATTCTAGCATCCTGAAGATGATTCCAGCATTAATTTCATTGTGCTTATGCTCATTTTGAAGATTTTGACATTTTCACCTTAAGTGTACAATCAGGGGCTGAAAACGCGTTTAAAGCAATAAAAAGTTCATTTTGGCTCTCACACCTAAACTAAACGTTGTAGACTAAAAATGTTTGCTGTATTCAGTGTATTCTAGCATCCTGAAGATGATTCCAGCATTAATTTCATCGTGCTTATGCTCATTTTGAAGATTTTGACATTTTCACCTAAAGTGCACAATCAGGCTGAAAACGCATTTAAAGCAATAAAAAGTTCATTTTGGCACACAAACCTAAACTAAACGTTGTAGACTCAAAATTTTTGCTGTATTTAGTGTATTCTAGCATCCTGAAGATGATTCCAGCATTAATTTCATTGTGCTTATGCTCATTTGGAAGATTTTGACATTTTCACCTAAGTGTACAATCAGGGGCTGAAAACGCGTTTAAAGCAATAAAAAGTTCATTTTGGCTCTCACACCTAAACTAAACGTTGTAGACTCAAAATTTTTGCTGTATTTAGTGTATTCTAGCATCCTGAAGATGATTCCAGCATTAATTTCATTGTGCTTATGCTCATTTTGAAGATTTTGACATTTTCACCTTAAGTGTACAATCAGGGGCTGAAAACGCGTTTAAAGCAATAAAAAGTTCATTTTGGCTCTCACACCTAAACTAAACGTTGTAGACTAAAAATGTTTGCTGTATTCAGTGTATTCTAGCATCCTGAAGATGATTCCAGCATTAATTTCATCGTGCTTATGCTCATTTTGAAGATTTTGACATTTTCACCTAAAGTGCACAATCAGGCTGAAAACGCATTTAAAGCAATAAAAAGTTCATTTTGGCACACAAACCTAAACTAAACGTTGTAGACTCAAAATTTTTGCTGTATTTAGTGTATTCTAGCATCCTGAAGATGATTCCAGCATTAATTTCATTGTGCTTATGCTCATTTTGAAGATTTTGACATTTTCACCTTAAGTGTACAATCAGGGGCTGAAAACGCGTTTAAAGCAATAAAAAGTTCATTTTGGCTCTCACACCTAAACTAAACGTTGTAGACTCAAAATTTTTGCTGTATTTAGTGTATTCTAGCATCCTGAAGATGATTCCAGCATTAATTTCATTGTGCTTATGCTCATTTTGAAGATTTTGACATTTTCACCTTAAGTGTACAATCAGGGGCTGAAAACGCGTTTAAAGCAATAAAAAGTTCATTTTGGCTCTCACACCTAAACTAAACGTTGTAGACTCAAAATTTTTGCTGTATTTAGTGTATTCTAGCATCCTGAAGATGATTCCAGCATTAATTTCATTGTGCTTATGCTCATTTTTAAGATTTTGACATTTTCACCTAAAGTGCACAATCAGGCTGAAAACGCGTTTAAAGCAATAAAAAGTTCATTTTGGCTCTCACACCTAAACTAAACGTTGTAGACTCAAAATTTTTGCTGTATTTAGTGTATTCTAGCATCCTGAAGATGATTCCAGCATTAATTTCATTGTGCTTATGCTCATTTTGAAGATTTTGACATTTTCACCTAAAGTGCACAATCAGGCTGAAAACGCATTTAAAGCCATAAAAAGTTCATTTTGGCTCTCACACCTAAACAAAACGTTGTAGACTCAAAATTGTTGCTGTATTTAGTGTTTTCTAGCATCCTGAAGATGATTCCAGCATTTATTTCATTGTGCTTATGCTCATTTTGAAAATTTTGACATTTTCACCTTAAGTGTACAATCAGGGGCTGAAAATGCGTTTAAAGCAATAAAAAGTTCATTTTGGCTCTCACACCTAAACTAAACGTTGTAGACTCAAAATTTTTGCTGTATTTAGTGTATTCTAGCATCCTGAAGATGATTCCAGCATTAATTTCATCGTGCTTATGCTCATTTTTAAGATTTTGACATTTTCACCTAAAGTGCACAATCAGGCTGAAAACGCATTTAAAGCAATAAAAAGTTCATTTTTGCTCACAAACCTAAACTAAACGTTGTAGACTCAAAATTTTTGCTGTATTTAGTGTATTCTAGCATCCTGAAGATGATTCCAGCATTAATTTCATTGTGCTTATGCTCATTTTGAAGATTTTGACATTTTCACCTTAAGTGTACAATCAGGGGCTGAAAACGCGTTTAAAGCAATAAAAAGTTCATTTTGGCTCTCACACCTAAACTAAACGTTGTAGACTCAAAATTTTTGTTGTATTTAGTGTATTCTAGCATCCTGAAGATGATTCCAGCATTAATTTCATTGTGCTTATGCTCATTTTGAAGATTTTGACATTTTCACCTAAAGTAAACAATCAGGCTGAAAACGCATTTAAAGCAATAAAAAGTTCATTTTGGCTCTCACACCTAAACTAAACGTTGTAGACTCAAAATTTTTGCTGTATTTAGTGTATTCTAGCATCCTGAAGATGATTCCAGCATTAATTTCATTGTGCTTATGCTCATTTTTAAGATTTTGACATTTTCACCTAAAGTGCACAATCAGGCTGAAAACGCATTTAAAGCAATAAAAAGTTCATTTTGGCACACAAACCTAAACTAAACGTTGTAGACTCAAAATTTTTGCTGTATTTAGTGTATTCTAGCATCCTGAAGATGATTCCAGCATTAATTTCATTGTGCTTATGCTCATTTTGAAGATTTTGACATTTTCACCTTAAGTGTACAATCAGGGGCTGAAAACGCGTTTAAAGCAATAAAAAGTTCATTTTGGCTCTCACACCTAAACTAAACGTTGTAGACTAAAAATGTTTGCTGTATTCAGTGTATTCTAGCATCCTGAAGATGATTCCAGCATTAATTTCATCGTGCTTATGCTCATTTTGAAGATTTTGACATTTTCACCTAAAGTGCACAATCAGGCTGAAAACGCATTTAAAGCAATAAAAAGTTCATTTTGGCACACAAACCTAAACTAAACGTTGTAGACTCAAAATTTTTGCTGTATTTAGTGTATTCTAGCATCCTGAAGATGATTCCAGCATTAATTTCATTGTGCTTATGCTCATTTGGAAGATTTTGACATTTTCACCTAAGTGTACAATCAGGGGCTGAAAACGCGTTTAAAGCAATAAAAAGTTCATTTTGGCTCTCACACCTAAACTAAACGTTGTAGACTCAAAATTTTTGCTGTATTTAGTGTATTCTAGCATCCTGAAGATGATTCCAGCATTAATTTCATTGTGCTTATGCTCATTTTGAAGATTTTGACATTTTCACCTTAAGTGTACAATCAGGGGCTGAAAACGCGTTTAAAGCAATAAAAAGTTCATTTTGGCTCTCACACCTAAACTAAACGTTGTAGACTAAAAATGTTTGCTGTATTCAGTGTATTCTAGCATCCTGAAGATGATTCCAGCATTAATTTCATCGTGCTTATGCTCATTTTGAAGATTTTGACATTTTCACCTAAAGTGCACAATCAGGCTGAAAACGCATTTAAAGCAATAAAAAGTTCATTTTGGCACACAAACCTAAACTAAACGTTGTAGACTCAAAATTTTTGCTGTATTTAGTGTATTCTAGCATCCTGAAGATGATTCCAGCATTAATTTCATTGTGCTTATGCTCATTTTGAAGATTTTGACATTTTCACCTTAAGTGTACAATCAGGGGCTGAAAACGCGTTTAAAGCAATAAAAAGTTCATTTTGGCTCTCACACCTAAACTAAACGTTGTAGACTCAAAATTTTTGCTGTATTTAGTGTATTCTAGCATCCTGAAGATGATTCCAGCATTAATTTCATTGTGCTTATGCTCATTTTGAAGATTTTGACATTTTCACCTTAAGTGTACAATCAGGGGCTGAAAACGCGTTTAAAGCAATAAAAAGTTCATTTTGGCTCTCACACCTAAACTAAACGTTGTAGACTCAAAATTTTTGCTGTATTTAGTGTATTCTAGCATCCTGAAGATGATTCCAGCATTAATTTCATTGTGCTTATGCTCATTTTTAAGATTTTGACATTTTCACCTAAAGTGCACAATCAGGCTGAAAACGCGTTTAAAGCAATAAAAAGTTCATTTTGGCTCTCACACCTAAACTAAACGTTGTAGACTCAAAATTTTTGCTGTATTTAGTGTATTCTAGCATCCTGAAGATGATTCCAGCATTAATTTCATTGTGCTTATGCTCATTTTGAAGATTTTGACATTTTCACCTAAAGTGCACAATCAGGCTGAAAACGCATTTAAAGCCATAAAAAGTTCATTTTGGCTCTCACACCTAAACAAAACGTTGTAGACTCAACATTTTTGCTGTATTTAGTGTATTCTAGCATCCTGGAGATGATTCCAGCATTAATTTCATTGTGCTTATGCTCATTTTTAAGATTTTGACATTTTCACCTTAAGTGTACAATCAGGGGCTGAAAACGCGTTTAAAGCAATAAAAAGTTCATTTTGGCTCTCACACCTAAACTAAACGTTGTAGACTCAAAATTTTTGCTGTATTTAGTGTATTCTAGCATCCTGAAGATGATTCCAGCATTAATTTCATTGTGCTTATGCTCATTTTTAAGATTTTGACATTTTCAACTAAAGTGCACAATCAGGCTGAAAACGCGTTTAAAGCAATAAAAAGTTCATTTTGGCTCTCACACCTAAACTAAACGTTGTAGACTCAAAATTTTTGCTGTATTTAGTGTATTCTAGCATCCTGAAGATGATTCCAGCATTAATTTCATTGTGCTTATGCTCATTTTTAAGATTTTGACATTTTCACCTAAAGTGCACAATCAGGCTGAAAACGCATTTAAAGCAATAAAAAGTTCATTTTGGCACACAAACCTAAACTAAACGTTGTAGACTCAAAATTTTTGCTGTATTTAGTGTATTCTAGCATCCTGAAGATGATTCCAGCATTAATTTCATTGTGCTTATGCTCATTTTGAAGATTTTGACATTTTCACCTTAAGTGTACAATCAGGGGCTGAAAACGCGTTTAAAGCAATAAAAAGTTCATTTTGGCTCTCAAACCTAAACTAAACGTTGTAGACTAAAAATGTTTGCTGTATTCAGTGTATTCTAGCATCCTGAAGATGATTCCAGCATTAATTTCATCGTGCTTATGCTCATTTTGAAGATTTTGACATTTTCACCTAAAGTGCACAATCAGGCTGAAAACGCATTTAAAGCAATAAAAAGTTCATTTTGGCACACAAACCTAAACTAAACGTTGTAGACTCAAAATTTTTGCTGTATTTAGTGTATTCTAGCATCCTGAAGATGATTCCAGCATTAATTTCATTGTGCTTATGCTCATTTTGAAGATTTTGACATTTTCACCTTAAGTGTACAATCAGGGGCTGAAAACGCGTTTAAAGCAATAAAAAGTTCATTTTGGCTCTCACACCTAAACTAAACGTTGTAGACTCAAAATTTTTGCTGTATTTAGTGTATTCTAGCATCCTGAAGATGATTCCAGCATTAATTTCATTGTGCTTATGCTCATTTTGAAGATTTTGACATTTTCACCTTAAGTGTACAATCAGGGGCTGAAAACGCGTTTAAAGCAATAAAAAGTTCATTTTGGCTCTCACACCTAAACTAAACGTTGTAGACTCAAAATTGTTGCTGTATTTAGTGTATTCTAGCATCCTGAAGATGATTCCAGCATTAATTTCATTGTGCTTATGCTCATTTTTAAGATTTTGACATTTTCACCTAAAGTGCACAATCAGGCTGAAAACGCGTTTAAAGCAATAAAAAGTTCATTTTGGCTCTCACACCTAAACTAAACGTTGTAGACACAAAATTTTTGCTGTATTTAGTGTATTCTAGCATCCTGAAGATGATTCCAGCATTAATTTCATTGTGCTTATGCTCATTTTGAAGATTTTGACATTTTCACCTTAAGTGTACAATCAGGGGCTGAAAACGCGTTTAAAGCAATAAAAAGTTCATTTTGGCTCTCACACCTAAACTAAACGTTGTAGACTAAAAATGTTTGCTGTATTCAGTGTATTCTAGCATCCTGAAGATGATTCCAGCATGAATTTCATCGTGCTTATGCTCATTTTGAAGATTTTGACATTTTCACCTAAAGTGCACAATCAGGCTGAAAACGCATTTAAAGCAATAAAAAGTTCATTTTGGCTCTCACACCTAAACTAAACGTTGTAGACTCAAAATTTTTGCTGTATTTAGTGTATTCTAGCATCCTGAAGATGATTCCAGCATTAATTTCATTGTGCTTATGCTCATTTTGAAGATTTTGACATTTTCACCTAAAGTGCACAATCAGGCTGAAAACGCATTTAAAGCCATAAAAAGTTCATTTTGGCTCTCACACCTAAACTAAACGTTGTAGACTCAAAATTTTTGCTGTATTTAGTGTATTCTAGCATCCTGAAGATGATTCCAGCATTAATTTCATTGTGCTTATGCTCATTTTGAAGATTTTGACATTTTCACCTTAAGTGTACAATCAGGGGCTGAAAACGCGTTTAAAGCAATAAAAAGTTCATTTTGGCTCTCACACCTAAACTAAACGTTGTAGACTCAAAATTTTTGTTGTATTTAGTGTATTCTAGCATCCTGAAGATGATTCCAGCATTAATTTCATTGTGCTTATGCTCATTTTGAAGATTTTGACATTTTCACCTAAAGTGTACAATCAGGCTGAAAACGCATTTAAAGCAATAAAAAGTTCATTTTGGCTCTCACACCTAAACTAAACGTTGTAGACTCAAAATTTTTGCTGTATTTAGTGTATTCTAGCATCCTGAAGATGATTCCAGCATTAATTTCATTGTGCTTATGCTCATTTTTAAGATTTTTACATTTTCACCTAAAGTGCACAATCAGGCTGAAAACGCATTTAAAGCAATTAAAAGTTCATTTTGGCACACAAACCTAAACTAAACGTTGTAGACTCAAAATTTTTGCTGTATTTAGTGTATTCTAGCATCCTGAAGATGATTCCAGCATTAATTTCATTGTGCTTATGCTCATTTTGAAGATTTTGACATTTTCACCTTAAGTGTACAATCAGGGGCTGAAAACGCGTTTAAAGCAATAAAAAGTTCATTTTGGCTCTCACACCTAAACTAAACGTTGTAGACTAAAAATGTTTGCTGTATTCAGTGTATTCTAGCATCCTGAAGATGATTCCAGCATTAATTTCATCGTGCTTATGCTCATTTTGAAGATTTTGACATTTTCACCTAAAGTGCACAATCAGGCTGAAAACGCATTTAAAGCAATAAAAAGTTCATTTTGGCACACAAACCTAAACTAAACGTTGTAGACTCAAAATTTTTGCTGTATTTAGTGTATTCTAGCATCCTGAAGATGATTCCAGCATTAATTTCATTGTGCTTATGCTCATTTTGAAGATTTTGACATTTTCACCTAAGTGTACAATCAGGGGCTGAAAACGCGTTTAAAGCAATAAAAAGTTCATTTTGGCTCTCACACCTAAACTAAACGTTGTAGACTCAAAATTTTTGCTGTATTTAGTGTATTCTAACATCCTGAAGATGATTCCAGCATTAACTTCATTGTGCTTATGCTCATTTTGAAGATTTTGACATTTTCACCTTAAGTGTACAATCAGGGGCTGAAAACGCGTTTAAAGCAATAAAAAGTTCATTTTGGCTCTCACACCTAAACTAAACGTTGTAGACTCAAAATTTTTGCTGTATTTAGTGTATTCTAGCATCCTGAAGATGATTCCAGCATTAATTTCATTGTGCTTATGCTCATTTTTAAGATTTTGACATTTTCACCTAAAGTGCACAATCAGGCTGAAAACGCATTTAAAGCCATAAAAAGTTCATTTTGGCTCTCACACCTAAACAAAACGTTGTAGACTCAACATTTTTGCTGTATTTAGTGTATTCTAGCATCCTGAAGATGATTCCAGCATTAATTTCATTGTGCTTATGCTCATTTTTAAGATTTTGACATTTTCACCTTAAGTGTACAATCAGGGGCTGAAAACGCGTTTAAAGCAATAAAAAGTTCATTTTGGCTCTCACACCTAAACTAAACGTTGTAGACTCAAAATTTTTGCTGTATTCAGTGTATTCTAGCATCCTGAAGATGATTCCAGCATTAATTTCATCGTGCTTATGCTCATTTTGAAGATTTTGACATTTTCACCTAAAGTGCACAATCAGGCTGAAAACGCGTTTAAAGCAATAAAAAGTTCATTTTGGCTCTCACACCTAAACTAAACGTTGTAGACTCAAAATTTTTGCTGTATTTAGTGTATTCTAGCATCCTGAAGATGATTCCAGCATTAATTTCATCGTGCTTATGCTCATTTTTAAGATTTTGACATTTTCACCTAAAGTGCACAATCAGGCTGAAAACGCGTTTAAAGCAATAAAAAGTTCATTTTGGCTCTCACACCTAAACTAAACGTTGTAGACTCAAAATTTTTGTTGTATTTAGTGTATTCTAGCATCCTGAAGATGATTCCAGCATTAATTTCATTGTGCTTATGCTCATTTTTAAGATTTTGACATTTAAACCTAAAGTGCACAATCAGGCTGAAAACGCATTTAAAGCAATAAAAAGTTCATTTTGGCACACAAACCTAAACTAAACGTTGTAGACTCAAAATTGTTGCTGTATTTAGTGTTTTCTAGCATCCTGAAGATGATTCCAGCATTTATTTCATTGTGCTTATGCTCATTTTGAAGATTTTGACATTTTCACCTTAAGTGTACAATCAGGGGCTGAAAATGCGTTTAAAGCAATAAAAAGTTCATTTTGGCTCTCACACCTAAACTAAACGTTGTAGACTCAAAATTTTTGCTGTATTTAGTGTATTCTAGCATCCTGAAGATGATTCCAGCATTAATTTCATCGTGCTTATGCTCATTTTTAAGATTTTGACATTTTCACCTAAAGTGCACAATCAGGCTGAAAACGCATTTAAAGCAATAAAAAGTTCATTTTTGCTCACAAACCTAAACTAAACGTTGTAGACTCAAAATTTTTGCTGTATTTAGTGTATTCTAGCATCCTGAAGATGATTCCAGCATTAATTTCATTGTGCTTATGCTCATTTTGAAGATTTTGACATTTTCACCTTAAGTGTACAATCAGGGGCTGAAAACGCGTTTAAAGCAATAAAAAGTTCATTTTGGCTCTCACACCTAAACTAAACGTTGTAGACTCAAAATTTTTGTTGTATTTAGTGTATTCTAGCATCCTGAAGATGATTCCAGCATTAATTTCATTGTGCTTATGCTCATTTTGAAGATTTTGACATTTTCACCTAAAGTGTACAATCAGGCTGAAAACGCATTTAAAGCAATAAAAAGTTCATTTTGGCTCTCACACCTAAACTAAACGTTGTAGACTCAAAATTTTTGCTGTATTCATTGTATTCTAGCATCCTGAAGATGATTCCAGCATTAATTTCATCGTGCTTATGCTCATTTTGAAGATTTTGACATTTTCACCTAAAGTGCACAATAAGGCTGAAAACGCATTTAAAGCAATAAAAAGTTCATTTTGGCTCTCACACCTAAACAAAACGTTGTAGACTCAACATTTTTGCTGTATTTAGTGTATTCTAGCATCCTGAAGATGATTCCAGCATTAATTTCATTGTGCTTATGCTCATTTTTAAGATTTTGACATTTTCACCTTAAGTGTACAATCAGGGGCTGAAAACGCGTTTAAAGCAATAAAAAGTTCATTTTGGCTCTCACACCTAAACTAAACGTTGTAGACTCAAAATTTTTGCTGTATTTAGTGTATTCTAGCATCCTGAAGATGATTCCAGCATTAATTTCATCGTGCTTATGCTCATTTTTAAGATTTTGACATTTTCACCTAAAGTGCACAATCAGGCTGAAAACGCATTTAAAGCAATAAAAAGTTCATTTTTGCTCACAAACCTAAACTAAACGTTGTAGACTCAAAATTTTTGCTGTATTTAGTGTATTCTAGCATCCTGAAGATGATTCCAGCATTAATTTCATTGTGCTTATGCTCATTTTGAAGATTTTGACATTTTCACCTTAAGTGTACAATCAGGGGCTGAAAACGCGTTTAAAGCAATAAAAAGTTCATTTTGGCTCTCACACCTAAACTAAACGTTGTAGACTCAAAATTTTTGTTGTATTTAGTGTATTCTAGCATCCTGAAGATGATTCCAGCATTAATTTCATTGTGCTTATGCTCATTTTGAAGATTTTGACATTTTCACCTAAAGTGTACAATCAGGCTGAAAACGCATTTAAAGCAATAAAAAGTTCATTTTGGCTCTCACACCTAAACTAAACGTTGTAGACTCAAAATTTTTGCTGTATTCATTGTATTCTAGCATCCTGAAGATGATTCCAGCATTAATTTCATCGTGCTTATGCTCATTTTGAAGATTTTGACATTTTCACCTAAAGTGCACAATAAGGCTGAAAACGCATTTAAAGCAATAAAAAGTTCATTTTGGCTCTCACACCTAAACAAAACGTTGTAGACTCAACATTTTTGCTGTATTTAGTGTATTCTAGCATCCTGAAGATGATTCCAGCATTAATTTCATTGTGCTTATGCTCATTTTTAAGATTTTGACATTTTCACCTTAAGTGTACAATCAGGGGCTGAAAACGCGTTTAAAGCAATAAAAAGTTCATTTTGGCTCTCACACCTAAACTAAACGTTGTAGACTCAAAATTTTTGCTGTATTCAGTGTATTCTAGCATCCTGAAGATGATTCCAGCATTAATTTCATCGTGCTTATGCTCATTTTGAAGATTTTGACATTTTCACCTAAAGTGCACAATCAGGCTGAAAACGCGTTTAAAGCAATAAAAAGTTCATTTTGGCTCTCACACCTAAACTAAACGTTGTAGACTAAAAATTTTTGCTGTATTTAGTGTATTCTAGCATCCTGAAGATGATTCAAGCATTAATTTCATTGTGATTATGCTCATTTTGAAGATTTTGACATTTTCACCTTAATTGTACAATCAGGGGCTGAAAACGCGTTTAAAGCAATAAAAAGTTCATTTTGGCTCTCACACCTAAACTAAACGTTGTAGACTCAAAATTGTTGCTGTATTTAGTGTATTCTAGCATCCTGAAGATGATTCCATTATTAATTTCATCGTGCTTATGCTCATTTTGAAGATTTTGACATTTTCACCTAAAGTGCACAATCAGGCTGAAAACGCTTTTAAAGCAATAAAAAGTTCATTTTGGCACACAAACCTAAACTCAACGTTGTAGACTCAAAATTTTTGCTGTATTTAGTGTATTCTAGCATCCTGAAGATGATTCCAGCATTAATTTCATTGTGCTTATGCTCATTTTGAAGATTTTGACATTTTCACCTTAAGTGTACAATCAGGGGCTGAAAACGCGTTTAAAGCAATAAAAAGTTCATTTTGGCTCTCACACCTAAACTAAACGTTGTAGACTCAAAATTTTTGCTGTATTCAGTGTATTCTAGCATCCTGAAGATGATTCCAGCATTAATTTCATCGTGCTTATGCTCATTTTGAAGATTTTGACATTTTCACCTAAAGTGCACAATCAGGCTGAAAACGCTTTTAAAGCAATAAAAAGTTCATTTTGGCACACAAACCTAAACTCAACGTTGTAGACTCAAAATTTTTGCTGTATTTAGTGTATTCTAGCATCCTGAAGATGATTCCAGCATTAATTTCATTGTGCTTATGCTCATTTTGAAGATTTTGACATTTTCACCTTAAGTGTACAATCAGGGGCTGAAAACGCGTTTAAAGCAATAAAAAGTTCATTTTGGCTCTCACACCTAAACTAAACGTTGTAGACTCAAAATTTTTGCTGTATTCAGTGTATTCTAGCATCCTGAAGATGATTCCAGCATTAATTTCATCGTGCTTATGCTCATTTTGAAGATTTTGACATTTTCACCTAAAGTGCACAATCAGGCTGAAAACGCATTTAAAGCAATAAAAAGTTCATTTTTGCTCACAAACCTAAACTAAACGTTGTAGACTCAAAATTTTTGCTGTATTTAGTGTATTCTAGCATCCTGAAGATGATTCCAGCATTAATTTCATTGTGCTTATGCTCATTTTTAAGATTTTGACATTTTCACCTTAAGTGTACAATCAGGGGCTGAAAACGCGTTTAAAGCAATAAAAAGTTCATTTTGGCTCTCACACCTAAACTAAACGTTGTAGACTCAAAATTTTTGCTGTATACAGTGTATTCTAGCATCCTGAAGATGATTCCAGCATTAATTTCATCGTGCTTATGCTCATTTTGAAGATTTTGACATTTTCACCTAAAGTGCACAATCAGGCTGAAAACGCATTTAAAGCAATAAAAAGTTCATTTTGGCACACAAACCTAAACTAAACGTTGTAGACTCAAAATTTTTGCTGTATTTAGTGTATTCTAGCATCCTGAAGATGATTCCAGCATTAATTTCATTGTGCTTATGCTCATTTTGAAGATTTTGACATTTTCACCTTAAGTGTACAATCAGGGGCTGAAAACGCGTTTAAAGCAATAAAAAGTTCATTTTGGCTCTCACACCTAAACTAAACGTTGTAGACTCAAAATTTTTGCTGTATTTAGTGTATTCTAGCATCCTGAAGATGATTCCAGCATTAATTTCATTGTGCTTATGCTCATTTTGAAGATTTTGACATTTTCACCTAAAGTGTACAATCAGGGGCTGAAAACACGTTTAAAGCAATAAAAAGTTCATTTTGGCTCTCACACCTAAACTAAACGTTGTAGACTCAAAATTTTTGCTGTATTTAGTGTATTCTAGCATCCTGAAGATGATTCCAGCATTAATTTCATTGTGCTTATGCTCATTTTTAAGATTTTGACATTTTCACCTAAAGTGCACAATCAGGCTGAAAACGCGTTTAAAGCAATAAAAAGTTCATTTTGGCTCTCACACCTAAACTAAACGTTGTAGACTCAAAATTTTTGCTGTATTTAGTGTATTCTAGCATCCTGAAGATGATTCCAGCATTAATTTCATTGTGCTTATGCTCATTTTGAAGATTTTGACATTTTCACCTTAAGTGTACAATCAGGGGCTGAAAACGCGTTTAAAGCAATAAAAAGTTCATTTTGGCTCTCACACCTAAACTAAACGTTGTAGACTCAAAATTTTTGCTGTATTTAGTGTATTCTAGCATCCTGAAGATGATTCAAGCATTAATTTCATTGTGATTATGCTCATTTTTAAGATTTTGACATTTTCACCTAAAGTGCACAATCAGGCTGAAAACGCATTTAAAGCAATAAAAAGTTCATTTTGGCTCTCACACCTAAACAAAACGTTGTAGACTCAACATTTTTGCTGTATTTAGTGTATTCTAGCATCCTGAAGATGATTCCAGCATTAATTTCATTGTGCTTATGCTCATTTTGAAGATTTTGACATTTTCACCTAAAGTGTACAATCAGGGGCTGAAATCACGTTTAAAGCAATAAAAAGTTCATTTTGGCTCTCACACCTAAACTAATTGTTGTAGACTCAAAATTTTTGCTGTATTTAGTGTATTCTAGCATCCTGAAGATGATTCCAGCATTAATTTCATTGTGCTTATGCTCATTTTTAAGATTTTGACATTTTCACCTTAAGTGTACAATCAGGGGCTGAAAACGCGTTTAAAGCAATAAAAAGTTCATTTTGGCTCTCACACCTAAACTAAACGTTGTAGACTCAAAATTTTTGCTGTATTCAGTGTATTCTAGCATCCTGAAGATGATTCCAGCATTAATTTCATCGTGCTTATGCTCATTTTTAAGATTTTGACATTTAAACCTAAAGTGCACAATCAGGCTGAAAACGCATTTAAAGCAATAAAAAGTTCATTTTGGCACACAAACCTAAACTAAACGTTGTAGACTCAAAATTGTTGCTGTATTTAGTGTTTTCTAGCATCCTGAAGATGATTCCAGCATTTATTTCATTGTGCTTATGCTCATTTTGAAGATTTTGACATTTTCACCTTAAGTGTACAATCAGGGGCTGAAAACGCGTTTAAAGCAATAAAAAGTTCATTTTGGCTCTCACACCTAAACTAAACGTTGTAGACTCAAAATTTTTGCTGTATTTAGTGTATTCTAGCATCCTGAAGATGATTCCAGCATTAATTTCATCGTGCTTATGCTCATTTTTAAGATTTTGACATTTTCACCTAAAGTGCACAATCAGGCTGAAAACGCATTTAAAGCAATAAAAAGTTCATTTTTGCTCACAAACCTAAACTAAACGTTGTAGACTCAAAATTTTTGCTGTATTTAGTGTATTCTAGCATCCTGAAGATGATTCCAGCATTAATTTCATTGTGCTTATGCTCATTTTGAAGATTTTGACATTTTCACCTTAAGTGTACAATCAGGGGCTGAAAACGCGTTTAAAGCAATAAAAAGTTCATTTTGGCTCTCACACCTAAACTAAACGTTGTAGACTCAAAATTTTTGTTGTATTTAGTGTATTCTAGCATCCTGAAGATGATTCCAGCATTAATTTCATTGTGCTTATGCTCATTTTGAAGATTTTGACATTTTCACCTAAAGTGTACAATCAGGCTGAAAACGCATTTAAAGCAATAAAAAGTTCATTTTGGCTCTCACACCTAAACTAAACGTTGTAGACTCAAAATTTTTGCTGTATTTAGTGTATTCTAGCATCCTGAAGATGATTCCAGCATTAATTTCATTGTGCTTATGCTCATTTTTAAGATTTTGACATTTTCACCTAAAGTGCACAATCAGGCTGAAAACGCATTTAAAGCAATAAAAAGTTCATTTTGGCACACAAACCTAAACTAAACGTTGTAGACTCAAAATTTTTGCTGTATTTAGTGTATTCTAGCATCCTGAAGATGATTCCAGCATTAATTTCATTGTGCTTATGCTCATTTTGAAGATTTTGACATTTTCACCTTAAGTGTACAATCAGGGGCTGAAAACGCGTTTAAAGCAATAAAAAGTTCATTTTGGCTCTCACACCTAAACTAAACGTTGTAGACTAAAAATGTTTGCTGTATTCAGTGTATTCTAGCATCCTGAAGATGATTCCAGCATTAATTTCATCGTGCTTATGCTCATTTTGAAGATTTTGACATTTTCACCTAAAGTGCACAATCAGGCTGAAAACGCATTTAAAGCAATAAAAAGTTCATTTTGGCACACAAACCTAAACTAAACGTTGTAGACTCAAAATTGTTGCTGTATTTAGTGTTTTCTAGCATCCTGAAGATGATTCCAGCATTTATTTCATTGTGCTTATGCTCATTTTGAAGATTTTGACATTTTCACCTTAAGTGTACAATCAGGGGCTGAAAATGCGTTTAAAGCAATAAAAAGTTCATTTTGGCTCTCACACCTAAACTAAACGTTGTAGACTCAAAATTTTTGTTGTATTTAGTGTATTCTAGCATCCTGAAGATGATTCCAGCATTAATTTCATTGTGCTTATGCTCATTTTGAAGATTTTGACATTTTCACCTAAAGTGTACAATCAGGCTGAAAACGCATTTAAAGCAATAAAAAGTTCATTTTGGCTCTCACACCTAAACTAAACGTTGTAGACTCAAAATTTTTGCTGTATTTAGTGTATTCTAGCATCCTGAAGATGATTCCAGCATTAATTTCATTGTGCTTATGCTCATTTTTAAGATTTTGACATTTTCACCTAAAGTGCACAATCAGGCTGAAAACGCATTTAAAGCAATAAAAAGTTCATTTTGGCACACAAACCTAAACTAAACGTTGTAGACTCAAAATTTTTGCTGTATTTAGTGTATTCTAGCATCCTGAAGATGATTCCAGCATTAATTTCATCGTGCTTATGCTCATTTTGAAGATTTTGACATTTTCACCTAAAGTGCACAATCAGGCTGAAAACGCATTTAAAGCAATAAAAAGTTCATTTTGGCACACAAACCTAAACTAAACGTTGTAGACTCAAAATTTTTGCTGTATTTAGTGTATTCTAGCATCCTGAAGATGATTCCAGCATTAATTTCATTGTGCTTATGCTCATTTGGAAGATTTTGACATTTTCACCTAAGTGTACAATCAGGGG
Source organism: Vanacampus margaritifer (assembly GCF_051991255.1). Classification (NCBI taxonomy): domain Eukaryota; kingdom Metazoa; phylum Chordata; class Actinopteri; order Syngnathiformes; family Syngnathidae; genus Vanacampus; species Vanacampus margaritifer. Next base: position 1,625,680 of record NW_027520732.1, on the reverse strand, counting down.
CTGAAAACGCGTTTAAAGCAATAAAAAGTTCATTTTGGCTCTCACACCTAAACTAAACGTTGTAGACTCAAAATTTTTGCTGTATTTAGTGTATTCTAGCATCCTGAAGATGATTCCAGCATTAATTTCATTGTGCTTATGCTCATTTTGAAGATTTTGACATTTTCACCTTAAGTGTACAATCAGGGGCTGAAAACGCGTTTAAAGCAATAAAAAGTTCATTTTGGCTCTCACACCTAAACTAAACGTTGTAGACTAAAAATGTTTGCTGTATTCAGTGTATTCTAGCATCCTGAAGATGATTCCAGCATTAATTTCATCGTGCTTATGCTCATTTTGAAGATTTTGACATTTTCACCTAAAGTGCACAATCAGGCTGAAAACGCATTTAAAGCAATAAAAAGTTCATTTTGGCACACAAACCTAAACTAAACGTTGTAGACTCAAAATTTTTGCTGTATTTAGTGTATTCTAGCATCCTGAAGATGATTCCAGCATTAATTTCATTGTGCTTATGCTCATTTTGAAGATTTTGACATTTTCACCTTAAGTGTACAATCAGGGGCTGAAAACGCGTTTAAAGCAATAAAAAGTTCATTTTGGCTCTCACACCTAAACTAATCGTTGTAGACTCAAAATTTTTGCTGTATTTAGTGTATTCTAGCATCCTGAAGATGATTCCAGCATTAATTTCATTGTGCTTATGCTCATTTTGAAGATTTTGACATTTTCACCTTAAGTGTACAATCAGGGGCTGAAAACGCGTTTAAAGCAATAAAAAGTTCATTTTGGCTCTCACACCTAAACTAAACGTTGTAGACTCAAAATTTTTGCTGTATTTAGTGTATTCTAGCATCCTGAAGATGATTCCAGCATTAATTTCATTGTGCTTATGCTCATTTTTAAGATTTTGACATTTTCACCTAAAGTGCACAATCAGGCTGAAAACGCGTTTAAAGCAATAAAAAGTTCATTTTGGCTCTCACACCTAAACTAAACGTTGTAGACTCAAAATTTTTGCTGTATTTAGTGTATTCTAGCATCCTGAAGATGATTCCAGCATTAATTTCATTGTGCTTATGCTCATTTTGAAGATTTTGACATTTTCACCTAAAGTGCACAATCAGGCTGAAAACGCATTTAAAGCCATAAAAAGTTCATTTTGGCTCTCACACCTAAACAAAACGTTGTAGACTCAACATTTTTGCTGTATTTAGTGTATTCTAGCATCCTGGAGATGATTCCAGCATTAATTTCATTGTGCTTATGCTCATTTTTAAGATTTTGACATTTTCACCTTAAGTGTACAATCAGGGGCTGAAAACGCGTTTAAAGCAATAAAAAGTTCATTTTGGCTCTCACACCTAAACTAAACGTTGTAGACTCAAAATTTTTGCTGTATTTAGTGTATTCTAGCATCCTGAAGATGATTCCAGCATTAATTTCATTGTGCTTATGCTCATTTTGAAGATTTTGACATTTTCACCTTAAGTGTACAATCAGGGGCTGAAAACGCGTTTAAAGCAATAAAAAGTTCATTTTGGCTCTCACACCTAAACTAAACGTTGTAGACTAAAAATATTTGCTGTATTCAGTGTATTCTAGCATCCTGAAGATGATTCCAGCATTAATTTCATCGTGCTTATGCTCATTTTGAAGATTTTGACATTTTCACCTAAAGTGCACAATCAGGCTGAAAACGCATTTAAAGCAATAAAAAGTTCATTTTGGCACACAAACCTAAACTAAACGTTGTAGACTCAAAATTTTTGCTGTATTTAGTGTATTCTAGCATCCTGAAGATGATTCCAGCATTAATTTCATTGTGCTTATGCTCATTTTGAAGATTTTGACATTTTCACCTTAAGTGTACAATCAGGGGCTGAAAACGCGTTTAAAGCAATAAAAAGTTCATTTTGGCTCTCACACCTAAACTAATCGTTGTAGACTCAAAATTTTTGCTGTATTTAGTGTATTCTAGCATCCTGAAGATGATTCCAGCATTAATTTCATTGTGCTTATGCTCATTTTGAAGATTTTGACATTTTCACCTTAAGTGTACAATCAGGGGCTGAAAACGCGTTTAAAGCAATAAAAAGTTCATTTTGGCTCTCACACCTAAACTAAACGTTGTAGACTCAAAATTTTTGCTGTATTTAGTGTATTCTAGCATCCTGAAGATGATTCCAGCATTAATTTCATTGTGCTTATGCTCATTTTTAAGATTTTGACATTTTCACCTAAAGTGCACAATCAGGCTGAAAACGCGTTTAAAGCAATAAAAAGTTCATTTTGGCTCTCACACCTAAACTAAACGTTGTAGACTCAAAATTTTTGCTGTATTTAGTGTATTCTAGCATCCTGAAGATGATTCCAGCATTAATTTCATTGTGCTTATGCTCATTTTGAAGATTTTGACATTTTCACCTAAAGTGCACAATCAGGCTGAAAACGCATTTAAAGCCATAAAAAGTTCATTTTGGCTCTCACACCTAAACAAAACGTTGTAGACTCAACATTTTTGCTGTATTTAGTGTATTCTAGCATCCTGGAGATGATTCCAGCATTAATTTCATTGTGCTTATGCTCATTTTTAAGATTTTGACATTTTCACCTTAAGTGTACAATCAGGGGCTGAAAACGCGTTTAAAGCAATAAAAAGTTCATTTTGGCTCTCACACCTAAACTAAACGTTGTAGACTCAAAATTTTTGCTGTATTTAGTGTATTCTAGCATCCTGAAGATGATTCCAGCATTAATTTCATTGTGCTTATGCTCATTTTTAAGATTTTGACATTTTCACCTAAAGTGCACAATCAGGCTGAAAACGCATTTAAAGCCATAAAAAGTTCATTTTGGCTCTCACACCTAAACAAAACGTTGTAGACTCAACATTTTTGCTGTATTTAGTGTATTCTAGCATCCTGAAGATGATTCCAGCATTAATTTCATTGTGCTTATGCTCATTTTTAAGATTTTGACATTTTCACCTAAAGTGCACAATCAGGCTGAAAACGCGTTTAAAGCAATAAAAAGTTCATTTTGGCTCTCACACCTAAACTAAACGTTGTAGACTCAACATTTTTGCTGTATTTAGTGTATTCTAGCATCCTGAAGATGATTCCAGCATTAATTTCATTGTGCTTATGCTCATTTTTAAGATTTTGACATTTTCACCTTAAGTGTACAATCAGGGGCTGAAAACGCGTTTAAAGCAATAAAAAGTTCATTTTGGCTCTCACACCTAAACTAAACGTTGTAGACTCAAAATTTTTGCTGTATTTAGTGTATTCTAGCATCCTGAAGATGATTCAAGCATTAATTTCATTGTGATTATGCTCATTTTTAAGATTTTGACATTTTCACCTAAAGTGCACAATCAGGCTGAAAACGCATTTAAAGCAATAAAAAGTTCATTTTGGCTCTCACACCTAAACTAAACGTTGTAGACTCAAAATTTTTGCTGTATTTAGTGTATTCTAGCATCCTGAAGATGATTCCAGCATTAATTTCATTGTGCTTATGCTCATTTTGAAGATTTTGACATTTTCACCTTAAGTGTACAATCAGGGGCTGAAAACGCGTTTAAAGCAATAAAAAGTTCATTTTGGCTCTCACACCTAAACTAAACGTTGTAGACTAAAAATGTTTGCTGTATTCAGTGTATTCTAGCATCCTGAAGATGATTCCAGCATTAATTTCATCGTGCTTATGCTCATTTTGAAGATTTTGACATTTTCACCTAAAGTGCACAATCAGGCTGAAAACGCATTTAAAGCAATAAAAAGTTCATTTTGGCTCTCACACCTAAACTAAACGTTGTAGACTCAAAATTTTTGCTGTATTTAGTGTATTCTAGCATCCTGAAGATGATTCCAGCATTAATTTCATTGTGCTTATGCTCATTTTGAAGATTTTGACATTTTCACCTAAAGTGCACAATCAGGCTGAAAACGCATTTAAAGCCATAAAAAGTTCATTTTGGCTCTCACACCTAAACTAAACGTTGTAGACTCAAAATTTTTGCTGTATTTAGTGTATTCTAGCATCCTGAAGATGATTCCAGCATTAATTTCATTGTGCTTATGCTCATTTTGAAGATTTTGACATTTTCACCTTAAGTGTACAATCAGGGGCTGAAAACGCGTTTAAAGCAATAAAAAGTTCATTTTGGCTCTCACACCTAAACTAAACGTTGTAGACTCAAAATTTTTGTTGTATTTAGTGTATTCTAGCATCCTGAAGATGATTCCAGCATTAATTTCATTGTGCTTATGCTCATTTTGAAGATTTTGACATTTTCACCTAAAGTGTACAATCAGGCTGAAAACGCATTTAAAGCAATAAAAAGTTCATTTTGGCTCTCACACCTAAACTAAACGTTGTAGACTCAAAATTTTTGCTGTATTTAGTGTATTCTAGCATCCTGAAGATGATTCCAGCATTAATTTCATTGTGCTTATGCTCATTTTTAAGATTTTGACATTTTCACCTAAAGTGCACAATCAGGCTGAAAACGCATTTAAAGCAATTAAAAGTTCATTTTGGCACACAAACCTAAACTAAACGTTGTAGACTCAAAATTTTTGCTGTATTTAGTGTATTCTAGCATCCTGAAGATGATTCCAGCATTAATTTCATTGTGCTTATGCTCATTTTTAAGATTTTGACATTTAAACCTAAAGTGCACAATCAGGCTGAAAACGCATTTAAAGCAATAAAAAGTTCATTTTGGCACACAAACCTAAACTAAACGTTGTAGATTCAAAATTGTTGCTGTATTTAGTGTTTTCTAGCATCCTGAAGATGATTCCAGCATTTATTTCATTGTGCTTATGCTCATTTTGAAGATTTTGACATTTTCACCTTAAGTGTACAATCAGGGGCTGAAAACGCGTTTAAAGCAATAAAAAGTTCATTTTGGCTCTCACACCTAAACTAAACGTTGTAGACTCAAAATTTTTGCTGTATTTAGTGTATTCTAGCATCCTGAAGATGATTCCAGCATTAATTTCATCGTGCTTATGCTCATTTTTAAGATTTTGACATTTTCACCTAAAGTGCACAATCAGGCTGAAAACGCATTTAAAGCAATAAAAAGTTCATTTTTGCTCACAAACCTAAACTAAACGTTGTAGACTCAAAATTTTTGCTGTATTTAGTGTATTCTAGCATCCTGAAGATGATTCCAGCATTAATTTCATTGTGCTTATGCTCATTTTGAAGATTTTGACATTTTCACCTTAAGTGTACAATCAGGGGCTGAAAACGCGTTTAAAGCAATAAAAAGTTCATTTTGGCTCTCACACCTAAACTAAACGTTGTAGACTCAAAATTTTTGTTGTATTTAGTGTATTCTAGCATCCTGAAGATGATTCCAGCATTAATTTCATTGTGCTTATGCTCATTTTGAAGATTTTGACATTTTCACCTAAAGTGTACAATCAGGCTGAAAACGCATTTAAAGCAATAAAAAGTTCATTTTGGCTCTCACACCTAAACTAAACGTTGTAGACTCAAAATTTTTGCTGTATTTAGTGTATTCTAGCATCCTGAAGATGATTCCAGCATTAATTTCATTGTGCTTATGCTCATTTTTAAGATTTTGACATTTTCACCTAAAGTGCACAATCAGGCTGAAAACGCATTTAAAGCAATAAAAAGTTCATTTTGGCACACAAACCTAAACTAAACGTTGTAGACTCAAAATTTTTGCTGTATTTAGTGTATTCTAGCATCCTGAAGATGATTCCAACATTAATTTCATTGTGCTTATGCTCATTTTGAAGATTTTGACATTTTCACCTTAAGTGTACAATCAGGGGCTGAAAACGCGTTTAAAGCAATAAAAAGTTCATTTTGGCTCTCAAACCTAAACTAAACGTTGTAGACTAAAAATGTTTGCTGTATTCAGTGTATTCTAGCATCCTGAAGATGATTCCAGCATTAATTTCATCGTGCTTATGCTCATTTTGAAGATTTTGACATTTTCACCTAAAGTGCACAATCAGGCTGAAAACGCATTTAAAGCAATAAAAAGTTCATTTTGGCACACAAACCTAAACTAAACGTTGTAGACTCAAAATTTTTGCTGTATTTAGTGTATTCTAGCATCCTGAAGATGATTCCAGCATTAATTTCATTGTGCTTATGCTCATTTTGAAGATTTTGACATTTTCACCTTAAGTGTACAATCAGGGGCTGAAAACGCGTTTAAAGCAATAAAAAGTTCATTTTGGCTCTCACACCTAAACTAAACGTTGTAGACTCAAAATTTTTGCTGTATTTAGTGTATTCTAGCATCCTGAAGATGATTCCAGCATTAATTTCATTGTGCTTATGCTCATTTTGAAGATTTTGACATTTTCACCTTAAGTGTACAATCAGGGGCTGAAAACGCGTTTAAAGCAATAAAAAGTTCATTTTGGCTCTCACACCTAAACTAAACGTTGTAGACTCAAAATTTTTGCTGTATTTAGTGTATTCTAGCATCCTGAAGATGATTCCAGCATTAATTTCATTGTGCTTATGCTCATTTTTAAGATTTTGACATTTTCACCTAAAGTGCACAATCAGGCTGAAAACGCGTTTAAAGCAATAAAAAGTTCATTTTGGCTCTCACACCTAAACTAAACGTTGTAGACACAAAATTTTTGCTGTATTTAGTGTATTTTAGCATCCTGAAGATGATTCCAGCATTAATTTCATTGTGCTTATGCTCATTTTGAAGATTTTGACATTTTCACCTTAAGTGTACAATCAGGGGCTGAAAACGCGTTTAAAGCAATAAAAAGTTCATTTTGGCTCTCACACCTAAACTAAACGTTGTAGACTAAAAATGTTTGCTGTATTCAGTGTATTCTAGCATCCTGAAGATGATTCCAGCATTAATTTCATCGTGCTTATGCTCATTTTGAAGATTTTGACATTTTCACCTAAAGTGCACAATCAGGCTGAAAACGCATTTAAAGCAATAAAAAGTTCATTTTGGCTCTCACACCTAAACTAAACGTTGTAGACTCAAAATTTTTGCTGTATTTAGTGTATTCTAGCATCCTGAAGATGATTCCAGCATTAATTTCATTGTGCTTATGCTCATTTTGAAGATTTTGACATTTTCACCTAAAGTGCACAATCAGGCTGAAAACGCATTTAAAGCCATAAAAAGTTCATTTTGGCTCTCACACCTAAACTAAACGTTGTAGACTCAAAATTTTTTGCTGTATTTAGTGTATTCTAGCATCCTGAAGATGATTCCAGCATTAATTTCATTGTGCTTATGCTCATTTTGAAGATTTTGACATTTTCACCTTAAGTGTACAATCAGGGGCTGAAAACGCGTTTAAAGCAATAAAAAGTTCATTTTGGCTCTCACACCTAAACTAAACGTTGTAGACTCAAAATTTTTGCTGTATTTAGTGTATTCTAGCATCCTGAAGATGATTCCAGCATTAATTTCATTGTGCTTATGCTCATTTTTAAGATTTTGACATTTTCACCTAAAGTGCACAATCAGGCTGAAAACGCATTTAAAGCCATAAAAAGTTCATTTTGGCTCTCACACCTAAACAAAACGTTGTAGACTCAACATTTTTGCTGTATTTAGTGTATTCTAGCATCCTGAAGATGATTCCAGCATTAATTTCATTGTGCTTATGCTCATTTTTAAGATTTTGACATTTTCACCTTAAGTGTACAATCAGGGGCTGAAAACGCGTTTAAAGCAATAAAAAGTTCATTTTGGCTCTCACACCTAAACTAAACGTTGTAGACTCAAAATTTTTGCTGTATTCAGTGTATTCTAGCATCCTGAAGATGATTCCAGCATTAATTTCATCGTGCTTATGCTCATTTTGAAGATTTTGACATTTTCACCTAAAGTGCACAATCAGGCTGAAAACGCGTTTAAAGCAATAAAAAGTTCATTTTGGCTCTCACACCTAAACTAAACGTTGTAGACTCAAAATTTTTGCTGTATTTAGTGTATTCTAGCATCCTGAAGATGATTCCAGCATTAATTTCATCGTGCTTATGCTCATTTTTAAGATTTTGACATTTTCACCTAAAGTGCACAATCAGGCTGAAAACGCGTTTAAAGCAATAAAAAGTTCATTTTGGCTCTCACACCTAAACTAAACGTTGTAGACTCAAAATTTTTGTTGTATTTAGTGTATTCTAGCATCCTGAAGATGATTCCAGCATTAATTTCATTGTGCTTATGCTCATTTTTAAGATTTTGACATTTAAACCTAAAGTGCACAATCAGGCTGAAAACGCATTTAAAGCAATAAAAAGTTCATTTTGGCACACAAACCTAAACTAAACGTTGTAGACTCAAAATTGTTGCTGTATTTAGTGTTTTCTAGCATCCTGAAGATGATTCCAGCATTTATTTCATTGTGCTTATGCTCATTTTGAAGATTTTGACATTTTCACCTTAAGTGTACAATCAGGGGCTGAAAATGCGTTTAAAGCAATAAAAAGTTCATTTTGGCTCTCACACCTAAACTAAACGTTGTAGACTCAAAATTTTTGCTGTATTTAGTGTATTCTAGCATCCTGAAGATGATTCCAGCATTAATTTCATCGTGATTATGCTCATTTTTAAGATTTTGACATTTTCACCTAAAGTGCACAATCAGGCTGAAAACGCATTTAAAGCAATAAAAAGTTCATTTTTGCTCACAAACCTAAACTAAACGTTGTAGACTCAAAATTTTTGCTGTATTTAGTGTATTCTAGCATCCTGAAGATGATTCCAGCATTAATTTCATTGTGCTTATGCTCATTTTTAAGATTTTGACATTTTCACCTAAAGTGCACAATCAGGCTGAAAACGCGTTTAAAGCAATAAAAAGTTCATTTTGGCTCTCACACCTAAACTAAACGTTGTAGACACAAAATTTTTGCTGTATTTAGTGTATTCTAGCATCCTGAAGATGATTCCAGCATTAATTTCATTGTGCTTATGCTCATTTTGAAGATTTTGACATTTTCACCTTAAGTGTACAATCAGGGGCTGAAAACGCGTTTAAAGCAATAAAAAGTTCATTTTGGCTCTCACACCTAAACTAAACGTTGTAGACTAAAAATGTTTGCTGTATTCAGTGTATTCTAGCATCCTGAAGATGATTCCAGCATTAATTTCATCGTGCTTATGCTCATTTTGAAGATTTTGACATTTTCACCTAAAGTGCACAATCAGGCTGAAAACGCATTTAAAGCAATAAAAAGTTCATTTTGGCTCTCACACCTAAACTAAACGTTGTAGACTCAAAATTTTTGCTGTATTTAGTGTATTCTAGCATCCTGAAGATGATTCCAGCATTAATTTCATTGTGCTTATGCTCATTTTGAAGATTTTGACATTTTCACCTAAAGTGCACAATCAGGCTGAAAACGCATTTAAAGCCATAAAAAGTTCATTTTGGCTCTCACACCTAAACTAAACGTTGTAGACTCAAAATTTTTGCTGTATTTAGTGTATTCTAGCATCCTGAAGATGATTCCAGCATTAATTTCATTGTGCTTATGCTCATTTTGAAGATTTTGACATTTTCACCTTAAGTGTACAATCAGGGGCTGAAAACGCGTTTAAAGCAATAAAAAGTTCATTTTGGCTCTCACACCTAAACTAAACGTTGTAGACTCAAAATTTTTGCTGTATTTAGTGTATTCTAGCATCCTGAAGATGATTCCAGCATTAATTTCATTGTGCTTATGCTCATTTTTAAGATTTTGACATTTTCACCTAAAGTGCACAATCAGGCTGAAAACGCATTTAAAGCCATAAAAAGTTCATTTTGGCTCTCACACCTAAACAAAACGTTGTAGACTCAACATTTTTGCTGTATTTAGTGTATTCTAGCATCCTGAAGATGATTCCAGCATTAATTTCATTGTGCTTATGCTCATTTTTAAGATTTTGACATTTTCACCTTAAGTGTACAATCAGGGGCTGAAAACGCGTTTAAAGCAATAAAAAGTTCATTTTGGCTCTCACACCTAAACTAAACGTTGTAGACTCAAAATTTTTGCTGTATTCAGTGTATTCTAGCATCCTGAAGATGATTCCAGCATTAATTTCATCGTGCTTATGCTCATTTTGAAGATTTTGACATTTTCACCTAAAGTGCACAATCAGGCTGAAAACGCGTTTAAAGCAATAAAAAGTTCATTTTGGCTCTCACACCTAAACTAAACGTTGTAGACTCAAAATTTTTGCTGTATTTAGTGTATTCTAGCATCCTGAAGATGATTCCAGCATTAATTTCATCGTGCTTATGCTCATTTTTAAGATTTTGACATTTTCACCTAAAGTGCACAATCAGGCTGAAAACGCGTTTAAAGCAATAAAAAGTTCATTTTGGCTCTCACACCTAAACTAAACGTTGTAGACTCAAAATTTTTGCTGTATTTAGTGTATTCTAGCATCCTGAAGATGATTCCAGCATTAATTTCATCGTGCTTATGCTCATTTTTAAGATTTTGACATTTTCACCTAAAGTGCACAATCAGGCTGAAAACGCGTTTAAAGCAATAAAAAGTTCATTTTGGCTCTCACACCTAAACTAAACGTTGTAGACTCAAAATTTTTGTTGTATTTAGTGTATTCTAGCATCCTGAAGATGATTCCAGCATTAATTTCATTGTGCTTATGCTCATTTTTAAGATTTTGACATTTAAACCTAAAGTGCACAATCAGGCTGAAAACGCATTTAAAGCAATAAAAAGTTCATTTTGGCACACAAACCTAAACTAAACGTTGTAGACTCAAAATTGTTGCTGTATTTAGTGTTTTCTAGCATCCTGAAGATGATTCCAGCATTTATTTCATTGTGCTTATGCTCATTTTGAAGATTTTGACATTTTCACCTTAAGTGTACAATCAGGGGCTGAAAATGCGTTTAAAGCAATAAAAAGTTCATTTTGGCTCTCACACCTAAACTAAACGTTGTAGACTCAAAATTTTTGCTGTATTTAGTGTATTCTAGCATCCTGAAGATGATTCCAGCATTAATTTCATCGTGCTTATGCTCATTTTTAAGATTTTGACATTTTCACCTAAAGTGCACAATCAGGCTGAAAACGCATTTAAAGCAATAAAAAGTTCATTTTTGCTCACAAACCTAAACTAAACGTTGTAGACTCAAAATTTTTGCTGTATTTAGTGTATTCTAGCATCCTGAAGATGATTCCAGCATTAATTTCATTGTGCTTATGCTCATTTTGAAGATTTTGACATTTTCACCTTAAGTGTACAATCAGGGGCTGAAAACGCGTTTAAAGCAATAAAAAGTTCATTTTGGCTCTCACACCTAAACTAAACGTTGTAGACTCAAAATTTTTGTTGTATTTAGTGTATTCTAGCATCCTGAAGATGATTCCAGCATTAATTTCATTGTGCTTATGCTCATTTTGAAGATTTTGACATTTTCACCTAAAGTGTACAATCAGGCTGAAAACGCATTTAAAGCAATAAAAAGTTCATTTTGGCTCTCACACCTAAACTAAACGTTGTAGACTCAAAATTTTTGCTGTATTCATTGTATTCTAGCATCCTGAAGATGATTCCAGCATTAATTTCATCGTGCTTATGCTCATTTTGAAGATTTTGACATTTTCACCTAAAGTGCACAATAAGGCTGAAAACGCATTTAAAGCAATAAAAAGTTCATTTTGGCTCTCACACCTAAACAAAACGTTGTAGACTCAACATTTTTGCTGTATTTAGTGTATTCTAGCATCCTGAAGATGATTCCAGCATTAATTTCATTGTGCTTATGCTCATTTTTAAGATTTTGACATTTTCACCTTAAGTGTACAATCAGGGGCTGAAAACGCGTTTAAAGCAATAAAAAGTTCATTTTGGCTCTCACACCTAAACTAAACGTTGTAGACTCAAAATTTTTGCTGTATTTAGTGTATTCTAGCATCCTGAAGATGATTCCAGCATTAATTTCATCGTGCTTATGCTCATTTTTAAGATTTTGACATTTTCACCTAAAGTGCACAATCAGGCTGAAAACGCATTTAAAGCAATAAAAAGTTCATTTTTGCTCACAAACCTAAACTAAACGTTGTAGACTCAAAATTTTTGCTGTATTTAGTGTATTCTAGCATCCTGAAGATGATTCCAGCATTAATTTCATTGTGCTTATGCTCATTTTGAAGATTTTGACATTTTCACCTTAAGTGTACAATCAGGGGCTGAAAACGCGTTTAAAGCAATAAAAAGTTCATTTTGGCTCTCACACCTAAACTAAACGTTGTAGACTCAAAATTTTTGTTGTATTTAGTGTATTCTAGCATCCTGAAGATGATTCCAGCATTAATTTCATTGTGCTTATGCTCATTTTGAAGATTTTGACATTTTCACCTAAAGTGTACAATCAGGCTGAAAACGCATTTAAAGCAATAAAAAGTTCATTTTGGCTCTCACACCTAAACTAAACGTTGTAGACTCAAAATTTTTGCTGTATTCATTGTATTCTAGCATCCTGAAGATGATTCCAGCATTAATTTCATCGTGCTTATGCTCATTTTGAAGATTTTGACATTTTCACCTAAAGTGCACAATAAGGCTGAAAACGCATTTAAAGCAATAAAAAGTTCATTTTGGCTCTCACACCTAAACAAAACGTTGTAGACTCAACATTTTTGCTGTATTTAGTGTATTCTAGCATCCTGAAGATGATTCCAGCATTAATTTCATTGTGCTTATGCTCATTTTTAAGATTTTGACATTTTCACCTTAAGTGTACAATCAGGGGCTGAAAACGCGTTTAAAGCAATAAAAAGTTCATTTTGGCTCTCACACCTAAACTAAACGTTGTAGACTCAAAATTTTTGCTGTATTCAGTGTATTCTAGCATCCTGAAGATGATTCCAGCATTAATTTCATCGTGCTTATGCTCATTTTGAAGATTTTGACATTTTCACCTAAAGTGCACAATCAGGCTGAAAACGCGTTTAAAGCAATAAAAAGTTCATTTTGGCTCTCACACCTAAACTAAACGTTGTAGACTAAAAATTTTTGCTGTATTTAGTGTATTCTAGCATCCTGAAGATGATTCAAGCATTAATTTCATTGTGATTATGCTCATTTTGAAGATTTTGACATTTTCACCTTAATTGTACAATCAGGGGCTGAAAACGCGTTTAAAGCAATAAAAAGTTCATTTTGGCTCTCACACCTAAACTAAACGTTGTAGACTCAAAATTGTTGCTGTATTTAGTGTATTCTAGCATCCTGAAGATGATTCCATTATTAATTTCATCGTGCTTATGCTCATTTTGAAGATTTTGACATTTTCACCTAAAGTGCACAATCAGGCTGAAAACGCTTTTAAAGCAATAAAAAGTTCATTTTGGCACACAAACCTAAACTCAACGTTGTAGACTCAAAATTTTTGCTGTATTTAGTGTATTCTAGCATCCTGAAGATGATTCCAGCATTAATTTCATTGTGCTTATGCTCATTTTGAAGATTTTGACATTTTCACCTTAAGTGTACAATCAGGGGCTGAAAACGCGTTTAAAGCAATAAAAAGTTCATTTTGGCTCTCACACCTAAACTAAACGTTGTAGACTCAAAATTTTTGCTGTATTCAGTGTATTCTAGCATCCTGAAGATGATTCCAGCATTAATTTCATCGTGCTTATGCTCATTTTGAAGATTTTGACATTTTCACCTAAAGTGCACAATCAGGCTGAAAACGCTTTTAAAGCAATAAAAAGTTCATTTTGGCACACAAACCTAAACTCAACGTTGTAGACTCAAAATTTTTGCTGTATTTAGTGTATTCTAGCATCCTGAAGATGATTCCAGCATTAATTTCATTGTGCTTATGCTCATTTTGAAGATTTTGACATTTTCACCTTAAGTGTACAATCAGGGGCTGAAAACGCGTTTAAAGCAATAAAAAGTTCATTTTGGCTCTCACACCTAAACTAAACGTTGTAGACTCAAAATTTTTGCTGTATTCAGTGTATTCTAGCATCCTGAAGATGATTCCAGCATTAATTTCATCGTGCTTATGCTCATTTTGAAGATTTTGACATTTTCACCTAAAGTGCACAATCAGGCTGAAAACGCATTTAAAGCAATAAAAAGTTCATTTTTGCTCACAAACCTAAACTAAACGTTGTAGACTCAAAATTTTTGCTGTATTTAGTGTATTCTAGCATCCTGAAGATGATTCCAGCATTAATTTCATTGTGCTTATGCTCATTTTTAAGATTTTGACATTTTCACCTTAAGTGTACAATCAGGGGCTGAAAACGCGTTTAAAGCAATAAAAAGTTCATTTTGGCTCTCACACCTAAACTAAACGTTGTAGACTCAAAATTTTTGCTGTATACAGTGTATTCTAGCATCCTGAAGATGATTCCAGCATTAATTTCATCGTGCTTATGCTCATTTTGAAGATTTTGACATTTTCACCTAAAGTGCACAATCAGGCTGAAAACGCATTTAAAGCAATAAAAAGTTCATTTTGGCACACAAACCTAAACTAAACGTTGTAGACTCAAAATTTTTGCTGTATTTAGTGTATTCTAGCATCCTGAAGATGATTCCAGCATTAATTTCATTGTGCTTATGCTCATTTTGAAGATTTTGACATTTTCACCTTAAGTGTACAATCAGGGGCTGAAAACGCGTTTAAAGCAATAAAAAGTTCATTTTGGCTCTCACACCTAAACTAAACGTTGTAGACTCAAAATTTTTGCTGTATTTAGTGTATTCTAGCATCCTGAAGATGATTCCAGCATTAATTTCATTGTGCTTATGCTCATTTTGAAGATTTTGACATTTTCACCTAAAGTGTACAATCAGGGGCTGAAAACACGTTTAAAGCAATAAAAAGTTCATTTTGGCTCTCACACCTAAACTAAACGTTGTAGACTCAAAATTTTTGCTGTATTTAGTGTATTCTAGCATCCTGAAGATGATTCCAGCATTAATTTCATTGTGCTTATGCTCATTTTTAAGATTTTGACATTTTCACCTAAAGTGCACAATCAGGCTGAAAACGCGTTTAAAGCAATAAAAAGTTCATTTTGGCTCTCACACCTAAACTAAACGTTGTAGACTCAAAATTTTTGCTGTATTTAGTGTATTCTAGCATCCTGAAGATGATTCCAGCATTAATTTCATTGTGCTTATGCTCATTTTGAAGATTTTGACATTTTCACCTTAAGTGTACAATCAGGGGCTGAAAACGCGTTTAAAGCAATAAAAAGTTCATTTTGGCTCTCACACCTAAACTAAACGTTGTAGACTCAAAATTTTTGCTGTATTTAGTGTATTCTAGCATCCTGAAGATGATTCAAGCATTAATTTCATTGTGATTATGCTCATTTTTAAGATTTTGACATTTTCACCTAAAGTGCACAATCAGGCTGAAAACGCATTTAAAGCAATAAAAAGTTCATTTTGGCTCTCACACCTAAACAAAACGTTGTAGACTCAACATTTTTGCTGTATTTAGTGTATTCTAGCATCCTGAAGATGATTCCAGCATTAATTTCATTGTGCTTATGCTCATTTTGAAGATTTTGACATTTTCACCTAAAGTGTACAATCAGGGGCTGAAATCACGTTTAAAGCAATAAAAAGTTCATTTTGGCTCTCACACCTAAACTAATTGTTGTAGACTCAAAATTTTTGCTGTATTTAGTGTATTCTAGCATCCTGAAGATGATTCCAGCATTAATTTCATTGTGCTTATGCTCATTTTTAAGATTTTGACATTTTCACCTTAAGTGTACAATCAGGGGCTGAAAACGCGTTTAAAGCAATAAAAAGTTCATTTTGGCTCTCACACCTAAACTAAACGTTGTAGACTCAAAATTTTTGCTGTATTCAGTGTATTCTAGCATCCTGAAGATGATTCCAGCATTAATTTCATCGTGCTTATGCTCATTTTTAAGATTTTGACATTTAAACCTAAAGTGCACAATCAGGCTGAAAACGCATTTAAAGCAATAAAAAGTTCATTTTGGCACACAAACCTAAACTAAACGTTGTAGACTCAAAATTGTTGCTGTATTTAGTGTTTTCTAGCATCCTGAAGATGATTCCAGCATTTATTTCATTGTGCTTATGCTCATTTTGAAGATTTTGACATTTTCACCTTAAGTGTACAATCAGGGGCTGAAAACGCGTTTAAAGCAATAAAAAGTTCATTTTGGCTCTCACACCTAAACTAAACGTTGTAGACTCAAAATTTTTGCTGTATTTAGTGTATTCTAGCATCCTGAAGATGATTCCAGCATTAATTTCATCGTGCTTATGCTCATTTTTAAGATTTTGACATTTTCACCTAAAGTGCACAATCAGGCTGAAAACGCATTTAAAGCAATAAAAAGTTCATTTTTGCTCACAAACCTAAACTAAACGTTGTAGACTCAAAATTTTTGCTGTATTTAGTGTATTCTAGCATCCTGAAGATGATTCCAGCATTAATTTCATTGTGCTTATGCTCATTTTGAAGATTTTGACATTTTCACCTTAAGTGTACAATCAGGGGCTGAAAACGCGTTTAAAGCAATAAAAAGTTCATTTTGGCTCTCACACCTAAACTAAACGTTGTAGACTCAAAATTTTTGTTGTATTTAGTGTATTCTAGCATCCTGAAGATGATTCCAGCATTAATTTCATTGTGCTTATGCTCATTTTGAAGATTTTGACATTTTCACCTAAAGTGTACAATCAGGCTGAAAACGCATTTAAAGCAATAAAAAGTTCATTTTGGCTCTCACACCTAAACTAAACGTTGTAGACTCAAAATTTTTGCTGTATTTAGTGTATTCTAGCATCCTGAAGATGATTCCAGCATTAATTTCATTGTGCTTATGCTCATTTTTAAGATTTTGACATTTTCACCTAAAGTGCACAATCAGGCTGAAAACGCATTTAAAGCAATAAAAAGTTCATTTTGGCACACAAACCTAAACTAAACGTTGTAGACTCAAAATTTTTGCTGTATTTAGTGTATTCTAGCATCCTGAAGATGATTCCAGCATTAATTTCATTGTGCTTATGCTCATTTTGAAGATTTTGACATTTTCACCTTAAGTGTACAATCAGGGGCTGAAAACGCGTTTAAAGCAATAAAAAGTTCATTTTGGCTCTCACACCTAAACTAAACGTTGTAGACTAAAAATGTTTGCTGTATTCAGTGTATTCTAGCATCCTGAAGATGATTCCAGCATTAATTTCATCGTGCTTATGCTCATTTTGAAGATTTTGACATTTTCACCTAAAGTGCACAATCAGGCTGAAAACGCATTTAAAGCAATAAAAAGTTCATTTTGGCACACAAACCTAAACTAAACGTTGTAGACTCAAAATTGTTGCTGTATTTAGTGTTTTCTAGCATCCTGAAGATGATTCCAGCATTTATTTCATTGTGCTTATGCTCATTTTGAAGATTTTGACATTTTCACCTTAAGTGTACAATCAGGGGCTGAAAATGCGTTTAAAGCAATAAAAAGTTCATTTTGGCTCTCACACCTAAACTAAACGTTGTAGACTCAAAATTTTTGTTGTATTTAGTGTATTCTAGCATCCTGAAGATGATTCCAGCATTAATTTCATTGTGCTTATGCTCATTTTGAAGATTTTGACATTTTCACCTAAAGTGTACAATCAGGCTGAAAACGCATTTAAAGCAATAAAAAGTTCATTTTGGCTCTCACACCTAAACTAAACGTTGTAGACTCAAAATTTTTGCTGTATTTAGTGTATTCTAGCATCCTGAAGATGATTCCAGCATTAATTTCATTGTGCTTATGCTCATTTTTAAGATTTTGACATTTTCACCTAAAGTGCACAATCAGGCTGAAAACGCATTTAAAGCAATAAAAAGTTCATTTTGGCACACAAACCTAAACTAAACGTTGTAGACTCAAAATTTTTGCTGTATTTAGTGTATTCTAGCATCCTGAAGATGATTCCAGCATTAATTTCATCGTGCTTATGCTCATTTTGAAGATTTTGACATTTTCACCTAAAGTGCACAATCAGGCTGAAAACGCATTTAAAGCAATAAAAAGTTCATTTTGGCACACAAACCTAAACTAAACGTTGTAGACTCAAAATTTTTGCTGTATTTAGTGTATTCTAGCATCCTGAAGATGATTCCAGCATTAATTTCATTGTGCTTATGCTCATTTGGAAGATTTTGACATTTTCACCTAAGTGTACAATCAGGGGCTGAAAACGCGTTTAAAGCAATAAAAAGTTCATTTTGGCTCTCACACCTAAACTAAACGTTGTAGACTCAAAATTTTTGCTGTATTTAGTGTATTCTAGCATCCTGAAGATGATTCCAGCATTAATTTCATTGTGCTTATGCTCATTTTGAAGATTTTGACATTTTCACCTTAAGTGTACAATCAGGGGCTGAAAACGCGTTTAAAGCAATAAAAAGTTCATTTTGGCTCTCACACCTAAACTAAACGTTGTAGACTAAAAATGTTTGCTGTATTCAGTGTATTCTAGCATCCTGAAGATGATTCCAGCATTAATTTCATCGTGCTTATGCTCATTTTGAAGATTTTGACATTTTCACCTAAAGTGCACAATCAGGCTGAAAACGCATTTAAAGCAATAAAAAGTTCATTTTGGCACACAAACCTAAACTAAACGTTGTAGACTCAAAATTTTTGCTGTATTTAGTGTATTCTAGCATCCTGAAGATGATTCCAGCATTAATTTCATTGTGCTTATGCTCATTTTGAAGATTTTGACATTTTCACCTTAAGTGTACAATCAGGGGCTGAAAACGCGTTTAAAGCAATAAAAAGTTCATTTTGGCTCTCACACCTAAACTAATCGTTGTAGACTCAAAATTTTTGCTGTATTTAGTGTATTCTAGCATCCTGAAGATGATTCCAGCATTAATTTCATTGTGCTTATGCTCATTTTGAAGATTTTGACATTTTCACCTTAAGTGTACAATCAGGGGCTGAAAACGCGTTTAAAGCAATAAAAAGTTCATTTTGGCTCTCACACCTAAACTAAACGTTGTAGACTCAAAATTTTTGCTGTATTTAGTGTATTCTAGCATCCTGAAGATGATTCCAGCATTAATTTCATTGTGCTTATGCTCATTTTTAAGATTTTGACATTTTCACCTAAAGTGCACAATCAGGCTGAAAACGCGTTTAAAGCAATAAAAAGTTCATTTTGGCTCTCACACCTAAACTAAACGTTGTAGACTCAAAATTTTTGCTGTATTTAGTGTATTCTAGCATCCTGAAGATGATTCCAGCATTAATTTCATTGTGCTTATGCTCATTTTGAAGATTTTGACATTTTCACCTAAAGTGCACAATCAGGCTGAAAACGCATTTAAAGCCATAAAAAGTTCATTTTGGCTCTCACACCTAAACAAAACGTTGTAGACTCAACATTTTTGCTGTATTTAGTGTATTCTAGCATCCTGGAGATGATTCCAGCATTAATTTCATTGTGCTTATGCTCATTTTTAAGATTTTGACATTTTCACCTTAAGTGTACAATCAGGGGCTGAAAACGCGTTTAAAGCAATAAAAAGTTCATTTTGGCTCTCACACCTAAACTAAACGTTGTAGACTCAAAATTTTTGCTGTATTTAGTGTATTCTAGCATCCTGAAGATGATTCCAGCATTAATTTCATTGTGCTTATGCTCATTTTGAAGATTTTGACATTTTCACCTTAAGTGTACAATCAGGGGCTGAAAACGCGTTTAAAGCAATAAAAAGTTCATTTTGGCTCTCACACCTAAACTAAACGTTGTAGACTAAAAATATTTGCTGTATTCAGTGTATTCTAGCATCCTGAAGATGATTCCAGCATTAATTTCATCGTGCTTATGCTCATTTTGAAGATTTTGACATTTTCACCTAAAGTGCACAATCAGGCTGAAAACGCATTTAAAGCAATAAAAAGTTCATTTTGGCACACAAACCTAAACTAAACGTTGTAGACTCAAAATTTTTGCTGTATTTAGTGTATTCTAGCATCCTGAAGATGATTCCAGCATTAATTTCATTGTGCTTATGCTCATTTTGAAGATTTTGACATTTTCACCTTAAGTGTACAATCAGGGGCTGAAAACGCGTTTAAAGCAATAAAAAGTTCATTTTGGCTCTCACACCTAAACTAATCGTTGTAGACTCAAAATTTTTGCTGTATTTAGTGTATTCTAGCATCCTGAAGATGATTCCAGCATTAATTTCATTGTGCTTATGCTCATTTTGAAGATTTTGACATTTTCACCTTAAGTGTACAATCAGGGGCTGAAAACGCGTTTAAAGCAATAAAAAGTTCATTTTGGCTCTCACACCTAAACTAAACGTTGTAGACTCAAAATTTTTGCTGTATTTAGTGTATTCTAGCATCCTGAAGATGATTCCAGCATTAATTTCATTGTGCTTATGCTCATTTTTAAGATTTTGACATTTTCACCTAAAGTGCACAATCAGGCTGAAAACGCGTTTAAAGCAATAAAAAGTTCATTTTGGCTCTCACACCTAAACTAAACGTTGTAGACTCAAAATTTTTGCTGTATTTAGTGTATTCTAGCATCCTGAAGATGATTCCAGCATTAATTTCATTGTGCTTATGCTCATTTTGAAGATTTTGACATTTTCACCTAAAGTGCACAATCAGGCTGAAAACGCATTTAAAGCCATAAAAAGTTCATTTTGGCTCTCACACCTAAACAAAACGTTGTAGACTCAACATTTTTGCTGTATTTAGTGTATTCTAGCATCCTGGAGATGATTCCAGCATTAATTTCATTGTGCTTATGCTCATTTTTAAGATTTTGACATTTTCACCTTAAGTGTACAATCAGGGGCTGAAAACGCGTTTAAAGCAATAAAAAGTTCATTTTGGCTCTCACACCTAAACTAAACGTTGTAGACTCAAAATTTTTGCTGTATTTAGTGTATTCTAGCATCCTGAAGATGATTCCAGCATTAATTTCATTGTGCTTATGCTCATTTTTAAGATTTTGACATTTTCACCTAAAGTGCACAATCAGGCTGAAAACGCATTTAAAGCCATAAAAAGTTCATTTTGGCTCTCACACCTAAACAAAACGTTGTAGACTCAACATTTTTGCTGTATTTAGTGTATTCTAGCATCCTGAAGATGATTCCAGCATTAATTTCATTGTGCTTATGCTCATTTTTAAGATTTTGACATTTTCACCTAAAGTGCACAATCAGGCTGAAAACGCGTTTAAAGCAATAAAAAGTTCATTTTGGCTCTCACACCTAAACTAAACGTTGTAGACTCAACATTTTTGCTGTATTTAGTGTATTCTAGCATCCTGAAGATGATTCCAGCATTAATTTCATTGTGCTTATGCTCATTTTTAAGATTTTGACATTTTCACCTTAAGTGTACAATCAGGGGCTGAAAACGCGTTTAAAGCAATAAAAAGTTCATTTTGGCTCTCACACCTAAACTAAACGTTGTAGACTCAAAATTTTTGCTGTATTTAGTGTATTCTAGCATCCTGAAGATGATTCAAGCATTAATTTCATTGTGATTATGCTCATTTTTAAGATTTTGACATTTTCACCTAAAGTGCACAATCAGGCTGAAAACGCATTTAAAGCAATAAAAAGTTCATTTTGGCTCTCACACCTAAACTAAACGTTGTAGACTCAAAATTTTTGCTGTATTTAGTGTATTCTAGCATCCTGAAGATGATTCCAGCATTAATTTCATTGTGCTTATGCTCATTTTGAAGATTTTGACATTTTCACCTTAAGTGTACAATCAGGGGCTGAAAACGCGTTTAAAGCAATAAAAAGTTCATTTTGGCTCTCACACCTAAACTAAACGTTGTAGACTAAAAATGTTTGCTGTATTCAGTGTATTCTAGCATCCTGAAGATGATTCCAGCATTAATTTCATCGTGCTTATGCTCATTTTGAAGATTTTGACATTTTCACCTAAAGTGCACAATCAGGCTGAAAACGCATTTAAAGCAATAAAAAGTTCATTTTGGCTCTCACACCTAAACTAAACGTTGTAGACTCAAAATTTTTGCTGTATTTAGTGTATTCTAGCATCCTGAAGATGATTCCAGCATTAATTTCATTGTGCTTATGCTCATTTTGAAGATTTTGACATTTTCACCTAAAGTGCACAATCAGGCTGAAAACGCATTTAAAGCCATAAAAAGTTCATTTTGGCTCTCACACCTAAACTAAACGTTGTAGACTCAAAATTTTTGCTGTATTTAGTGTATTCTAGCATCCTGAAGATGATTCCAGCATTAATTTCATTGTGCTTATGCTCATTTTGAAGATTTTGACATTTTCACCTTAAGTGTACAATCAGGGGCTGAAAACGCGTTTAAAGCAATAAAAAGTTCATTTTGGCTCTCACACCTAAACTAAACGTTGTAGACTCAAAATTTTTGTTGTATTTAGTGTATTCTAGCATCCTGAAGATGATTCCAGCATTAATTTCATTGTGCTTATGCTCATTTTGAAGATTTTGACATTTTCACCTAAAGTGTACAATCAGGCTGAAAACGCATTTAAAGCAATAAAAAGTTCATTTTGGCTCTCACACCTAAACTAAACGTTGTAGACTCAAAATTTTTGCTGTATTTAGTGTATTCTAGCATCCTGAAGATGATTCCAGCATTAATTTCATTGTGCTTATGCTCATTTTTAAGATTTTGACATTTTCACCTAAAGTGCACAATCAGGCTGAAAACGCATTTAAAGCAATTAAAAGTTCATTTTGGCACACAAACCTAAACTAAACGTTGTAGACTCAAAATTTTTGCTGTATTTAGTGTATTCTAGCATCCTGAAGATGATTCCAGCATTAATTTCATTGTGCTTATGCTCATTTTTAAGATTTTGACATTTAAACCTAAAGTGCACAATCAGGCTGAAAACGCATTTAAAGCAATAAAAAGTTCATTTTGGCACACAAACCTAAACTAAACGTTGTAGATTCAAAATTGTTGCTGTATTTAGTGTTTTCTAGCATCCTGAAGATGATTCCAGCATTTATTTCATTGTGCTTATGCTCATTTTGAAGATTTTGACATTTTCACCTTAAGTGTACAATCAGGGGCTGAAAACGCGTTTAAAGCAATAAAAAGTTCATTTTGGCTCTCACACCTAAACTAAACGTTGTAGACTCAAAATTTTTGCTGTATTTAGTGTATTCTAGCATCCTGAAGATGATTCCAGCATTAATTTCATCGTGCTTATGCTCATTTTTAAGATTTTGACATTTTCACCTAAAGTGCACAATCAGGCTGAAAACGCATTTAAAGCAATAAAAAGTTCATTTTTGCTCACAAACCTAAACTAAACGTTGTAGACTCAAAATTTTTGCTGTATTTAGTGTATTCTAGCATCCTGAAGATGATTCCAGCATTAATTTCATTGTGCTTATGCTCATTTTGAAGATTTTGACATTTTCACCTTAAGTGTACAATCAGGGGCTGAAAACGCGTTTAAAGCAATAAAAAGTTCATTTTGGCTCTCACACCTAAACTAAACGTTGTAGACTCAAAATTTTTGTTGTATTTAGTGTATTCTAGCATCCTGAAGATGATTCCAGCATTAATTTCATTGTGCTTATGCTCATTTTGAAGATTTTGACATTTTCACCTAAAGTGTACAATCAGGCTGAAAACGCATTTAAAGCAATAAAAAGTTCATTTTGGCTCTCACACCTAAACTAAACGTTGTAGACTCAAAATTTTTGCTGTATTTAGTGTATTCTAGCATCCTGAAGATGATTCCAGCATTAATTTCATTGTGCTTATGCTCATTTTTAAGATTTTGACATTTTCACCTAAAGTGCACAATCAGGCTGAAAACGCATTTAAAGCAATAAAAAGTTCATTTTGGCACACAAACCTAAACTAAACGTTGTAGACTCAAAATTTTTGCTGTATTTAGTGTATTCTAGCATCCTGAAGATGATTCCAACATTAATTTCATTGTGCTTATGCTCATTTTGAAGATTTTGACATTTTCACCTTAAGTGTACAATCAGGGGCTGAAAACGCGTTTAAAGCAATAAAAAGTTCATTTTGGCTCTCAAACCTAAACTAAACGTTGTAGACTAAAAATGTTTGCTGTATTCAGTGTATTCTAGCATCCTGAAGATGATTCCAGCATTAATTTCATCGTGCTTATGCTCATTTTGAAGATTTTGACATTTTCACCTAAAGTGCACAATCAGGCTGAAAACGCATTTAAAGCAATAAAAAGTTCATTTTGGCACACAAACCTAAACTAAACGTTGTAGACTCAAAATTTTTGCTGTATTTAGTGTATTCTAGCATCCTGAAGATGATTCCAGCATTAATTTCATTGTGCTTATGCTCATTTTGAAGATTTTGACATTTTCACCTTAAGTGTACAATCAGGGGCTGAAAACGCGTTTAAAGCAATAAAAAGTTCATTTTGGCTCTCACACCTAAACTAAACGTTGTAGACTCAAAATTTTTGCTGTATTTAGTGTATTCTAGCATCCTGAAGATGATTCCAGCATTAATTTCATTGTGCTTATGCTCATTTTGAAGATTTTGACATTTTCACCTTAAGTGTACAATCAGGGGCTGAAAACGCGTTTAAAGCAATAAAAAGTTCATTTTGGCTCTCACACCTAAACTAAACGTTGTAGACTCAAAATTTTTGCTGTATTTAGTGTATTCTAGCATCCTGAAGATGATTCCAGCATTAATTTCATTGTGCTTATGCTCATTTTTAAGATTTTGACATTTTCACCTAAAGTGCACAATCAGGCTGAAAACGCGTTTAAAGCAATAAAAAGTTCATTTTGGCTCTCACACCTAAACTAAACGTTGTAGACACAAAATTTTTGCTGTATTTAGTGTATTTTAGCATCCTGAAGATGATTCCAGCATTAATTTCATTGTGCTTATGCTCATTTTGAAGATTTTGACATTTTCACCTTAAGTGTACAATCAGGGGCTGAAAACGCGTTTAAAGCAATAAAAAGTTCATTTTGGCTCTCACACCTAAACTAAACGTTGTAGACTAAAAATGTTTGCTGTATTCAGTGTATTCTAGCATCCTGAAGATGATTCCAGCATTAATTTCATCGTGCTTATGCTCATTTTGAAGATTTTGACATTTTCACCTAAAGTGCACAATCAGGCTGAAAACGCATTTAAAGCAATAAAAAGTTCATTTTGGCTCTCACACCTAAACTAAACGTTGTAGACTCAAAATTTTTGCTGTATTTAGTGTATTCTAGCATCCTGAAGATGATTCCAGCATTAATTTCATTGTGCTTATGCTCATTTTGAAGATTTTGACATTTTCACCTAAAGTGCACAATCAGGCTGAAAACGCATTTAAAGCCATAAAAAGTTCATTTTGGCTCTCACACCTAAACTAAACGTTGTAGACTCAAAATTTTTTGCTGTATTTAGTGTATTCTAGCATCCTGAAGATGATTCCAGCATTAATTTCATTGTGCTTATGCTCATTTTGAAGATTTTGACATTTTCACCTTAAGTGTACAATCAGGGGCTGAAAACGCGTTTAAAGCAATAAAAAGTTCATTTTGGCTCTCACACCTAAACTAAACGTTGTAGACTCAAAATTTTTGCTGTATTTAGTGTATTCTAGCATCCTGAAGATGATTCCAGCATTAATTTCATTGTGCTTATGCTCATTTTTAAGATTTTGACATTTTCACCTAAAGTGCACAATCAGGCTGAAAACGCATTTAAAGCCATAAAAAGTTCATTTTGGCTCTCACACCTAAACAAAACGTTGTAGACTCAACATTTTTGCTGTATTTAGTGTATTCTAGCATCCTGAAGATGATTCCAGCATTAATTTCATTGTGCTTATGCTCATTTTTAAGATTTTGACATTTTCACCTTAAGTGTACAATCAGGGGCTGAAAACGCGTTTAAAGCAATAAAAAGTTCATTTTGGCTCTCACACCTAAACTAAACGTTGTAGACTCAAAATTTTTGCTGTATTCAGTGTATTCTAGCATCCTGAAGATGATTCCAGCATTAATTTCATCGTGCTTATGCTCATTTTGAAGATTTTGACATTTTCACCTAAAGTGCACAATCAGGCTGAAAACGCGTTTAAAGCAATAAAAAGTTCATTTTGGCTCTCACACCTAAACTAAACGTTGTAGACTCAAAATTTTTGCTGTATTTAGTGTATTCTAGCATCCTGAAGATGATTCCAGCATTAATTTCATCGTGCTTATGCTCATTTTTAAGATTTTGACATTTTCACCTAAAGTGCACAATCAGGCTGAAAACGCGTTTAAAGCAATAAAAAGTTCATTTTGGCTCTCACACCTAAACTAAACGTTGTAGACTCAAAATTTTTGTTGTATTTAGTGTATTCTAGCATCCTGAAGATGATTCCAGCATTAATTTCATTGTGCTTATGCTCATTTTTAAGATTTTGACATTTAAACCTAAAGTGCACAATCAGGCTGAAAACGCATTTAAAGCAATAAAAAGTTCATTTTGGCACACAAACCTAAACTAAACGTTGTAGACTCAAAATTGTTGCTGTATTTAGTGTTTTCTAGCATCCTGAAGATGATTCCAGCATTTATTTCATTGTGCTTATGCTCATTTTGAAGATTTTGACATTTTCACCTTAAGTGTACAATCAGGGGCTGAAAATGCGTTTAAAGCAATAAAAAGTTCATTTTGGCTCTCACACCTAAACTAAACGTTGTAGACTCAAAATTTTTGCTGTATTTAGTGTATTCTAGCATCCTGAAGATGATTCCAGCATTAATTTCATCGTGATTATGCTCATTTTTAAGATTTTGACATTTTCACCTAAAGTGCACAATCAGGCTGAAAACGCATTTAAAGCAATAAAAAGTTCATTTTTGCTCACAAACCTAAACTAAACGTTGTAGACTCAAAATTTTTGCTGTATTTAGTGTATTCTAGCATCCTGAAGATGATTCCAGCATTAATTTCATTGTGCTTATGCTCATTTTTAAGATTTTGACATTTTCACCTAAAGTGCACAATCAGGCTGAAAACGCGTTTAAAGCAATAAAAAGTTCATTTTGGCTCTCACACCTAAACTAAACGTTGTAGACACAAAATTTTTGCTGTATTTAGTGTATTCTAGCATCCTGAAGATGATTCCAGCATTAATTTCATTGTGCTTATGCTCATTTTGAAGATTTTGACATTTTCACCTTAAGTGTACAATCAGGGGCTGAAAACGCGTTTAAAGCAATAAAAAGTTCATTTTGGCTCTCACACCTAAACTAAACGTTGTAGACTAAAAATGTTTGCTGTATTCAGTGTATTCTAGCATCCTGAAGATGATTCCAGCATTAATTTCATCGTGCTTATGCTCATTTTGAAGATTTTGACATTTTCACCTAAAGTGCACAATCAGGCTGAAAACGCATTTAAAGCAATAAAAAGTTCATTTTGGCTCTCACACCTAAACTAAACGTTGTAGACTCAAAATTTTTGCTGTATTTAGTGTATTCTAGCATCCTGAAGATGATTCCAGCATTAATTTCATTGTGCTTATGCTCATTTTGAAGATTTTGACATTTTCACCTAAAGTGCACAATCAGGCTGAAAACGCATTTAAAGCCATAAAAAGTTCATTTTGGCTCTCACACCTAAACTAAACGTTGTAGACTCAAAATTTTTGCTGTATTTAGTGTATTCTAGCATCCTGAAGATGATTCCAGCATTAATTTCATTGTGCTTATGCTCATTTTGAAGATTTTGACATTTTCACCTTAAGTGTACAATCAGGGGCTGAAAACGCGTTTAAAGCAATAAAAAGTTCATTTTGGCTCTCACACCTAAACTAAACGTTGTAGACTCAAAATTTTTGCTGTATTTAGTGTATTCTAGCATCCTGAAGATGATTCCAGCATTAATTTCATTGTGCTTATGCTCATTTTTAAGATTTTGACATTTTCACCTAAAGTGCACAATCAGGCTGAAAACGCATTTAAAGCCATAAAAAGTTCATTTTGGCTCTCACACCTAAACAAAACGTTGTAGACTCAACATTTTTGCTGTATTTAGTGTATTCTAGCATCCTGAAGATGATTCCAGCATTAATTTCATTGTGCTTATGCTCATTTTTAAGATTTTGACATTTTCACCTTAAGTGTACAATCAGGGGCTGAAAACGCGTTTAAAGCAATAAAAAGTTCATTTTGGCTCTCACACCTAAACTAAACGTTGTAGACTCAAAATTTTTGCTGTATTCAGTGTATTCTAGCATCCTGAAGATGATTCCAGCATTAATTTCATCGTGCTTATGCTCATTTTGAAGATTTTGACATTTTCACCTAAAGTGCACAATCAGGCTGAAAACGCGTTTAAAGCAATAAAAAGTTCATTTTGGCTCTCACACCTAAACTAAACGTTGTAGACTCAAAATTTTTGCTGTATTTAGTGTATTCTAGCATCCTGAAGATGATTCCAGCATTAATTTCATCGTGCTTATGCTCATTTTTAAGATTTTGACATTTTCACCTAAAGTGCACAATCAGGCTGAAAACGCGTTTAAAGCAATAAAAAGTTCATTTTGGCTCTCACACCTAAACTAAACGTTGTAGACTCAAAATTTTTGTTGTATTTAGTGTATTCTAGCATCCTGAAGATGATTCCAGCATTAATTTCATTGTGCTTATGCTCATTTTTAAGATTTTGACATTTAAACCTAAAGTGCACAATCAGGCTGAAAACGCATTTAAAGCAATAAAAAGTTCATTTTGGCACACAAACCTAAACTAAACGTTGTAGACTCAAAATTGTTGCTGTATTTAGTGTTTTCTAGCATCCTGAAGATGATTCCAGCATTTATTTCATTGTGCTTATGCTCATTTTGAAGATTTTGACATTTTCACCTTAAGTGTACAATCAGGGGCTGAAAATGCGTTTAAAGCAATAAAAAGTTCATTTTGGCTCTCACACCTAAACTAAACGTTGTAGACTCAAAATTTTTGCTGTATTTAGTGTATTCTAGCATCCTGAAGATGATTCCAGCATTAATTTCATCGTGCTTATGCTCATTTTTAAGATTTTGACATTTTCACCTAAAGTGCACAATCAGGCTGAAAACGCATTTAAAGCAATAAAAAGTTCATTTTTGCTCACAAACCTAAACTAAACGTTGTAGACTCAAAATTTTTGCTGTATTTAGTGTATTCTAGCATCCTGAAGATGATTCCAGCATTAATTTCATTGTGCTTATGCTCATTTTGAAGATTTTGACATTTTCACCTTAAGTGTACAATCAGGGGCTGAAAACGCGTTTAAAGCAATAAAAAGTTCATTTTGGCTCTCACACCTAAACTAAACGTTGTAGACTCAAAATTTTTGTTGTATTTAGTGTATTCTAGCATCCTGAAGATGATTCCAGCATTAATTTCATTGTGCTTATGCTCATTTTGAAGATTTTGACATTTTCACCTAAAGTGTACAATCAGGCTGAAAACGCATTTAAAGCAATAAAAAGTTCATTTTGGCTCTCACACCTAAACTAAACGTTGTAGACTCAAAATTTTTGCTGTATTTAGTGTATTCTAGCATCCTGAAGATGATTCCAGCATTAATTTCATTGTGCTTATGCTCATTTTTAAGATTTTGACATTTTCACCTAAAGTGCACAATCAGGCTGAAAACGCATTTAAAGCAATAAAAAGTTCATTTTGGCACACAAACCTAAACTAAACGTTGTAGACTCAAAATTTTTGCTGTATTTAGTGTATTCTAGCATCCTGAAGATGATTCCAGCATTAATTTCATTGTGCTTATGCTCATTTTGAAGATTTTGACATTTTCACCTTAAGTGTACAATCAGGGGCTGAAAACGCGTTTAAAGCAATAAAAAGTTCATTTTGGCTCTCACACCTAAACTAAACGTTGTAGACTAAAAATGTTTGCTGTATTCAGTGTATTCTAGCATCCTGAAGATGATTCCAGCATTAATTTCATCGTGCTTATGCTCATTTTGAAGATTTTGACATTTTCACCTAAAGTGCACAATCAGGCTGAAAACGCATTTAAAGCAATAAAAAGTTCATTTTGGCACACAAACCTAAACTAAACGTTGTAGACTCAAAATTTTTGCTGTATTTAGTGTATTCTAGCATCCTGAAGATGATTCCAGCATTAATTTCATTGTGCTTATGCTCATTTGGAAGATTTTGACATTTTCACCTAAGTGTACAATCAGGGGCTGAAAACGCGTTTAAAGCAATAAAAAGTTCATTTTGGCTCTCACACCTAAACTAAACGTTGTAGACTCAAAATTTTTGCTGTATTTAGTGTATTCTAGCATCCTGAAGATGATTCCAGCATTAATTTCATTGTGCTTATGCTCATTTTGAAGATTTTGACATTTTCACCTTAAGTGTACAATCAGGGGCTGAAAACGCGTTTAAAGCAATAAAAAGTTCATTTTGGCTCTCACACCTAAACTAAACGTTGTAGACTAAAAATGTTTGCTGTATTCAGTGTATTCTAGCATCCTGAAGATGATTCCAGCATTAATTTCATCGTGCTTATGCTCATTTTGAAGATTTTGACATTTTCACCTAAAGTGCACAATCAGGCTGAAAACGCATTTAAAGCAATAAAAAGTTCATTTTGGCACACAAACCTAAACTAAACGTTGTAGACTCAAAATTTTTGCTGTATTTAGTGTATTCTAGCATCCTGAAGATGATTCCAGCATTAATTTCATTGTGCTTATGCTCATTTTGAAGATTTTGACATTTTCACCTTAAGTGTACAATCAGGGGCTGAAAACGCGTTTAAAGCAATAAAAAGTTCATTTTGGCTCTCACACCTAAACTAAACGTTGTAGACTCAAAATTTTTGCTGTATTTAGTGTATTCTAGCATCCTGAAGATGATTCCAGCATTAATTTCATTGTGCTTATGCTCATTTTGAAGATTTTGACATTTTCACCTTAAGTGTACAATCAGGGGCTGAAAACGCGTTTAAAGCAATAAAAAGTTCATTTTGGCTCTCACACCTAAACTAAACGTTGTAGACTCAAAATTTTTGCTGTATTTAGTGTATTCTAGCATCCTGAAGATGATTCCAGCATTAATTTCATTGTGCTTATGCTCATTTTTAAGATTTTGACATTTTCACCTAAAGTGCACAATCAGGCTGAAAACGCGTTTAAAGCAATAAAAAGTTCATTTTGGCTCTCACACCTAAACTAAACGTTGTAGACTCAAAATTTTTGCTGTATTTAGTGTATTCTAGCATCCTGAAGATGATTCCAGCATTAATTTCATTGTGCTTATGCTCATTTTGAAGATTTTGACATTTTCACCTAAAGTGCACAATCAGGCTGAAAACGCATTTAAAGCCATAAAAAGTTCATTTTGGCTCTCACACCTAAACAAAACGTTGTAGACTCAACATTTTTGCTGTATTTAGTGTATTCTAGCATCCTGGAGATGATTCCAGCATTAATTTCATTGTGCTTATGCTCATTTTTAAGATTTTGACATTTTCACCTTAAGTGTACAATCAGGGGCTGAAAACGCGTTTAAAGCAATAAAAAGTTCATTTTGGCTCTCACACCTAAACTAAACGTTGTAGACTCAAAATTTTTGCTGTATTTAGTGTATTCTAGCATCCTGAAGATGATTCCAGCATTAATTTCATTGTGCTTATGCTCATTTTTAAGATTTTGACATTTTCAACTAAAGTGCACAATCAGGCTGAAAACGCGTTTAAAGCAATAAAAAGTTCATTTTGGCTCTCACACCTAAACTAAACGTTGTAGACTCAAAATTTTTGCTGTATTTAGTGTATTCTAGCATCCTGAAGATGATTCCAGCATTAATTTCATTGTGCTTATGCTCATTTTTAAGATTTTGACATTTTCACCTAAAGTGCACAATCAGGCTGAAAACGCATTTAAAGCAATAAAAAGTTCATTTTGGCACACAAACCTAAACTAAACGTTGTAGACTCAAAATTTTTGCTGTATTTAGTGTATTCTAGCATCCTGAAGATGATTCCAGCATTAATTTCATTGTGCTTATGCTCATTTTGAAGATTTTGACATTTTCACCTAAAGTGCACAATCAGGCTGAAAACGCGTTTAAAGCAATAAAAAGTTCATTTTGGCTCTCACACCTAAACTAAACGTTGTAGACACAAAATTTTTGCTGTATTTAGTGTATTTTAGCATCCTGAAGATGATTCCAGCATTAATTTCATTGTGCTTATGCTCATTTTGAAGATTTTGACATTTTCACCTTAAGTGTACAATCAGGGGCTGAAAACGCGTTTAAAGCAATAAAAAGTTCATTTTGGCTCTCACACCTAAACTAAACGTTGTAGACTAAAAATGTTTGCTGTATTCAGTGTATTCTAGCATCCTGAAGATGATTCCAGCATTAATTTCATCGTGCTTATGCTCATTTTGAAGATTTTGACATTTTCACCTAAAGTGCACAATCAGGCTGAAAACGCATTTAAAGCAATAAAAAGTTCATTTTGGCTCTCACACCTAAACTAAACGTTGTAGACTCAAAATTTTTGCTGTATTTAGTGTATTCTAGCATCCTGAAGATGATTCCAGCATTAATTTCATTGTGCTTATGCTCATTTTGAAGATTTTGACATTTTCACCTAAAGTGCACAATCAGGCTGAAAACGCATTTAAAGCCATAAAAAGTTCATTTTGGCTCTCACACCTAAACTAAACGTTGTAGACTCAAAATTTTTTGCTGTATTTAGTGTATTCTAGCATCCTGAAGATGATTCCAGCATTAATTTCATTGTGCTTATGCTCATTTTGAAGATTTTGACATTTTCACCTTAAGTGTACAATCAGGGGCTGAAAACGCGTTTAAAGCAATAAAAAGTTCATTTTGGCTCTCACACCTAAACTAAACGTTGTAGACTCAAAATTTTTGCTGTATTTAGTGTATTCTAGCATCCTGAAGATGATTCCAGCATTAATTTCATTGTGCTTATGCTCATTTTTAAGATTTTGACATTTTCACCTAAAGTGCACAATCAGGCTGAAAACGCATTTAAAGCCATAAAAAGTTCATTTTGGCTCTCACACCTAAACAAAACGTTGTAGACTCAACATTTTTGCTGTATTTAGTGTATTCTAGCATCCTGAAGATGATTCCAGCATTAATTTCATTGTGCTTATGCTCATTTTTAAGATTTTGACATTTTCACCTTAAGTGTACAATCAGGGGCTGAAAACGCGTTTAAAGCAATAAAAAGTTCATTTTGGCTCTCACACCTAAACTAAACGTTGTAGACTCAAAATTTTTGCTGTATTCAGTGTATTCTAGCATCCTGAAGATGATTCCAGCATTAATTTCATCGTGCTTATGCTCATTTTTAAGATTTTGACATTTTCACCTTAAGTGTACAATCAGGGGCTGAAAACGCGTTTAAAGCAATAAAAAGTTCATTTTGGCTCTCACACCTAAACTAAACGTTGTAGACTCAAAATTTTTGCTGTATTTAGTGTATTCTAGCATCCTGAAGATGATTCCAGCATTAATTTCATTGTGCTTATGCTCATTTTTAAGATTTTGACATTTTCAACTAAAGTGCACAATCAGGCTGAAAACGCGTTTAAAGCAATAAAAAGTTCATTTTGGCTCTCACACCTAAACTAAACGTTGTAGACTCAAAATTTTTGCTGTATTTAGTGTATTCTAGCATCCTGAAGATGATTCCAGCATTAATTTCATTGTGCTTATGCTCATTTTTAAGATTTTGACATTTTCACCTAAAGTGCACAATCAGGCTGAAAACGCATTTAAAGCAATAAAAAGTTCATTTTGGCACACAAACCTAAACTAAACGTTGTAGACTCAAAATTTTTGCTGTATTTAGTGTATTCTAGCATCCTGAAGATGATTCCAGCATTAATTTCATTGTGCTTATGCTCATTTTGAAGATTTTGACATTTTCACCTAAAGTGCACAATCAGGCTGAAAACGCGTTTAAAGCAATAAAAAGTTCATTTTGGCTCTCACACCTAAACTAAACGTTGTAGACACAAAATTTTTGCTGTATTTAGTGTATTTTAGCATCCTGAAGATGATTCCAGCATTAATTTCATTGTGCTTATGCTCATTTTGAAGATTTTGACATTTTCACCTTAAGTGTACAATCAGGGGCTGAAAACGCGTTTAAAGCAATAAAAAGTTCATTTTGGCTCTCACACCTAAACTAAACGTTGTAGACTAAAAATGTTTGCTGTATTCAGTGTATTCTAGCATCCTGAAGATGATTCCAGCATTAATTTCATCGTGCTTATGCTCATTTTGAAGATTTTGACATTTTCACCTAAAGTGCACAATCAGGCTGAAAACGCATTTAAAGCAATAAAAAGTTCATTTTGGCTCTCACACCTAAACTAAACGTTGTAGACTCAAAATTTTTGCTGTATTTAGTGTATTCTAGCATCCTGAAGATGATTCCAGCATTAATTTCATTGTGCTTATGCTCATTTTGAAGATTTTGACATTTTCACCTAAAGTGCACAATCAGGCTGAAAACGCATTTAAAGCCATAAAAAGTTCATTTTGGCTCTCACACCTAAACTAAACGTTGTAGACTCAAAATTTTTTGCTGTATTTAGTGTATTCTAGCATCCTGAAGATGATTCCAGCATTAATTTCATTGTGCTTATGCTCATTTTGAAGATTTTGACATTTTCACCTTAAGTGTACAATCAGGGGCTGAAAACGCGTTTAAAGCAATAAAAAGTTCATTTTGGCTCTCACACCTAAACTAAACGTTGTAGACTCAAAATTTTTGCTGTATTTAGTGTATTCTAGCATCCTGAAGATGATTCCAGCATTAATTTCATTGTGCTTATGCTCATTTTTAAGATTTTGACATTTTCACCTAAAGTGCACAATCAGGCTGAAAACGCATTTAAAGCCATAAAAAGTTCATTTTGGCTCTCACACCTAAACAAAACGTTGTAGACTCAACATTTTTGCTGTATTTAGTGTATTCTAGCATCCTGAAGATGATTCCAGCATTAATTTCATTGTGCTTATGCTCATTTTTAAGATTTTGACATTTTCACCTTAAGTGTACAATCAGGGGCTGAAAACGCGTTTAAAGCAATAAAAAGTTCATTTTGGCTCTCACACCTAAACTAAACGTTGTAGACTCAAAATTTTTGCTGTATTCAGTGTATTCTAGCATCCTGAAGATGATTCCAGCATTAATTTCATCGTGCTTATGCTCATTTTGAAGATTTTGACATTTTCACCTAAAGTGCACAATCAGGCTGAAAACGCGTTTAAAGCAATAAAAAGTTCATTTTGGCTCTCACACCTAAACTAAACGTTGTAGACTCAAAATTTTTGCTGTATTTAGTGTATTCTAGCATCCTGAAGATGATTCCAGCATTAATTTCATCGTGCTTATGCTCATTTTTAAGATTTTGACATTTTCACCTAAAGTGCACAATCAGGCTGAAAACGCGTTTAAAGCAATAAAAAGTTCATTTTGGCTCTCACACCTAAACTAAACGTTGTAGACTCAAAATTTTTGTTGTATTTAGTGTATTCTAGCATCCTGAAGATGATTCCAGCATTAATTTCATTGTGCTTATGCTCATTTTTAAGATTTTGACATTTAAACCTAAAGTGCACAATCAGGCTGAAAACGCATTTAAAGCAATAAAAAGTTCATTTTGGCACACAAACCTAAACTAAACGTTGTAGACTCAAAATTGTTGCTGTATTTAGTGTTTTCTAGCATCCTGAAGATGATTCCAGCATTTATTTCATTGTGCTTATGCTCATTTTGAAGATTTTGACATTTTCACCTTAAGTGTACAATCAGGGGCTGAAAATGCGTTTAAAGCAATAAAAAGTTCATTTTGGCTCTCACACCTAAACTAAACGTTGTAGACTCAAAATTTTTGCTGTATTTAGTGTATTCTAGCATCCTGAAGATGATTCCAGCATTAATTTCATCGTGATTATGCTCATTTTTAAGATTTTGACATTTTCACCTAAAGTGCACAATCAGGCTGAAAACGCATTTAAAGCAATAAAAAGTTCATTTTTGCTCACAAACCTAAACTAAACGTTGTAGACTCAAAATTTTTGCTGTATTTAGTGTATTCTAGCATCCTGAAGATGATTCCAGCATTAATTTCATTGTGCTTATGCTCATTTTTAAGATTTTGACATTTTCACCTAAAGTGCACAATCAGGCTGAAAACGCGTTTAAAGCAATAAAAAGTTCATTTTGGCTCTCACACCTAAACTAAACGTTGTAGACACAAAATTTTTGCTGTATTTAGTGTATTCTAGCATCCTGAAGATGATTCCAGCATTAATTTCATTGTGCTTATGCTCATTTTGAAGATTTTGACATTTTCACCTTAAGTGTACAATCAGGGGCTGAAAACGCGTTTAAAGCAATAAAAAGTTCATTTTGGCTCTCACACCTAAACTAAACGTTGTAGACTAAAAATGTTTGCTGTATTCAGTGTATTCTAGCATCCTGAAGATGATTCCAGCATTAATTTCATCGTGCTTATGCTCATTTTGAAGATTTTGACATTTTCACCTAAAGTGCACAATCAGGCTGAAAACGCATTTAAAGCAATAAAAAGTTCATTTTGGCTCTCACACCTAAACTAAACGTTGTAGACTCAAAATTTTTGCTGTATTTAGTGTATTCTAGCATCCTGAAGATGATTCCAGCATTAATTTCATTGTGCTTATGCTCATTTTGAAGATTTTGACATTTTCACCTAAAGTGCACAATCAGGCTGAAAACGCATTTAAAGCCATAAAAAGTTCATTTTGGCTCTCACACCTAAACTAAACGTTGTAGACTCAAAATTTTTGCTGTATTTAGTGTATTCTAGCATCCTGAAGATGATTCCAGCATTAATTTCATTGTGCTTATGCTCATTTTGAAGATTTTGACATTTTCACCTTAAGTGTACAATCAGGGGCTGAAAACGCGTTTAAAGCAATAAAAAGTTCATTTTGGCTCTCACACCTAAACTAAACGTTGTAGACTCAAAATTTTTGTTGTATTTAGTGTATTCTAGCATCCTGAAGATGATTCCAGCATTAATTTCATTGTGCTTATGCTCATTTTTAAGATTTTGACATTTAAACCTAAAGTGCACAATCAGGCTGAAAACGCATTTAAAGCAATAAAAAGTTCATTTTGGCACACAAACCTAAACTAAACGTTGTAGACTCAAAATTGTTGCTGTATTTAGTGTTTTCTAGCATCCTGAAGATGATTCCAGCATTTATTTCATTGTGCTTATGCTCATTTTGAAGATTTTGACATTTTCACCTTAAGTGTACAATCAGGGGCTGAAAATGCGTTTAAAGCAATAAAAAGTTCATTTTGGCTCTCACACCTAAACTAAACGTTGTAGACTCAAAATTTTTGCTGTATTTAGTGTATTCTAGCATCCTGAAGATGATTCCAGCATTAATTTCATCGTGCTTATGCTCATTTTTAAGATTTTGACATTTTCACCTAAAGTGCACAATCAGGCTGAAAACGCATTTAAAGCAATAAAAAGTTCATTTTTGCTCACAAACCTAAACTAAACGTTGTAGACTCAAAATTTTTGCTGTATTTAGTGTATTCTAGCATCCTGAAGATGATTCCAGCATTAATTTCATTGTGCTTATGCTCATTTTGAAGATTTTGACATTTTCACCTTAAGTGTACAATCAGGGGCTGAAAACGCGTTTAAAGCAATAAAAAGTTCATTTTGGCTCTCACACCTAAACTAAACGTTGTAGACTCAAAATTTTTGTTGTATTTAGTGTATTCTAGCATCCTGAAGATGATTCCAGCATTAATTTCATTGTGCTTATGCTCATTTTGAAGATTTTGACATTTTCACCTAAAGTGTACAATCAGGCTGAAAACGCATTTAAAGCAATAAAAAGTTCATTTTGGCTCTCACACCTAAACTAAACGTTGTAGACTCAAAATTTTTGCTGTATTTAGTGTATTCTAGCATCCTGAAGATGATTCCAGCATTAATTTCATTGTGCTTATGCTCATTTTTAAGATTTTGACATTTTCACCTAAAGTGCACAATCAGGCTGAAAACGCATTTAAAGCAATAAAAAGTTCATTTTGGCACACAAACCTAAACTAAACGTTGTAGACTCAAAATTTTTGCTGTATTTAGTGTATTCTAGCATCCTGAAGATGATTCCAGCATTAATTTCATTGTGCTTATGCTCATTTTGAAGATTTTGACATTTTCACCTTAAGTGTACAATCAGGGGCTGAAAACGCGTTTAAAGCAATAAAAAGTTCATTTTGGCTCTCACACCTAAACTAAACGTTGTAGACTAAAAATGTTTGCTGTATTCAGTGTATTCTAGCATCCTGAAGATGATTCCAGCATTAATTTCATCGTGCTTATGCTCATTTTGAAGATTTTGACATTTTCACCTAAAGTGCACAATCAGGCTGAAAACGCATTTAAAGCAATAAAAAGTTCATTTTGGCACACAAACCTAAACTAAACGTTGTAGACTCAAAATTTTTGCTGTATTTAGTGTATTCTAGCATCCTGAAGATGATTCCAGCATTAATTTCATTGTGCTTATGCTCATTTGGAAGATTTTGACATTTTCACCTAAGTGTACAATCAGGGGCTGAAAACGCGTTTAAAGCAATAAAAAGTTCATTTTGGCTCTCACACCTAAACTAAACGTTGTAGACTCAAAATTTTTGCTGTATTTAGTGTATTCTAGCATCCTGAAGATGATTCCAGCATTAATTTCATTGTGCTTATGCTCATTTTGAAGATTTTGACATTTTCACCTTAAGTGTACAATCAGGGGCTGAAAACGCGTTTAAAGCAATAAAAAGTTCATTTTGGCTCTCACACCTAAACTAAACGTTGTAGACTAAAAATGTTTGCTGTATTCAGTGTATTCTAGCATCCTGAAGATGATTCCAGCATTAATTTCATCGTGCTTATGCTCATTTTGAAGATTTTGACATTTTCACCTAAAGTGCACAATCAGGCTGAAAACGCATTTAAAGCAATAAAAAGTTCATTTTGGCACACAAACCTAAACTAAACGTTGTAGACTCAAAATTTTTGCTGTATTTAGTGTATTCTAGCATCCTGAAGATGATTCCAGCATTAATTTCATTGTGCTTATGCTCATTTTGAAGATTTTGACATTTTCACCTTAAGTGTACAATCAGGGGCTGAAAACGCGTTTAAAGCAATAAAAAGTTCATTTTGGCTCTCACACCTAAACTAAACGTTGTAGACTCAAAATTTTTGCTGTATTTAGTGTATTCTAGCATCCTGAAGATGATTCCAGCATTAATTTCATTGTGCTTATGCTCATTTTGAAGATTTTGACATTTTCACCTTAAGTGTACAATCAGGGGCTGAAAACGCGTTTAAAGCAATAAAAAGTTCATTTTGGCTCTCACACCTAAACTAAACGTTGTAGACTCAAAATTTTTGCTGTATTTAGTGTATTCTAGCATCCTGAAGATGATTCCAGCATTAATTTCATTGTGCTTATGCTCATTTTTAAGATTTTGACATTTTCACCTAAAGTGCACAATCAGGCTGAAAACGCGTTTAAAGCAATAAAAAGTTCATTTTGGCTCTCACACCTAAACTAAACGTTGTAGACTCAAAATTTTTGCTGTATTTAGTGTATTCTAGCATCCTGAAGATGATTCCAGCATTAATTTCATTGTGCTTATGCTCATTTTGAAGATTTTGACATTTTCACCTAAAGTGCACAATCAGGCTGAAAACGCATTTAAAGCCATAAAAAGTTCATTTTGGCTCTCACACCTAAACAAAACGTTGTAGACTCAACATTTTTGCTGTATTTAGTGTATTCTAGCATCCTGGAGATGATTCCAGCATTAATTTCATTGTGCTTATGCTCATTTTTAAGATTTTGACATTTTCACCTTAAGTGTACAATCAGGGGCTGAAAACGCGTTTAAAGCAATAAAAAGTTCATTTTGGCTCTCACACCTAAACTAAACGTTGTAGACTCAAAATTTTTGCTGTATTTAGTGTATTCTAGCATCCTGAAGATGATTCCAGCATTAATTTCATTGTGCTTATGCTCATTTTTAAGATTTTGACATTTTCAACTAAAGTGCACAATCAGGCTGAAAACGCGTTTAAAGCAATAAAAAGTTCATTTTGGCTCTCACACCTAAACTAAACGTTGTAGACTCAAAATTTTTGCTGTATTTAGTGTATTCTAGCATCCTGAAGATGATTCCAGCATTAATTTCATTGTGCTTATGCTCATTTTTAAGATTTTGACATTTTCACCTAAAGTGCACAATCAGGCTGAAAACGCATTTAAAGCAATAAAAAGTTCATTTTGGCACACAAACCTAAACTAAACGTTGTAGACTCAAAATTTTTGCTGTATTTAGTGTATTCTAGCATCCTGAAGATGATTCCAGCATTAATTTCATTGTGCTTATGCTCATTTTGAAGATTTTGACATTTTCACCTAAAGTGCACAATCAGGCTGAAAACGCGTTTAAAGCAATAAAAAGTTCATTTTGGCTCTCACACCTAAACTAAACGTTGTAGACACAAAATTTTTGCTGTATTTAGTGTATTTTAGCATCCTGAAGATGATTCCAGCATTAATTTCATTGTGCTTATGCTCATTTTGAAGATTTTGACATTTTCACCTTAAGTGTACAATCAGGGGCTGAAAACGCGTTTAAAGCAATAAAAAGTTCATTTTGGCTCTCACACCTAAACTAAACGTTGTAGACTAAAAATGTTTGCTGTATTCAGTGTATTCTAGCATCCTGAAGATGATTCCAGCATTAATTTCATCGTGCTTATGCTCATTTTGAAGATTTTGACATTTTCACCTAAAGTGCACAATCAGGCTGAAAACGCATTTAAAGCAATAAAAAGTTCATTTTGGCTCTCACACCTAAACTAAACGTTGTAGACTCAAAATTTTTGCTGTATTTAGTGTATTCTAGCATCCTGAAGATGATTCCAGCATTAATTTCATTGTGCTTATGCTCATTTTGAAGATTTTGACATTTTCACCTAAAGTGCACAATCAGGCTGAAAACGCATTTAAAGCCATAAAAAGTTCATTTTGGCTCTCACACCTAAACTAAACGTTGTAGACTCAAAATTTTTTGCTGTATTTAGTGTATTCTAGCATCCTGAAGATGATTCCAGCATTAATTTCATTGTGCTTATGCTCATTTTGAAGATTTTGACATTTTCACCTTAAGTGTACAATCAGGGGCTGAAAACGCGTTTAAAGCAATAAAAAGTTCATTTTGGCTCTCACACCTAAACTAAACGTTGTAGACTCAAAATTTTTGCTGTATTTAGTGTATTCTAGCATCCTGAAGATGATTCCAGCATTAATTTCATTGTGCTTATGCTCATTTTTAAGATTTTGACATTTTCACCTAAAGTGCACAATCAGGCTGAAAACGCATTTAAAGCCATAAAAAGTTCATTTTGGCTCTCACACCTAAACAAAACGTTGTAGACTCAACATTTTTGCTGTATTTAGTGTATTCTAGCATCCTGAAGATGATTCCAGCATTAATTTCATTGTGCTTATGCTCATTTTTAAGATTTTGACATTTTCACCTTAAGTGTACAATCAGGGGCTGAAAACGCGTTTAAAGCAATAAAAAGTTCATTTTGGCTCTCACACCTAAACTAAACGTTGTAGACTCAAAATTTTTGCTGTATTCAGTGTATTCTAGCATCCTGAAGATGATTCCAGCATTAATTTCATCGTGCTTATGCTCATTTTGAAGATTTTGACATTTTCACCTAAAGTGCACAATCAGGCTGAAAACGCGTTTAAAGCAATAAAAAGTTCATTTTGGCTCTCACACCTAAACTAAACGTTGTAGACTCAAAATTTTTGCTGTATTTAGTGTATTCTAGCATCCTGAAGATGATTCCAGCATTAATTTCATCGTGCTTATGCTCATTTTTAAGATTTTGACATTTTCACCTAAAGTGCACAATCAGGCTGAAAACGCGTTTAAAGCAATAAAAAGTTCATTTTGGCTCTCACACCTAAACTAAACGTTGTAGACTCAAAATTTTTGTTGTATTTAGTGTATTCTAGCATCCTGAAGATGATTCCAGCATTAATTTCATTGTGCTTATGCTCATTTTTAAGATTTTGACATTTAAACCTAAAGTGCACAATCAGGCTGAAAACGCATTTAAAGCAATAAAAAGTTCATTTTGGCACACAAACCTAAACTAAACGTTGTAGACTCAAAATTGTTGCTGTATTTAGTGTTTTCTAGCATCCTGAAGATGATTCCAGCATTTATTTCATTGTGCTTATGCTCATTTTGAAGATTTTGACATTTTCACCTTAAGTGTACAATCAGGGGCTGAAAATGCGTTTAAAGCAATAAAAAGTTCATTTTGGCTCTCACACCTAAACTAAACGTTGTAGACTCAAAATTTTTGCTGTATTTAGTGTATTCTAGCATCCTGAAGATGATTCCAGCATTAATTTCATCGTGATTATGCTCATTTTTAAGATTTTGACATTTTCACCTAAAGTGCACAATCAGGCTGAAAACGCATTTAAAGCAATAAAAAGTTCATTTTTGCTCACAAACCTAAACTAAACGTTGTAGACTCAAAATTTTTGCTGTATTTAGTGTATTCTAGCATCCTGAAGATGATTCCAGCATTAATTTCATTGTGCTTATGCTCATTTTTAAGATTTTGACATTTTCACCTAAAGTGCACAATCAGGCTGAAAACGCGTTTAAAGCAATAAAAAGTTCATTTTGGCTCTCACACCTAAACTAAACGTTGTAGACACAAAATTTTTGCTGTATTTAGTGTATTCTAGCATCCTGAAGATGATTCCAGCATTAATTTCATTGTGCTTATGCTCATTTTGAAGATTTTGACATTTTCACCTTAAGTGTACAATCAGGGGCTGAAAACGCGTTTAAAGCAATAAAAAGTTCATTTTGGCTCTCACACCTAAACTAAACGTTGTAGACTAAAAATGTTTGCTGTATTCAGTGTATTCTAGCATCCTGAAGATGATTCCAGCATTAATTTCATCGTGCTTATGCTCATTTTGAAGATTTTGACATTTTCACCTAAAGTGCACAATCAGGCTGAAAACGCATTTAAAGCAATAAAAAGTTCATTTTGGCTCTCACACCTAAACTAAACGTTGTAGACTCAAAATTTTTGCTGTATTTAGTGTATTCTAGCATCCTGAAGATGATTCCAGCATTAATTTCATTGTGCTTATGCTCATTTTGAAGATTTTGACATTTTCACCTAAAGTGCACAATCAGGCTGAAAACGCATTTAAAGCCATAAAAAGTTCATTTTGGCTCTCACACCTAAACTAAACGTTGTAGACTCAAAATTTTTGCTGTATTTAGTGTATTCTAGCATCCTGAAGATGATTCCAGCATTAATTTCATTGTGCTTATGCTCATTTTGAAGATTTTGACATTTTCACCTTAAGTGTACAATCAGGGGCTGAAAACGCGTTTAAAGCAATAAAAAGTTCATTTTGGCTCTCACACCTAAACTAAACGTTGTAGACTCAAAATTTTTGCTGTATTTAGTGTATTCTAGCATCCTGAAGATGATTCCAGCATTAATTTCATTGTGCTTATGCTCATTTTTAAGATTTTGACATTTTCACCTAAAGTGCACAATCAGGCTGAAAACGCATTTAAAGCCATAAAAAGTTCATTTTGGCTCTCACACCTAAACAAAACGTTGTAGACTCAACATTTTTGCTGTATTTAGTGTATTCTAGCATCCTGAAGATGATTCCAGCATTAATTTCATTGTGCTTATGCTCATTTTTAAGATTTTGACATTTTCACCTTAAGTGTACAATCAGGGGCTGAAAACGCGTTTAAAGCAATAAAAAGTTCATTTTGGCTCTCACACCTAAACTAAACGTTGTAGACTCAAAATTTTTGCTGTATTCAGTGTATTCTAGCATCCTGAAGATGATTCCAGCATTAATTTCATCGTGCTTATGCTCATTTTGAAGATTTTGACATTTTCACCTAAAGTGCACAATCAGGCTGAAAACGCGTTTAAAGCAATAAAAAGTTCATTTTGGCTCTCACACCTAAACTAAACGTTGTAGACTCAAAATTTTTGCTGTATTTAGTGTATTCTAGCATCCTGAAGATGATTCCAGCATTAATTTCATCGTGCTTATGCTCATTTTTAAGATTTTGACATTTTCACCTAAAGTGCACAATCAGGCTGAAAACGCGTTTAAAGCAATAAAAAGTTCATTTTGGCTCTCACACCTAAACTAAACGTTGTAGACTCA
Source organism: Vanacampus margaritifer (assembly GCF_051991255.1). Taxonomy (NCBI): domain Eukaryota; kingdom Metazoa; phylum Chordata; class Actinopteri; order Syngnathiformes; family Syngnathidae; genus Vanacampus; species Vanacampus margaritifer. The sequence goes on along the minus strand of NW_027520732.1, from coordinate 1,581,280 downwards.
AAATTTTTGTTGTATTTAGTGTATTCTAGCATCCTGAAGATGATTCCAGCATTAATTTCATTGTGCTTATGCTCATTTTTAAGATTTTGACATTTAAACCTAAAGTGCACAATCAGGCTGAAAACGCATTTAAAGCAATAAAAAGTTCATTTTGGCACACAAACCTAAACTAAACGTTGTAGACTCAAAATTGTTGCTGTATTTAGTGTTTTCTAGCATCCTGAAGATGATTCCAGCATTTATTTCATTGTGCTTATGCTCATTTTGAAGATTTTGACATTTTCACCTTAAGTGTACAATCAGGGGCTGAAAATGCGTTTAAAGCAATAAAAAGTTCATTTTGGCTCTCACACCTAAACTAAACGTTGTAGACTCAAAAATTTTGCTGTATTTAGTGTATTCTAGCATCCTGAAGATGATTCCAGCATTAATTTCATCGTGCTTATGCTCATTTTTAAGATTTTGACATTTTCACCTAAAGTGCACAATCAGGCTGAAAACGCATTTAAAGCAATAAAAAGTTCATTTTTGCTCACAAACCTAAACTAAACGTTGTAGACTCAAAATTTTTGCTGTATTTAGTGTATTCTAGCATCCTGAAGATGATTCCAGCATTAATTTCATTGTGCTTATGCTCATTTTGAAGATTTTGACATTTTCACCTTAAGTGTACAATCAGGGGCTGAAAACGCGTTTAAAGCAATAAAAAGTTCATTTTGGCTCTCACACCTAAACTAAACGTTGTAGACTCAAAATTTTTGTTGTATTTAGTGTATTCTAGCATCCTGAAGATGATTCCAGCATTAATTTCATTGTGCTTATGCTCATTTTGAAGATTTTGACATTTTCACCTAAAGTGTACAATCAGGCTGAAAACGCATTTAAAGCAATAAAAAGTTCATTTTGGCTCTCACACCTAAACTAAACGTTGTAGACTCAAAATTTTTGCTGTATTTAGTGTATTCTAGCATCCTGAAGATGATTCCAGCATTAATTTCATTGTGCTTATGCTCATTTTTAAGATTTTGACATTTTCACCTAAAGTGCACAATCAGGCTGAAAACGCATTTAAAGCAATAAAAAGTTCATTTTGGCACACAAACCTAAACTAAACGTTGTAGACTCAAAATTTTTGCTGTATTTAGTGTATTCTAGCATCCTGAAGATGATTCCAGCATTAATTTCATTGTGCTTATGCTCATTTTGAAGATTTTGACATTTTCACCTTAAGTGTACAATCAGGGGCTGAAAACGCGTTTAAAGCAATAAAAAGTTCATTTTGGCTCTCACACCTAAACTAAACGTTGTAGACTAAAAATGTTTGCTGTATTCAGTGTATTCTAGCATCCTGAAGATGATTCCAGCATTAATTTCATCGTGCTTATGCTCATTTTGAAGATTTTGACATTTTCACCTAAAGTGCACAATCAGGCTGAAAACGCATTTAAAGCAATAAAAAGTTCATTTTGGCACACAAACCTAAACTAAACGTTGTAGACTCAAAATTTTTGCTGTATTTAGTGTATTCTAGCATCCTGAAGATGATTCCAGCATTAATTTCATTGTGCTTATGCTCATTTGGAAGATTTTGACATTTTCACCTAAGTGTACAATCAGGGGCTGAAAACGCGTTTAAAGCAATAAAAAGTTCATTTTGGCTCTCACACCTAAACTAAACGTTGTAGACTCAAAATTTTTGCTGTATTTAGTGTATTCTAGCATCCTGAAGATGATTCCAGCATTAATTTCATTGTGCTTATGCTCATTTTGAAGATTTTGACATTTTCACCTTAAGTGTACAATCAGGGGCTGAAAACGCGTTTAAAGCAATAAAAAGTTCATTTTGGCTCTCACACCTAAACTAAGCGTTGTAGACTAAAAATGTTTGCTGTATTCAGTGTATTCTAGCATCCTGAAGATGATTCCAGCATTAATTTCATCGTGCTTATGCTCATTTTGAAGATTTTGACATTTTCACCTAAAGTGCACAATCAGGCTGAAAACGCATTTAAAGCAATAAAAAGTTCATTTTGGCACACAAACCTAAACTAAACGTTGTAGACTCAAAATTTTTGCTGTATTTAGTGTATTCTAGCATCCTGAAGATGATTCCAGCATTAATTTCATTGTGCTTATGCTCATTTTGAAGATTTTGACATTTTCACCTTAAGTGTACAATCAGGGGCTGAAAACGCGTTTAAAGCAATAAAAAGTTCATTTTGGCTCTCACACCTAAACTAAACGTTGTAGACTCAAAATTTTTGCTGTATTTAGTGTATTCTAGCATCCTGAAGATGATTCCAGCATTAATTTCATTGTGCTTATGCTCATTTTGAAGATTTTGACATTTTCACCTTAAGTGTACAATCAGGGGCTGAAAACGCGTTTAAAGCAATAAAAAGTTCATTTTGGCTCTCACACCTAAACTAAACGTTGTAGACTCAAAATTTTTGCTGTATTTAGTGTATTCTAGCATCCTGAAGATGATTCCAGCATTAATTTCATTGTGCTTATGCTCATTTTTAAGATTTTGACATTTTCACCTAAAGTGCACAATCAGGCTGAAAACGCGTTTAAAGCAATAAAAAGTTCATTTTGGCTCTCACACCTAAACTAAACGTTGTAGACTCAAAATTTTTGCTGTATTTAGTGTATTCTAGCATCCTGAAGATGATTCCAGCATTAATTTCATTGTGCTTATGCTCATTTTGAAGATTTTGACATTTTCACCTAAAGTGCACAATCAGGCTGAAAACGCATTTAAAGCCATAAAAAGTTCATTTTGGCTCTCACACCTAAACAAAACGTTGTAGACTCAACATTTTTGCTGTATTTAGTGTATTCTAGCATCCTGGAGATGATTCCAGCATTAATTTCATTGTGCTTATGCTCATTTTTAAGATTTTGACATTTTCACCTTAAGTGTACAATCAGGGGCTGAAAACGCGTTTAAAGCAATAAAAAGTTCATTTTGGCTCTCACACCTAAACTAAACGTTGTAGACTCAAAATTTTTGCTGTATTTAGTGTATTCTAGCATCCTGAAGATGATTCCAGCATTAATTTCATTGTGCTTATGCTCATTTTTAAGATTTTGACATTTTCAACTAAAGTGCACAATCAGGCTGAAAACGCGTTTAAAGCAATAAAAAGTTCATTTTGGCTCTCACACCTAAACTAAACGTTGTAGACTCAAAATTTTTGCTGTATTTAGTGTATTCTAGCATCCTGAAGATGATTCCAGCATTAATTTCATTGTGCTTATGCTCATTTTTAAGATTTTGACATTTTCACCTAAAGTGCACAATCAGGCTGAAAACGCATTTAAAGCAATAAAAAGTTCATTTTGGCACACAAACCTAAACTAAACGTTGTAGACTCAAAATTTTTGCTGTATTTAGTGTATTCTAGCATCCTGAAGATGATTCCAGCATTAATTTCATTGTGCTTATGCTCATTTTGAAGATTTTGACATTTTCACCTTAAGTGTACAATCAGGGGCTGAAAACGCGTTTAAAGCAATAAAAAGTTCATTTTGGCTCTCAAACCTAAACTAAACGTTGTAGACTAAAATTGTTTGCTGTATTCAGTGTATTCTAGCATCCTGAAGATGATTCCAGCATTAATTTCATCGTGCTTATGCTCATTTTGAAGATTTTGACATTTTCACCTAAAGTGCACAATCAGGCTGAAAACGCATTTAAAGCAATAAAAAGTTCATTTTGGCACACAAACCTAAACTAAACGTTGTAGACTCAAAATTTTTGCTGTATTTAGTGTATTCTAGCATCCTGAAGATGATTCCAGCATTAATTTCATTGTGCTTATGCTCATTTTGAAGATTTTGACATTTTCACCTTAAGTGTACAATCAGGGGCTGAAAACGCGTTTAAAGCAATAAAAAGTTCATTTTGGCTCTCACACCTAAACTAAACGTTGTAGACTCAAAATTTTTGCTGTATTTAGTGTATTCTAGCATCCTGAAGATGATTCCAGCATTAATTTCATTGTGCTTATGCTCATTTTGAAGATTTTGACATTTTCACCTTAAGTGTACAATCAGGGGCTGAAAACGCGTTTAAAGCAATAAAAAGTTCATTTTGGCTCTCACACCTAAACTAAACGTTGTAGACTCAAAATTGTTGCTGTATTTAGTGTATTCTAGCATCCTGAAGATGATTCCAGCATTAATTTCATTGTGCTTATGCTCATTTTTAAGATTTTGACATTTTCACCTAAAGTGCACAATCAGGCTGAAAACGCGTTTAAAGCAATAAAAAGTTCATTTTGGCTCTCACACCTAAACTAAACGTTGTAGACACAAAATTTTTGCTGTATTTAGTGTATTCTAGCATCCTGAAGATGATTCCAGCATTAATTTCATTGTGCTTATGCTCATTTTGAAGATTTTGACATTTTCACCTTAAGTGTACAATCAGGGGCTGAAAACGCGTTTAAAGCAATAAAAAGTTCATTTTGGCTCTCACACCTAAACTAAACGTTGTAGACTCAAAATTTTTGCTGTATTTAGTGTATTCTAGCATCCTGAAGATGATTCCAGCATTAATTTCATTGTGCTTATGCTCATTTTTAAGATTTTGACATTTTCACCTAAAGTGCACAATCAGGCTGAAAACGCATTTAAAGCCATAAAAAGTTCATTTTGGCTCTCACACCTAAACAAAACGTTGTAGACTCAACATTTTTGCTGTATTTAGTGTATTCTAGCATCCTGAAGATGATTCCAGCATTAATTTCATTGTGCTTATGCTCATTTTTAAGATTTTGACATTTTCACCTTAAGTGTACAATCAGGGGCTGAAAACGCGTTTAAAGCAATAAAAAGTTCATTTTGGCTCTCACACCTAAACTAAACGTTGTAGACTCAAAATTTTTGCTGTATTCAGTGTATTCTAGCATCCTGAAGATGATTCCAGCATTAATTTCATCGTGCTTATGCTCATTTTGAAGATTTTGACATTTTCACCTAAAGTGCACAATCAGGCTGAAAACGCGTTTAAAGCAATAAAAAGTTCATTTTGGCTCTCACACCTAAACTAAACGTTGTAGACTCAAAATTTTTGCTGTATTTAGTGTATTCTAGCATCCTGAAGATGATTCCAGCATTAATTTCATCGTGCTTATGCTCATTTTTAAGATTTTGACATTTTCACCTAAAGTGCACAATCAGGCTGAAAACGCGTTTAAAGCAATAAAAAGTTCATTTTGGCTCTCACACCTAAACTAAACGTTGTAGACTCAAAATTTTTGCTGTATTTAGTGTATTCTAGCATCCTGAAGATGATTCCAGCATTAATTTCATTGTGCTTATGCTCATTTTTAAGATTTTGACATTTTCACCTAAAGTGCACAATCAGGCTGAAAACGCATTTAAAGCAATAAAAAGTTCATTTTGGCACACAAACCTAAACTAAACGTTGTAGACTCAAAATTTTTGCTGTATTTAGTGTATTCTAGCATCCTGAAGATGATTCCAGCATTAATTTCATTGTGCTTATGCTCATTTTGAAGATTTTGACATTTTCACCTTAAGTGTACAATCAGGGGCTGAAAACGCGTTTAAAGCAATAAAAAGTTCATTTTGGCTCTCAAACCTAAACTAAACGTTGTAGACTAAAATTGTTTGCTGTATTCAGTGTATTCTAGCATCCTGAAGATGATTCCAGCATTAATTTCATCGTGCTTATGCTCATTTTGAAGATTTTGACATTTTCACCTAAAGTGCACAATCAGGCTGAAAACGCATTTAAAGCAATAAAAAGTTCATTTTGGCACACAAACCTAAACTAAACGTTGTAGACTCAAAATTTTTGCTGTATTTAGTGTATTCTAGCATCCTGAAGATGATTCCAGCATTAATTTCATTGTGCTTATGCTCATTTTGAAGATTTTGACATTTTCACCTTAAGTGTACAATCAGGGGCTGAAAACGCGTTTAAAGCAATAAAAAGTTCATTTTGGCTCTCACACCTAAACTAAACGTTGTAGACTCAAAATTTTTGCTGTATTTAGTGTATTCTAGCATCCTGAAGATGATTCCAGCATTAATTTCATTGTGCTTATGCTCATTTTGAAGATTTTGACATTTTCACCTTAAGTGTACAATCAGGGGCTGAAAACGCGTTTAAAGCAATAAAAAGTTCATTTTGGCTCTCACACCTAAACTAAACGTTGTAGACTCAAAATTGTTGCTGTATTTAGTGTATTCTAGCATCCTGAAGATGATTCCAGCATTAATTTCATTGTGCTTATGCTCATTTTTAAGATTTTGACATTTTCACCTAAAGTGCACAATCAGGCTGAAAACGCGTTTAAAGCAATAAAAAGTTCATTTTGGCTCTCACACCTAAACTAAACGTTGTAGACACAAAATTTTTGCTGTATTTAGTGTATTCTAGCATCCTGAAGATGATTCCAGCATTAATTTCATTGTGCTTATGCTCATTTTGAAGATTTTGACATTTTCACCTTAAGTGTACAATCAGGGGCTGAAAACGCGTTTAAAGCAATAAAAAGTTCATTTTGGCTCTCACACCTAAACTAAACGTTGTAGACTCAAAATTTTTGCTGTATTTAGTGTATTCTAGCATCCTGAAGATGATTCCAGCATTAATTTCATTGTGCTTATGCTCATTTTTAAGATTTTGACATTTTCACCTAAAGTGCACAATCAGGCTGAAAACGCATTTAAAGCCATAAAAAGTTCATTTTGGCTCTCACACCTAAACAAAACGTTGTAGACTCAACATTTTTGCTGTATTTAGTGTATTCTAGCATCCTGAAGATGATTCCAGCATTAATTTCATTGTGCTTATGCTCATTTTTAAGATTTTGACATTTTCACCTTAAGTGTACAATTAGGGGCTGAAAACGCGTTTAAAGCAATAAAAAGTTCATTTTGGCTCTCACACCTAAACTAAACGTTGTAGACTCAAAATTTTTGCTGTATTCAGTGTATTCTAGCATCCTGAAGATGATTCCAGCATTAATTTCATCGTGCTTATGCTCATTTTGAAGATTTTGACATTTTCACCTAAAGTGCACAATCAGGCTGAAAACGCGTTTAAAGCAATAAAAAGTTCATTTTGGCTCTCACACCTAAACTAAACGTTGTAGACTCAAAATTTTTGCTGTATTTAGTGTATTCTAGCATCCTGAAGATGATTCCAGCATTAATTTCATCGTGCTTATGCTCATTTTTAAGATTTTGACATTTTCACCTAAAGTGCACAATCAGGCTGAAAACGCGTTTAAAGCAATAAAAAGTTCATTTTGGCTCTCACACCTAAACTAAACGTTGTAGACTCAAAATTTTTGTTGTATTTAGTGTATTCTAGCATCCTGAAGATGATTCCAGCATTAATTTCATTGTGCTTATGCTCATTTTTAAGATTTTGACATTTAAACCTAAAGTGCACAATCAGGCTGAAAACGCATTTAAAGCAATAAAAAGTTCATTTTGGCACACAAACCTAAACTAAACGTTGTAGACTCAAAATTGTTGCTGTATTTAGTGTTTTCTAGCATCCTGAAGATGATTCCAGCATTTATTTCATTGTGCTTATGCTCATTTTGAAGATTTTGACATTTTCACCTTAAGTGTACAATCAGGGGCTGAAAATGCGTTTAAAGCAATAAAAAGTTCATTTTGGCTCTCACACCTAAACTAAACGTTGTAGACTCAAAATTTTTGCTGTATTTAGTGTATTCTAGCATCCTGAAGATGATTCCAGCATTAATTTCATCGTGATTATGCTCATTTTTAAGATTTTGACATTTTCACCTAAAGTGCACAATCAGGCTGAAAACGCATTTAAAGCAATAAAAAGTTCATTTTTGCTCACAAACCTAAACTAAACGTTGTAGACTCAAAATTTTTGCTGTATTTAGTGTATTCTAGCATCCTGAAGATGATTCCAGCATTAATTTCATTGTGCTTATGCTCATTTTTAAGATTTTGACATTTTCACCTAAAGTGCACAATCAGGCTGAAAACGCGTTTAAAGCAATAAAAAGTTCATTTTGGCTCTCACACCTAAACTAAACGTTGTAGACACAAAATTTTTGCTGTATTTAGTGTATTCTAGCATCCTGAAGATGATTCCAGCATTAATTTCATTGTGCTTATGCTCATTTTGAAGATTTTGACATTTTCACCTTAAGTGTACAATCAGGGGCTGAAAACGCGTTTAAAGCAATAAAAAGTTCATTTTGGCTCTCACACCTAAACTAAACGTTGTAGACTAAAAATGTTTGCTGTATTCAGTGTATTCTAGCATCCTGAAGATGATTCCAGCATTAATTTCATCGTGCTTATGCTCATTTTGAAGATTTTGACATTTTCACCTAAAGTGCACAATCAGGCTGAAAACGCATTTAAAGCAATAAAAAGTTCATTTTGGCTCTCACACCTAAACTAAACGTTGTAGACTCAAAATTTTTGCTGTATTTAGTGTATTCTAGCATCCTGAAGATGATTCCAGCATTAATTTCATTGTGCTTATGCTCATTTTGAAGATTTTGACATTTTCACCTAAAGTGCACAATCAGGCTGAAAACGCATTTAAAGCCATAAAAAGTTCATTTTGGCTCTCACACCTAAACTAAACGTTGTAGACTCAAAATTTTTGCTGTATTTAGTGTATTCTAGCATCCTGAAGATGATTCCAGCATTAATTTCATTGTGCTTATGCTCATTTTGAAGATTTTGACATTTTCACCTTAAGTGTACAATCAGGGGCTGAAAACGCGTTTAAAGCAATAAAAAGTTCATTTTGGCTCTCACACCTAAACTAAACGTTGTAGACTCAAAATTTTTGCTGTATTTAGTGTATTCTAGCATCCTGAAGATGATTCCAGCATTAATTTCATTGTGCTTATGCTCATTTTTAAGATTTTGACATTTTCACCTAAAGTGCACAATCAGGCTGAAAACGCATTTAAAGCCATAAAAAGTTCATTTTGGCTCTCACACCTAAACAAAACGTTGTAGACTCAACATTTTTGCTGTATTTAGTGTATTCTAGCATCCTGAAGATGATTCCAGCATTAATTTCATTGTGCTTATGCTCATTTTTAAGATTTTGACATTTTCACCTTAAGTGTACAATCAGGGGCTGAAAACGCGTTTAAAGCAATAAAAAGTTCATTTTGGCTCTCACACCTAAACTAAACGTTGTAGACTCAAAATTTTTGCTGTATTCAGTGTATTCTAGCATCCTGAAGATGATTCCAGCATTAATTTCATCGTGCTTATGCTCATTTTGAAGATTTTGACATTTTCACCTAAAGTGCACAATCAGGCTGAAAACGCGTTTAAAGCAATAAAAAGTTCATTTTGGCTCTCACACCTAAACTAAACGTTGTAGACTCAAAATTTTTGCTGTATTTAGTGTATTCTAGCATCCTGAAGATGATTCCAGCATTAATTTCATCGTGCTTATGCTCATTTTTAAGATTTTGACATTTTCACCTAAAGTGCACAATCAGGCTGAAAACGCGTTTAAAGCAATAAAAAGTTCATTTTGGCTCTCACACCTAAACTAAACGTTGTAGACTCAAAATTTTTGTTGTATTTAGTGTATTCTAGCATCCTGAAGATGATTCCAGCATTAATTTCATTGTGCTTATGCTCATTTTTAAGATTTTGACATTTAAACCTAAAGTGCACAATCAGGCTGAAAACGCATTTATAGCAATAAAAAGTTCATTTTGGCACACAAACCTAAACTAAACGTTGTAGACTCAAAATTGTTGCTGTATTTAGTGTTTTCTAGCATCCTGAAGATGATTCCAGCATTTATTTCATTGTGCTTATGCTCATTTTGAAGATTTTGACATTTTCACCTTAAGTGTACAATCAGGGGCTGAAAATGCGTTTAAAGCAATAAAAAGTTCATTTTGGCTCTCACACCTAAACTAAACGTTGTAGACTCAAAATTTTTGCTGTATTTAGTGTATTCTAGCATCCTGAAGATGATTCCAGCATTAATTTCATCGTGCTTATGCTCATTTTTAAGATTTTGACATTTTCACCTAAAGTGCACAATCAGGCTGAAAACGCATTTAAAGCAATAAAAAGTTCATTTTTGCTCACAAACCTAAACTAAACGTTGTAGACTCAAAATTTTTGCTGTATTTAGTGTATTCTAGCATCCTGAAGATGATTCCAGCATTAATTTCATTGTGCTTATGCTCATTTTGAAGATTTTGACATTTTCACCTTAAGTGTACAATCAGGGGCTGAAAACGCGTTTAAAGCAATAAAAAGTTCATTTTGGCTCTCACACCTAAACTAAACGTTGTAGACTCAAAATTTTTGTTGTATTTAGTGTATTCTAGCATCCTGAAGATGATTCCAGCATTAATTTCATTGTGCTTATGCTCATTTTGAAGATTTTGACATTTTCACCTAAAGTGTACAATCAGGCTGAAAACGCATTTAAAGCAATAAAAAGTTCATTTTGGCTCTCACACCTAAACTAAACGTTGTAGACTCAAAATTTTTGCTGTATTTAGTGTATTCTAGCATCCTGAAGATGATTCCAGCATTAATTTCATTGTGCTTATGCTCATTTTTAAGATTTTGACATTTTCACCTAAAGTGCACAATCAGGCTGAAAACGCATTTAAAGCAATAAAAAGTTCATTTTGGCACACAAACCTAAACTAAACGTTGTAGACTCAAAATTTTTGCTGTATTTAGTGTATTCTAGCATCCTGAAGATGATTCCAGCATTAATTTCATTGTGCTTATGCTCATTTTGAAGATTTTGACATTTTCACCTTAAGTGTACAATCAGGGGCTGAAAACGCGTTTAAAGCAATAAAAAGTTCATTTTGGCTCTCACACCTAAACTAAACGTTGTAGACTAAAAATGTTTGCTGTATTCAGTGTATTCTAGCATCCTGAAGATGATTCCAGCATTAATTTCATCGTGCTTATGCTCATTTTGAAGATTTTGACATTTTCACCTAAAGTGCACAATCAGGCTGAAAACGCATTTAAAGCAATAAAAAGTTCATTTTGGCACACAAACCTAAACTAAACGTTGTAGACTCAAAATTTTTGCTGTATTTAGTGTATTCTAGCATCCTGAAGATGATTCCAGCATTAATTTCATTGTGCTTATGCTCATTTGGAAGATTTTGACATTTTCACCTAAGTGTACAATCAGGGGCTGAAAACGCGTTTAAAGCAATAAAAAGTTCATTTTGGCTCTCACACCTAAACTAAACGTTGTAGACTCAAAATTTTTGCTGTATTTAGTGTATTCTAGCATCCTGAAGATGATTCCAGCATTAATTTCATTGTGCTTATGCTCATTTTGAAGATTTTGACATTTTCACCTTAAGTGTACAATCAGGGGCTGAAAACGCGTTTAAAGCAATAAAAAGTTCATTTTGGCTCTCACACCTAAACTAAACGTTGTAGACTAAAAATGTTTGCTGTATTCAGTGTATTCTAGCATCCTGAAGATGATTCCAGCATTAATTTCATCGTGCTTATGCTCATTTTGAAGATTTTGACATTTTCACCTAAAGTGCACAATCAGGCTGAAAACGCATTTAAAGCAATAAAAAGTTCATTTTGGCACACAAACCTAAACTAAACGTTGTAGACTCAAAATTTTTGCTGTATTTAGTGTATTCTAGCATCCTGAAGATGATTCCAGCATTAATTTCATTGTGCTTATGCTCATTTTGAAGATTTTGACATTTTCACCTTAAGTGTACAATCAGGGGCTGAAAACGCGTTTAAAGCAATAAAAAGTTCATTTTGGCTCTCACACCTAAACTAAACGTTGTAGACTCAAAATTTTTGCTGTATTTAGTGTATTCTAGCATCCTGAAGATGATTCCAGCATTAATTTCATTGTGCTTATGCTCATTTTGAAGATTTTGACATTTTCACCTTAAGTGTACAATCAGGGGCTGAAAACGCGTTTAAAGCAATAAAAAGTTCATTTTGGCTCTCACACCTAAACTAAACGTTGTAGACTCAAAATTTTTGCTGTATTTAGTGTATTCTAGCATCCTGAAGATGATTCCAGCATTAATTTCATTGTGCTTATGCTCATTTTTAAGATTTTGACATTTTCACCTAAAGTGCACAATCAGGCTGAAAACGCGTTTAAAGCAATAAAAAGTTCATTTTGGCTCTCACACCTAAACTAAACGTTGTAGACTCAAAATTTTTGCTGTATTTAGTGTATTCTAGCATCCTGAAGATGATTCCAGCATTAATTTCATTGTGCTTATGCTCATTTTGAAGATTTTGACATTTTCACCTAAAGTGCACAATCAGGCTGAAAACGCATTTAAAGCCATAAAAAGTTCATTTTGGCTCTCACACCTAAACAAAACGTTGTAGACTCAACATTTTTGCTGTATTTAGTGTATTCTAGCATCCTGGAGATGATTCCAGCATTAATTTCATTGTGCTTATGCTCATTTTTAAGATTTTGACATTTTCACCTTAAGTGTACAATCAGGGGCTGAAAACGCGTTTAAAGCAATAAAAAGTTCATTTTGGCTCTCACACCTAAACTAAACGTTGTAGACTCAAAATTTTTGCTGTATTTAGTGTATTCTAGCATCCTGAAGATGATTCCAGCATTAATTTCATTGTGCTTATGCTCATTTTTAAGATTTTGACATTTTCAACTAAAGTGCACAATCAGGCTGAAAACGCGTTTAAAGCAATAAAAAGTTCATTTTGGCTCTCACACCTAAACTAAACGTTGTAGACTCAAAATTTTTGCTGTATTTAGTGTATTCTAGCATCCTGAAGATGATTCCAGCATTAATTTCATTGTGCTTATGCTCATTTTTAAGATTTTGACATTTTCACCTAAAGTGCACAATCAGGCTGAAAACGCATTTAAAGCAATAAAAAGTTCATTTTGGCACACAAACCTAAACTAAACGTTGTAGACTCAAAATTTTTGCTGTATTTAGTGTATTCTAGCATCCTGAAGATGATTCCAGCATTAATTTCATTGTGCTTATGCTCATTTTGAAGATTTTGACATTTTCACCTTAAGTGTACAATCAGGGGCTGAAAACGCGTTTAAAGCAATAAAAAGTTCATTTTGGCTCTCAAACCTAAACTAAACGTTGTAGACTAAAATTGTTTGCTGTATTCAGTGTATTCTAGCATCCTGAAGATGATTCCAGCATTAATTTCATCGTGCTTATGCTCATTTTGAAGATTTTGACATTTTCACCTAAAGTGCACAATCAGGCTGAAAACGCATTTAAAGCAATAAAAAGTTCATTTTGGCACACAAACCTAAACTAAACGTTGTAGACTCAAAATTTTTGCTGTATTTAGTGTATTCTAGCATCCTGAAGATGATTCCAGCATTAATTTCATTGTGCTTATGCTCATTTTGAAGATTTTGACATTTTCACCTTAAGTGTACAATCAGGGGCTGAAAACGCGTTTAAAGCAATAAAAAGTTCATTTTGGCTCTCACACCTAAACTAAACGTTGTAGACTCAAAATTTTTGCTGTATTTAGTGTATTCTAGCATCCTGAAGATGATTCCAGCATTAATTTCATTGTGCTTATGCTCATTTTGAAGATTTTGACATTTTCACCTAAAGTGCACAATCAGGCTGAAAACGCATTTAAAGCAATAAAAAGTTCATTTTGGCTCTCACACCTAAACTAAACGTTGTAGACTCAAAATTTTTGCTGTATTTAGTGTATTCTAGCATCCTGAAGATGATTCCAGCATTAATTTCATTGTGCTTATGCTCATTTTGAAGATTTTGACATTTTCACCTAAAGTGCACAATCAGGCTGAAAACGCATTTAAAGCCATAAAAAGTTCATTTTGGCTCTCACACCTAAACTAAACGTTGTAGACTCAAAATTTTTGCTGTATTTAGTGTATTCTAGCATCCTGAAGATGATTCCAGCATTAATTTCATTGTGCTTATGCTCATTTTGAAGATTTTGACATTTTCACCTTAAGTGTACAATCAGGGGCTGAAAACGCGTTTAAAGCAATAAAAAGTTCATTTTGGCTCTCACACCTAAACTAAACGTTGTAGACTCAAAATTTTTGTTGTATTTAGTGTATTCTAGCATCCTGAAGATGATTCCAGCATTAATTTCATTGTGCTTATGCTCATTTTGAAGATTTTGACATTTTCACCTAAAGTGTACAATCAGGCTGAAAACGCATTTAAAGCAATAAAAAGTTCATTTTGGCTCTCACACCTAAACTAAACGTTGTAGACTCAAAATTTTTGCTGTATTTAGTGTATTCTAGCATCCTGAAGATGATTCCAGCATTAATTTCATTGTGCTTATGCTCATTTTTAAGATTTTTACATTTTCACCTAAAGTGCACAATCAGGCTGAAAACGCATTTAAAGCAATTAAAAGTTCATTTTGGCACACAAACCTAAACTAAACGTTGTAGACTCAAAATTTTTGCTGTATTTAGTGTATTCTAGCATCCTGAAGATGATTCCAGCATTAATTTCATTGTGCTTATGCTCATTTTGAAGATTTTGACATTTTCACCTTAAGTGTACAATCAGGGGCTGAAAACGCGTTTAAAGCAATAAAAAGTTCATTTTGGCTCTCACACCTAAACTAAACGTTGTAGACTAAAAATGTTTGCTGTATTCAGTGTATTCTAGCATCCTGAAGATGATTCCAGCATTAATTTCATCGTGCTTATGCTCATTTTGAAGATTTTGACATTTTCACCTAAAGTGCACAATCAGGCTGAAAACGCATTTAAAGCAATAAAAAGTTCATTTTGGCACACAAACCTAAACTAAACGTTGTAGACTCAAAATTTTTGCTGTATTTAGTGTATTCTAGCATCCTGAAGATGATTCCAGCATTAATTTCATTGTGCTTATGCTCATTTTGAAGATTTTGACATTTTCACCTAAGTGTACAATCAGGGGCTGAAAACGCGTTTAAAGCAATAAAAAGTTCATTTTGGCTCTCACACCTAAACTAAACGTTGTAGACTCAAAATTTTTGCTGTATTTAGTGTATTCTAACATCCTGAAGATGATTCCAGCATTAACTTCATTGTGCTTATGCTCATTTTGAAGATTTTGACATTTTCACCTTAAGTGTACAATCAGGGGCTGAAAACGCGTTTAAAGCAATAAAAAGTTCATTTTGGCTCTCACACCTAAACTAAACGTTGTAGACTCAAAATTTTTGCTGTATTTAGTGTATTCTAGCATCCTGAAGATGATTCCAGCATTAATTTCATTGTGCTTATGCTCATTTTTAAGATTTTGACATTTTCACCTAAAGTGCACAATCAGGCTGAAAACGCATTTAAAGCCATAAAAAGTTCATTTTGGCTCTCACACCTAAACAAAACGTTGTAGACTCAACATTTTTGCTGTATTTAGTGTATTCTAGCATCCTGAAGATGATTCCAGCATTAATTTCATTGTGCTTATGCTCATTTTTAAGATTTTGACATTTTCACCTTAAGTGTACAATCAGGGGCTGAAAACGCGTTTAAAGCAATAAAAAGTTCATTTTGGCTCTCACACCTAAACTAAACGTTGTAGACTCAAAATTTTTGCTGTATTCAGTGTATTCTAGCATCCTGAAGATGATTCCAGCATTAATTTCATCGTGCTTATGCTCATTTTGAAGATTTTGACATTTTCACCTAAAGTGCACAATCAGGCTGAAAACGCGTTTAAAGCAATAAAAAGTTCATTTTGGCTCTCACACCTAAACTAAACGTTGTAGACTCAAAATTTTTGCTGTATTTAGTGTATTCTAGCATCCTGAAGATGATTCCAGCATTAATTTCATCGTGCTTATGCTCATTTTTAAGATTTTGACATTTTCACCTAAAGTGCACAATCAGGCTGAAAACGCGTTTAAAGCAATAAAAAGTTCATTTTGGCTCTCACACCTAAACTAAACGTTGTAGACTCAAAATTTTTGTTGTATTTAGTGTATTCTAGCATCCTGAAGATGATTCCAGCATTAATTTCATTGTGCTTATGCTCATTTTTAAGATTTTGACATTTAAACCTAAAGTGCACAATCAGGCTGAAAACGCATTTAAAGCAATAAAAAGTTCATTTTGGCACACAAACCTAAACTAAACGTTGTAGACTCAAAATTGTTGCTGTATTTAGTGTTTTCTAGCATCCTGAAGATGATTCCAGCATTTATTTCATTGTGCTTATGCTCATTTTGAAGATTTTGACATTTTCACCTTAAGTGTACAATCAGGGGCTGAAAATGCGTTTAAAGCAATAAAAAGTTCATTTTGGCTCTCACACCTAAACTAAACGTTGTAGACTCAAAATTTTTGCTGTATTTAGTGTATTCTAGCATCCTGAAGATGATTCCAGCATTAATTTCATCGTGCTTATGCTCATTTTTAAGATTTTGACATTTTCACCTAAAGTGCACAATCAGGCTGAAAACGCATTTAAAGCAATAAAAAGTTCATTTTTGCTCACAAACCTAAACTAAACGTTGTAGACTCAAAATTTTTGCTGTATTTAGTGTATTCTAGCATCCTGAAGATGATTCCAGCATTAATTTCATTGTGCTTATGCTCATTTTGAAGATTTTGACATTTTCACCTTAAGTGTACAATCAGGGGCTGAAAACGCGTTTAAAGCAATAAAAAGTTCATTTTGGCTCTCACACCTAAACTAAACGTTGTAGACTCAAAATTTTTGTTGTATTTAGTGTATTCTAGCATCCTGAAGATGATTCCAGCATTAATTTCATTGTGCTTATGCTCATTTTGAAGATTTTGACATTTTCACCTAAAGTGTACAATCAGGCTGAAAACGCATTTAAAGCAATAAAAAGTTCATTTTGGCTCTCACACCTAAACTAAACGTTGTAGACTCAAAATTTTTGCTGTATTTAGTGTATTCTAGCATCCTGAAGATGATTCCAGCATTAATTTCATTGTGCTTATGCTCATTTTTAAGATTTTGACATTTTCACCTAAAGTGCACAATCAGGCTGAAAACGCATTTAAAGCAATAAAAAGTTCATTTTGGCACACAAACCTAAACTAAACGTTGTAGACTCAAAATTTTTGCTGTATTTAGTGTATTCTAGCATCCTGAAGATGATTCCAGCATTAATTTCATTGTGCTTATGCTCATTTTGAAGATTTTGACATTTTCACCTTAAGTGTACAATCAGGGGCTGAAAACGCGTTTAAAGCAATAAAAAGTTCATTTTGGCTCTCACACCTAAACTAAACGTTGTAGACTAAAAATTTTTGCTGTATTTAGTGTATTCTAGCATCCTGAAGATGATTCCAGCATTAATTTCATCGTGCTTATGCTCATTTTGAAGATTTTGACATTTTCACCTAAAGTGCACAATCAGGCTGAAAACGCGTTTAAAGCAATAAAAAGTTCATTTTGGCTCTCACACCTAAACTAAACGTTGTAGACTCAAAATTTTTGCTGTATTTAGTGTATTCTAGCATCCTGAAGATGATTCCAGCATTAATTTCATTGTGCTTATGCTCATTTGGAAGATTTTGACATTTTCACCTTAAGTGTACAATCAGGGGCTGAAAACGCGTTTAAAGCCATAAAAAGTTCATTTTGGCTCTCACACCTAAACAAAACGTTGTAGACTCAACATTTTTGCTGTATTTAGTGTATTCTAGCATCCTGGAGATGATTCCAGCATTAATTTCATTGTGCTTATGCTCATTTTTAAGATTTTGACATTTTCACCTTAAGTGTACAATCAGGGGCTGAAAACGCGTTTAAAGCAATAAAAAGTTCATTTTGGCTCTCACACCTAAACTAAACGTTGTAGACTCAAAATTTTTGCTGTATTTAGTGTATTCTAGCATCCTGAAGATGATTCCAGCATTAATTTCATTGTGCTTATGCTCATTTTTAAGATTTTGACATTTTCAACTAAAGTGCACAATCAGGCTGAAAACGCGTTTAAAGCAATAAAAAGTTCATTTTGGCTCTCACACCTAAACTAAACGTTGTAGACTCAAAATTTTTGCTGTATTTAGTGTATTCTAGCATCCTGAAGATGATTCCAGCATTAATTTCATTGTGCTTATGCTCATTTTTAAGATTTTGACATTTTCACCTAAAGTGCACAATCAGGCTGAAAACGCATTTAAAGCAATAAAAAGTTCATTTTGGCACACAAACCTAAACTAAACGTTGTAGACTCAAAATTTTTGCTGTATTTAGTGTATTCTAGCATCCTGAAGATGATTCCAGCATTAATTTCATTGTGCTTATGCTCATTTTGAAGATTTTGACATTTTCACCTTAAGTGTACAATCAGGGGCTGAAAACGCGTTTAAAGCAATAAAAAGTTCATTTTGGCTCTCACACCTAAACTAAACGTTGTAGACTAAAAATTTTTGCTGTATTTAGTGTATTCTAGCATCCTGAAGATGATTCCAGCATTAATTTCATCGTGCTTATGCTCATTTTGAAGATTTTGACATTTTCACCTAAAGTGCACAATCAGGCTGAAAACGCGTTTAAAGCAATAAAAAGTTCATTTTGGCTCTCACACCTAAACTAAACGTTGTAGACTCAAAATTTTTGCTGTATTTAGTGTATTCTAGCATCCTGAAGATGATTCCAGCATTAATTTCATTGTGCTTATGCTCATTTGGAAGATTTTGACATTTTCACCTTAAGTGTACAATCAGGGGCTGAAAACGCGTTTAAAGCCATAAAAAGTTCATTTTGGCTCTCACACCTAAACAAAACGTTGTAGACTCAACATTTTTGCTGTATTTAGTGTATTCTAGCATCCTGGAGATGATTCCAGCATTAATTTCATTGTGCTTATGCTCATTTTTAAGATTTTGACATTTTCACCTTAAGTGTACAATCAGGGGCTGAAAACGCGTTTAAAGCAATAAAAAGTTCATTTTGGCTCTCACACCTAAACTAAACGTTGTAGACTCAAAATTTTTGCTGTATTTAGTGTATTCTAGCATCCTGAAGATGATTCCAGCATTAATTTCATTGTGCTTATGCTCATTTTTAAGATTTTGACATTTTCAACTAAAGTGCACAATCAGGCTGAAAACGCGTTTAAAGCAATAAAAAGTTCATTTTGGCTCTCACACCTAAACTAAACGTTGTAGACTCAAAATTTTTGCTGTATTTAGTGTATTCTAGCATCCTGAAGATGATTCCAGCATTAATTTCATTGTGCTTATGCTCATTTTTAAGATTTTGACATTTTCACCTAAAGTGCACAATCAGGCTGAAAACGCATTTAAAGCAATAAAAAGTTCATTTTGGCACACAAACCTAAACTAAACGTTGTAGACTCAAAATTTTTGCTGTATTTAGTGTATTCTAGCATCCTGAAGATGATTCCAGCATTAATTTCATTGTGCTTATGCTCATTTTGAAGATTTTGACATTTTCACCTTAAGTGTACAATCAGGGGCTGAAAACGCGTTTAAAGCAATAAAAAGTTCATTTTGGCTCTCAAACCTAAACTAAACGTTGTAGACTAAAATTGTTTGCTGTATTCAGTGTATTCTAGCATCCTGAAGATGATTCCAGCATTAATTTCATCGTGCTTATGCTCATTTTGAAGATTTTGACATTTTCACCTAAAGTGCACAATCAGGCTGAAAACGCATTTAAAGCAATAAAAAGTTCATTTTGGCACACAAACCTAAACTAAACGTTGTAGACTCAAAATTTTTGCTGTATTTAGTGTATTCTAGCATCCTGAAGATGATTCCAGCATTAATTTCATTGTGCTTATGCTCATTTTGAAGATTTTGACATTTTCACCTTAAGTGTACAATCAGGGGCTGAAAACGCGTTTAAAGCAATAAAAAGTTCATTTTGGCTCTCACACCTAAACTAAACGTTGTAGACTCAAAATTTTTGCTGTATTTAGTGTATTCTAGCATCCTGAAGATGATTCCAGCATTAATTTCATTGTGCTTATGCTCATTTTGAAGATTTTGACATTTTCACCTAAAGTGCACAATCAGGCTGAAAACGCATTTAAAGCAATAAAAAGTTCATTTTGGCTCTCACACCTAAACTAAACGTTGTAGACTCAAAATTTTTGCTGTATTTAGTGTATTCTAGCATCCTGAAGATGATTCCAGCATTAATTTCATTGTGCTTATGCTCATTTTGAAGATTTTGACATTTTCACCTAAAGTGCACAATCAGGCTGAAAACGCATTTAAAGCCATAAAAAGTTCATTTTGGCTCTCACACCTAAACTAAACGTTGTAGACTCAAAATTTTTGCTGTATTTAGTGTATTCTAGCATCCTGAAGATGATTCCAGCATTAATTTCATTGTGCTTATGCTCATTTTGAAGATTTTGACATTTTCACCTTAAGTGTACAATCAGGGGCTGAAAACGCGTTTAAAGCAATAAAAAGTTCATTTTGGCTCTCACACCTAAACTAAACGTTGTAGACTCAAAATTTTTGTTGTATTTAGTGTATTCTAGCATCCTGAAGATGATTCCAGCATTAATTTCATTGTGCTTATGCTCATTTTGAAGATTTTGACATTTTCACCTAAAGTGTACAATCAGGCTGAAAACGCATTTAAAGCAATAAAAAGTTCATTTTGGCTCTCACACCTAAACTAAACGTTGTAGACTCAAAATTTTTGCTGTATTTAGTGTATTCTAGCATCCTGAAGATGATTCCAGCATTAATTTCATTGTGCTTATGCTCATTTTTAAGATTTTTACATTTTCACCTAAAGTGCACAATCAGGCTGAAAACGCATTTAAAGCAATTAAAAGTTCATTTTGGCACACAAACCTAAACTAAACGTTGTAGACTCAAAATTTTTGCTGTATTTAGTGTATTCTAGCATCCTGAAGATGATTCCAGCATTAATTTCATTGTGCTTATGCTCATTTTGAAGATTTTGACATTTTCACCTTAAGTGTACAATCAGGGGCTGAAAACGCGTTTAAAGCAATAAAAAGTTCATTTTGGCTCTCACACCTAAACTAAACGTTGTAGACTAAAAATGTTTGCTGTATTCAGTGTATTCTAGCATCCTGAAGATGATTCCAGCATTAATTTCATCGTGCTTATGCTCATTTTGAAGATTTTGACATTTTCACCTAAAGTGCACAATCAGGCTGAAAACGCATTTAAAGCAATAAAAAGTTCATTTTGGCACACAAACCTAAACTAAACGTTGTAGACTCAAAATTTTTGCTGTATTTAGTGTATTCTAGCATCCTGAAGATGATTCCAGCATTAATTTCATTGTGCTTATGCTCATTTTGAAGATTTTGACATTTTCACCTAAGTGTACAATCAGGGGCTGAAAACGCGTTTAAAGCAATAAAAAGTTCATTTTGGCTCTCACACCTAAACTAAACGTTGTAGACTCAAAATTTTTGCTGTATTTAGTGTATTCTAACATCCTGAAGATGATTCCAGCATTAACTTCATTGTGCTTATGCTCATTTTGAAGATTTTGACATTTTCACCTTAAGTGTACAATCAGGGGCTGAAAACGCGTTTAAAGCAATAAAAAGTTCATTTTGGCTCTCACACCTAAACTAAACGTTGTAGACTCAAAATTTTTGCTGTATTTAGTGTATTCTAGCATCCTGAAGATGATTCCAGCATTAATTTCATTGTGCTTATGCTCATTTTTAAGATTTTGACATTTTCACCTAAAGTGCACAATCAGGCTGAAAACGCATTTAAAGCCATAAAAAGTTCATTTTGGCTCTCACACCTAAACAAAACGTTGTAGACTCAACATTTTTGCTGTATTTAGTGTATTCTAGCATCCTGAAGATGATTCCAGCATTAATTTCATTGTGCTTATGCTCATTTTTAAGATTTTGACATTTTCACCTTAAGTGTACAATCAGGGGCTGAAAACGCGTTTAAAGCAATAAAAAGTTCATTTTGGCTCTCACACCTAAACTAAACGTTGTAGACTCAAAATTTTTGCTGTATTCAGTGTATTCTAGCATCCTGAAGATGATTCCAGCATTAATTTCATCGTGCTTATGCTCATTTTGAAGATTTTGACATTTTCACCTAAAGTGCACAATCAGGCTGAAAACGCGTTTAAAGCAATAAAAAGTTCATTTTGGCTCTCACACCTAAACTAAACGTTGTAGACTCAAAATTTTTGCTGTATTTAGTGTATTCTAGCATCCTGAAGATGATTCCAGCATTAATTTCATCGTGCTTATGCTCATTTTTAAGATTTTGACATTTTCACCTAAAGTGCACAATCAGGCTGAAAACGCGTTTAAAGCAATAAAAAGTTCATTTTGGCTCTCACACCTAAACTAAACGTTGTAGACTCAAAATTTTTGTTGTATTTAGTGTATTCTAGCATCCTGAAGATGATTCCAGCATTAATTTCATTGTGCTTATGCTCATTTTTAAGATTTTGACATTTAAACCTAAAGTGCACAATCAGGCTGAAAACGCATTTAAAGCAATAAAAAGTTCATTTTGGCACACAAACCTAAACTAAACGTTGTAGACTCAAAATTGTTGCTGTATTTAGTGTTTTCTAGCATCCTGAAGATGATTCCAGCATTTATTTCATTGTGCTTATGCTCATTTTGAAGATTTTGACATTTTCACCTTAAGTGTACAATCAGGGGCTGAAAATGCGTTTAAAGCAATAAAAAGTTCATTTTGGCTCTCACACCTAAACTAAACGTTGTAGACTCAAAATTTTTGCTGTATTTAGTGTATTCTAGCATCCTGAAGATGATTCCAGCATTAATTTCATCGTGCTTATGCTCATTTTTAAGATTTTGACATTTTCACCTAAAGTGCACAATCAGGCTGAAAACGCATTTAAAGCAATAAAAAGTTCATTTTTGCTCACAAACCTAAACTAAACGTTGTAGACTCAAAATTTTTGCTGTATTTAGTGTATTCTAGCATCCTGAAGATGATTCCAGCATTAATTTCATTGTGCTTATGCTCATTTTGAAGATTTTGACATTTTCACCTTAAGTGTACAATCAGGGGCTGAAAACGCGTTTAAAGCAATAAAAAGTTCATTTTGGCTCTCACACCTAAACTAAACGTTGTAGACTCAAAATTTTTGTTGTATTTAGTGTATTCTAGCATCCTGAAGATGATTCCAGCATTAATTTCATTGTGCTTATGCTCATTTTGAAGATTTTGACATTTTCACCTAAAGTGTACAATCAGGCTGAAAACGCATTTAAAGCAATAAAAAGTTCATTTTGGCTCTCACACCTAAACTAAACGTTGTAGACTCAAAATTTTTGCTGTATTTAGTGTATTCTAGCATCCTGAAGATGATTCCAGCATTAATTTCATTGTGCTTATGCTCATTTTTAAGATTTTGACATTTTCACCTAAAGTGCACAATCAGGCTGAAAACGCATTTAAAGCAATAAAAAGTTCATTTTGGCACACAAACCTAAACTAAACGTTGTAGACTCAAAATTTTTGCTGTATTTAGTGTATTCTAGCATCCTGAAGATGATTCCAGCATTAATTTCATTGTGCTTATGCTCATTTTGAAGATTTTGACATTTTCACCTTAAGTGTACAATCAGGGGCTGAAAACGCGTTTAAAGCAATAAAAAGTTCATTTTGGCTCTCACACCTAAACTAAACGTTGTAGACTAAAAATTTTTGCTGTATTTAGTGTATTCTAGCATCCTGAAGATGATTCCAGCATTAATTTCATCGTGCTTATGCTCATTTTGAAGATTTTGACATTTTCACCTAAAGTGCACAATCAGGCTGAAAACGCGTTTAAAGCAATAAAAAGTTCATTTTGGCTCTCACACCTAAACTAAACGTTGTAGACTCAAAATTTTTGCTGTATTTAGTGTATTCTAGCATCCTGAAGATGATTCCAGCATTAATTTCATTGTGCTTATGCTCATTTGGAAGATTTTGACATTTTCACCTTAAGTGTACAATCAGGGGCTGAAAACGCGTTTAAAGCAATAAAAAGTTCATTTTGGCTCTCACACCTAAACTAAACGTTGTAGACTAAAAATGTTTGCTGTATTCAGTGTATTCTAGCATCCTGAAGATGATTCCAGCATTAATTTCATCGTGCTTATGCTCATTTTGAAGATTTTGACATTTTCACCTAAAGTGCACAATCAGGCTGAAAACGCATTTAAAGCAATAAAAAGTTCATTTTGGCTCTCACACCTAAACTAAACGTTGTAGACTCAAAATTTTTGCTGTATTTAGTGTATTCTAGCATCCTGAAGATGATTCCAGCATTAATTTCATTGTGCTTATGCTCATTTTGAAGATTTTGACATTTTCACCTAAAGTGCACAATCAGGCTGAAAACGCATTTAAAGCCATAAAAAGTTCATTTTGGCTCTCACACCTAAACTAAACGTTGTAGACTCAAAATTTTTTGCTGTATTTAGTGTATTCTAGCATCCTGAAGATGATTCCAGCATTAATTTCATTGTGCTTATGCTCATTTTGAAGATTTTGACATTTTCACCTTAAGTGTACAATCAGGGGCTGAAAACGCGTTTAAAGCAATAAAAAGTTCATTTTGGCTCTCACACCTAAACTAAACGTTGTAGACTCAAAATTTTTGCTGTATTTAGTGTATTCTAGCATCCTGAAGATGATTCCAGCATTAATTTCATTGTGCTTATGCTCATTTTTAAGATTTTGACATTTTCACCTAAAGTGCACAATCAGGCTGAAAACGCATTTAAAGCCATAAAAAGTTCATTTTGGCTCTCACACCTAAACAAAACGTTGTAGACTCAACATTTTTGCTGTATTTAGTGTATTCTAGCATCCTGAAGATGATTCCAGCATTAATTTCATTGTGCTTATGCTCATTTTTAAGATTTTGACATTTTCACCTTAAGTGTACAATCAGGGGCTGAAAACGCGTTTAAAGCAATAAAAAGTTCATTTTGGCTCTCACACCTAAACTAAACGTTGTAGACTCAAAATTTTTGCTGTATTTAGTGTATTCTAGCATCCTGAAGATGATTCCAGCATTAATTTCATCGTGCTTATGCTCATTTTGAAGATTTTGACATTTTCACCTAAAGTGCACAATCAGGCTGAAAACGCGTTTAAAGCAATAAAAAGTTCATTTTGGCTCTCACACCTAAACTAAACGTTGTAGACTCAAAATTTTTGTTGTATTTAGTGTATTCTAGCATCCTGAAGATGATTCCAGCATTAATTTCATTGTGCTTATGCTCATTTTTAAGATTTTGACATTTAAACCTAAAGTGCACAATCAGGCTGAAAACGCATTTAAAGCAATAAAAAGTTCATTTTGGCACACAAACCTAAACTAAACGTTGTAGACTCAAAATTGTTGCTGTATTTAGTGTTTTCTAGCATCCTGAAGATGATTCCAGCATTTATTTCATTGTGCTTATGCTCATTTTGAAGATTTTGACATTTTCACCTTAAGTGTACAATCAGGGGCTGAAAATGCGTTTAAAGCAATAAAAAGTTCATTTTGGCTCTCACACCTAAACTAAACGTTGTAGACTCAAAATTTTTGCTGTATTTAGTGTATTCTAGCATCCTGAAGATGATTCCAGCATTAATTTCATCGTGATTATGCTCATTTTTAAGATTTTGACATTTTCACCTAAAGTGCACAATCAGGCTGAAAACGCATTTAAAGCAATAAAAAGTTCATTTTTGCTCACAAACCTAAACTAAACGTTGTAGACTCAAAATTTTTGCTGTATTTAGTGTATTCTAGCATCCTGAAGATGATTCCAGCATTAATTTCATTGTGCTTATGCTCATTTTTAAGATTTTGACATTTTCACCTAAAGTGCACAATCAGGCTGAAAACGCGTTTAAAGCAATAAAAAGTTCATTTTGGCTCTCACACCTAAACTAAACGTTGTAGACACAAAATTTTTGCTGTATTTAGTGTATTCTAGCATCCTGAAGATGATTCCAGCATTAATTTCATTGTGCTTATGCTCATTTTGAAGATTTTGACATTTTCACCTTAAGTGTACAATCAGGGGCTGAAAACGCGTTTAAAGCAATAAAAAGTTCATTTTGGCTCTCACACCTAAACTAAACGTTGTAGACTAAAAATGTTTGCTGTATTCAGTGTATTCTAGCATCCTGAAGATGATTCCAGCATTAATTTCATCGTGCTTATGCTCATTTTGAAGATTTTGACATTTTCACCTAAAGTGCACAATCAGGCTGAAAACGCATTTAAAGCAATAAAAAGTTCATTTTGGCTCTCACACCTAAACTAAACGTTGTAGACTCAAAATTTTTGCTGTATTTAGTGTATTCTAGCATCCTGAAGATGATTCCAGCATTAATTTCATTGTGCTTATGCTCATTTTGAAGATTTTGACATTTTCACCTAAAGTGCACAATCAGGCTGAAAACGCATTTAAAGCCATAAAAAGTTTATTTTGGCTCTCACACCTAAACTAAACGTTGTAGACTCAAAATTTTTGCTGTATTTAGTGTATTCTAGCATCCTGAAGATGATTCCAGCATTAATTTCATTGTGCTTATGCTCATTTTGAAGATTTTGACATTTTCACCTTAAGTGTACAATCAGGGGCTGAAAACGCGTTTAAAGCAATAAAAAGTTCATTTTGGCTCTCACACCTAAACTAAACGTTGTAGACTCAAAATTTTTGCTGTATTTAGTGTATTCTAGCATCCTGAAGATGATTCCAGCATTAATTTCATTGTGCTTATGCTCATTTTTAAGATTTTGACATTTTCACCTAAAGTGCACAATCAGGCTGAAAACGCATTTAAAGCCATAAAAAGTTCATTTTGGCTCTCACACCTAAACAAAACGTTGTAGACTCAACATTTTTGCTGTATTTAGTGTATTCTAGCATCCTGAAGATGATTCCAGCATTAATTTCATTGTGCTTATGCTCATTTTTAAGATTTTGACATTTTCACCTTAAGTGTACAATCAGGGGCTGAAAACGCGTTTAAAGCAATAAAAAGTTCATTTTGGCTCTCACACCTAAACTAAACGTTGTAGACTCAAAATTTTTGCTGTATTCAGTGTATTCTAGCATCCTGAAGATGATTCCAGCATTAATTTCATCGTGCTTATGCTCATTTTGAAGATTTTGACATTTTCACCTAAAGTGCACAATCAGGCTGAAAACGCGTTTAAAGCAATAAAAAGTTCATTTTGGCTCTCACACCTAAACTAAACGTTGTAGACTCAAAATTTTTGCTGTATTTAGTGTATTCTAGCATCCTGAAGATGATTCCAGCATTAATTTCATCGTGCTTATGCTCATTTTTAAGATTTTGACATTTTCACCTAAAGTGCACAATCAGGCTGAAAACGCGTTTAAAGCAATAAAAAGTTCATTTTGGCTCTCACACCTAAACTAAACGTTGTAGACTCAAAATTTTTGTTGTATTTAGTGTATTCTAGCATCCTGAAGATGATTCCAGCATTAATTTCATTGTGCTTATGCTCATTTTTAAGATTTTGACATTTAAACCTAAAGTGCACAATCAGGCTGAAAACGCATTTAAAGCAATAAAAAGTTCATTTTGGCACACAAACCTAAACTAAACGTTGTAGACTCAAAATTGTTGCTGTATTTAGTGTTTTCTAGCATCCTGAAGATGATTCCAGCATTTATTTCATTGTGCTTATGCTCATTTTGAAGATTTTGACATTTTCACCTTAAGTGTACAATCAGGGGCTGAAAATGCGTTTAAAGCAATAAAAAGTTCATTTTGGCTCTCACACCTAAACTAAACGTTGTAGACTCAAAATTTTTGCTGTATTTAGTGTATTCTAGCATCCTGAAGATGATTCCAGCATTAATTTCATCGTGCTTATGCTCATTTTTAAGATTTTGACATTTTCACCTAAAGTGCACAATCAGGCTGAAAACGCATTTAAAGCAATAAAAAGTTCATTTTTGCTCACAAACCTAAACTAAACGTTGTAGACTCAAAATTTTTGCTGTATTTAGTGTATTCTAGCATCCTGAAGATGATTCCAGCATTAATTTCATTGTGCTTATGCTCATTTTGAAGATTTTGACATTTTCACCTTAAGTGTACAATCAGGGGCTGAAAACGCGTTTAAAGCAATAAAAAGTTCATTTTGGCTCTCACACCTAAACTAAACGTTGTAGACTCAAAATTTTTGTTGTATTTAGTGTATTCTAGCATCCTGAAGATGATTCCAGCATTAATTTCATTGTGCTTATGCTCATTTTGAAGATTTTGACATTTTCACCTAAAGTGTACAATCAGGCTGAAAACGCATTTAAAGCAATAAAAAGTTCATTTTGGCTCTCACACCTAAACTAAACGTTGTAGACTCAAAATTTTTGCTGTATTTAGTGTATTCTAGCATCCTGAAGATGATTCCAGCATTAATTTCATTGTGCTTATGCTCATTTTTAAGATTTTGACATTTTCACCTAAAGTGCACAATCAGGCTGAAAACGCATTTAAAGCAATAAAAAGTTCATTTTGGCACACAAACCTAAACTAAACGTTGTAGACTCAAAATTTTTGCTGTATTTAGTGTATTCTAGCATCCTGAAGATGATTCCAGCATTAATTTCATTGTGCTTATGCTCATTTTGAAGATTTTGACATTTTCACCTTAAGTGTACAATCAGGGGCTGAAAACGCGTTTAAAGCAATAAAAAGTTCATTTTGGCTCTCACACCTAAACTAAACGTTGTAGACTAAAAATTTTTGCTGTATTTAGTGTATTCTAGCATCCTGAAGATGATTCCAGCATTAATTTCATCGTGCTTATGCTCATTTTGAAGATTTTGACATTTTCACCTAAAGTGCACAATCAGGCTGAAAACGCGTTTAAAGCAATAAAAAGTTCATTTTGGCTCTCACACCTAAACTAAACGTTGTAGACTCAAAATTTTTGCTGTATTTAGTGTATTCTAGCATCCTGAAGATGATTCCAGCATTAATTTCATTGTGCTTATGCTCATTTGGAAGATTTTGACATTTTCACCTTAAGTGTACAATCAGGGGCTGAAAACGCGTTTAAAGCAATAAAAAGTTCATTTTGGCTCTCACACCTAAACTAAACGTTGTAGACTAAAAATGTTTGCTGTATTCAGTGTATTCTAGCATCCTGAAGATGATTCCAGCATTAATTTCATCGTGCTTATGCTCATTTTGAAGATTTTGACATTTTCACCTAAAGTGCACAATCAGGCTGAAAACGCATTTAAAGCAATAAAAAGTTCATTTTGGCTCTCACACCTAAACTAAACGTTGTAGACTCAAAATTTTTGCTGTATTTAGTGTATTCTAGCATCCTGAAGATGATTCCAGCATTAATTTCATTGTGCTTATGCTCATTTTGAAGATTTTGACATTTTCACCTAAAGTGCACAATCAGGCTGAAAACGCATTTAAAGCCATAAAAAGTTCATTTTGGCTCTCACACCTAAACTAAACGTTGTAGACTCAAAATTTTTTGCTGTATTTAGTGTATTCTAGCATCCTGAAGATGATTCCAGCATTAATTTCATTGTGCTTATGCTCATTTTGAAGATTTTGACATTTTCACCTTAAGTGTACAATCAGGGGCTGAAAACGCGTTTAAAGCAATAAAAAGTTCATTTTGGCTCTCACACCTAAACTAAACGTTGTAGACTCAAAATTTTTGCTGTATTTAGTGTATTCTAGCATCCTGAAGATGATTCCAGCATTAATTTCATTGTGCTTATGCTCATTTTTAAGATTTTGACATTTTCACCTAAAGTGCACAATCAGGCTGAAAACGCATTTAAAGCCATAAAAAGTTCATTTTGGCTCTCACACCTAAACAAAACGTTGTAGACTCAACATTTTTGCTGTATTTAGTGTATTCTAGCATCCTGAAGATGATTCCAGCATTAATTTCATTGTGCTTATGCTCATTTTTAAGATTTTGACATTTTCACCTTAAGTGTACAATCAGGGGCTGAAAACGCGTTTAAAGCAATAAAAAGTTCATTTTGGCTCTCACACCTAAACTAAACGTTGTAGACTCAAAATTTTTGCTGTATTTAGTGTATTCTAGCATCCTGAAGATGATTCCAGCATTAATTTCATCGTGCTTATGCTCATTTTGAAGATTTTGACATTTTCACCTAAAGTGCACAATCAGGCTGAAAACGCGTTTAAAGCAATAAAAAGTTCATTTTGGCTCTCACACCTAAACTAAACGTTGTAGACTCAAAATTTTTGTTGTATTTAGTGTATTCTAGCATCCTGAAGATGATTCCAGCATTAATTTCATTGTGCTTATGCTCATTTTTAAGATTTTGACATTTAAACCTAAAGTGCACAATCAGGCTGAAAACGCATTTAAAGCAATAAAAAGTTCATTTTGGCACACAAACCTAAACTAAACGTTGTAGACTCAAAATTGTTGCTGTATTTAGTGTTTTCTAGCATCCTGAAGATGATTCCAGCATTTATTTCATTGTGCTTATGCTCATTTTGAAGATTTTGACATTTTCACCTTAAGTGTACAATCAGGGGCTGAAAATGCGTTTAAAGCAATAAAAAGTTCATTTTGGCTCTCACACCTAAACTAAACGTTGTAGACTCAAAATTTTTGCTGTATTTAGTGTATTCTAGCATCCTGAAGATGATTCCAGCATTAATTTCATCGTGATTATGCTCATTTTTAAGATTTTGACATTTTCACCTAAAGTGCACAATCAGGCTGAAAACGCATTTAAAGCAATAAAAAGTTCATTTTTGCTCACAAACCTAAACTAAACGTTGTAGACTCAAAATTTTTGCTGTATTTAGTGTATTCTAGCATCCTGAAGATGATTCCAGCATTAATTTCATTGTGCTTATGCTCATTTTTAAGATTTTGACATTTTCACCTAAAGTGCACAATCAGGCTGAAAACGCGTTTAAAGCAATAAAAAGTTCATTTTGGCTCTCACACCTAAACTAAACGTTGTAGACACAAAATTTTTGCTGTATTTAGTGTATTCTAGCATCCTGAAGATGATTCCAGCATTAATTTCATTGTGCTTATGCTCATTTTGAAGATTTTGACATTTTCACCTTAAGTGTACAATCAGGGGCTGAAAACGCGTTTAAAGCAATAAAAAGTTCATTTTGGCTCTCACACCTAAACTAAACGTTGTAGACTAAAAATGTTTGCTGTATTCAGTGTATTCTAGCATCCTGAAGATGATTCCAGCATTAATTTCATCGTGCTTATGCTCATTTTGAAGATTTTGACATTTTCACCTAAAGTGCACAATCAGGCTGAAAACGCATTTAAAGCAATAAAAAGTTCATTTTGGCTCTCACACCTAAACTAAACGTTGTAGACTCAAAATTTTTGCTGTATTTAGTGTATTCTAGCATCCTGAAGATGATTCCAGCATTAATTTCATTGTGCTTATGCTCATTTTGAAGATTTTGACATTTTCACCTAAAGTGCACAATCAGGCTGAAAACGCATTTAAAGCCATAAAAAGTTTATTTTGGCTCTCACACCTAAACTAAACGTTGTAGACTCAAAATTTTTGCTGTATTTAGTGTATTCTAGCATCCTGAAGATGATTCCAGCATTAATTTCATTGTGCTTATGCTCATTTTGAAGATTTTGACATTTTCACCTTAAGTGTACAATCAGGGGCTGAAAACGCGTTTAAAGCAATAAAAAGTTCATTTTGGCTCTCACACCTAAACTAAACGTTGTAGACTCAAAATTTTTGCTGTATTTAGTGTATTCTAGCATCCTGAAGATGATTCCAGCATTAATTTCATTGTGCTTATGCTCATTTTTAAGATTTTGACATTTTCACCTAAAGTGCACAATCAGGCTGAAAACGCATTTAAAGCCATAAAAAGTTCATTTTGGCTCTCACACCTAAACAAAACGTTGTAGACTCAACATTTTTGCTGTATTTAGTGTATTCTAGCATCCTGAAGATGATTCCAGCATTAATTTCATTGTGCTTATGCTCATTTTTAAGATTTTGACATTTTCACCTTAAGTGTACAATCAGGGGCTGAAAACGCGTTTAAAGCAATAAAAAGTTCATTTTGGCTCTCACACCTAAACTAAACGTTGTAGACTCAAAATTTTTGCTGTATTCAGTGTATTCTAGCATCCTGAAGATGATTCCAGCATTAATTTCATCGTGCTTATGCTCATTTTGAAGATTTTGACATTTTCACCTAAAGTGCACAATCAGGCTGAAAACGCGTTTAAAGCAATAAAAAGTTCATTTTGGCTCTCACACCTAAACTAAACGTTGTAGACTCAAAATTTTTGCTGTATTTAGTGTATTCTAGCATCCTGAAGATGATTCCAGCATTAATTTCATCGTGCTTATGCTCATTTTTAAGATTTTGACATTTTCACCTAAAGTGCACAATCAGGCTGAAAACGCGTTTAAAGCAATAAAAAGTTCATTTTGGCTCTCACACCTAAACTAAACGTTGTAGACTCAAAATTTTTGTTGTATTTAGTGTATTCTAGCATCCTGAAGATGATTCCAGCATTAATTTCATTGTGCTTATGCTCATTTTTAAGATTTTGACATTTAAACCTAAAGTGCACAATCAGGCTGAAAACGCATTTAAAGCAATAAAAAGTTCATTTTGGCACACAAACCTAAACTAAACGTTGTAGACTCAAAATTGTTGCTGTATTTAGTGTTTTCTAGCATCCTGAAGATGATTCCAGCATTTATTTCATTGTGCTTATGCTCATTTTGAAGATTTTGACATTTTCACCTTAAGTGTACAATCAGGGGCTGAAAATGCGTTTAAAGCAATAAAAAGTTCATTTTGGCTCTCACACCTAAACTAAACGTTGTAGACTCAAAATTTTTGCTGTATTTAGTGTATTCTAGCATCCTGAAGATGATTCCAGCATTAATTTCATCGTGCTTATGCTCATTTTTAAGATTTTGACATTTTCACCTAAAGTGCACAATCAGGCTGAAAACGCATTTAAAGCAATAAAAAGTTCATTTTTGCTCACAAACCTAAACTAAACGTTGTAGACTCAAAATTTTTGCTGTATTTAGTGTATTCTAGCATCCTGAAGATGATTCCAGCATTAATTTCATTGTGCTTATGCTCATTTTGAAGATTTTGACATTTTCACCTTAAGTGTACAATCAGGGGCTGAAAACGCGTTTAAAGCAATAAAAAGTTCATTTTGGCTCTCACACCTAAACTAAACGTTGCAGACTCAAAATTTTTGTTGTATTTAGTGTATTCTAGCATCCTGAAGATGATTCCAGCATTAATTTCATTGTGCTTATGCTCATTTTGAAGATTTTGACATTTTCACCTAAAGTGTACAATCAGGCTGAAAACGCATTTAAAGCAATAAAAAGTTCATTTTGGCTCTCACACCTAAACTAAACGTTGTAGACTCAAAATTTTTGCTGTATTTAGTGTATTCTAGCATCCTGAAGATGATTCCAGCATTAATTTCATTGTGCTTATGCTCATTTTTAAGATTTTGACATTTTCACCTAAAGTGCACAATCAGGCTGAAAACGCATTTAAAGCAATAAAAAGTTCATTTTGGCACACAAACCTAAACTAAACGTTGTAGACTCAAAATTTTTGCTGTATTTAGTGTATTCTAGCATCCTGAAGATGATTCCAGCATTAATTTCATTGTGCTTATGCTCATTTGGAAGATTTTGACATTTTCACCTAAGTGTACAATCAGGGGCTGAAAACGCGTTTAAAGCAATAAAAAGTTCATTTTGGCTCTCACACCTAAACTAAACGTTGTAGACTCAAAATTTTTGCTGTATTTAGTGTATTCTAGCATCCTGAAGATGATTCCAGCATTAATTTCATTGTGCTTATGCTCATTTTGAAGATTTTGACATTTTCACCTTAAGTGTACAATCAGGGGCTGAAAACGCGTTTAAAGCAATAAAAAGTTCATTTTGGCTCTCACACCTAAACTAAACGTTGTAGACTAAAAATGTTTGCTGTATTCAGTGTATTCTAGCATCCTGAAGATGATTCCAGCATTAATTTCATCGTGCTTATGCTCATTTTGAAGATTTTGACATTTTCACCTAAAGTGCACAATCAGGCTGAAAACGCATTTAAAGCAATAAAAAGTTCATTTTGGCACACAAACCTAAACTAAACGTTGTAGACTCAAAATTTTTGCTGTATTTAGTGTATTCTAGCATCCTGAAGATGATTCCAGCATTAATTTCATTGTGCTTATGCTCATTTTGAAGATTTTGACATTTTCACCTTAAGTGTACAATCAGGGGCTGAAAACGCGTTTAAAGCAATAAAAAGTTCATTTTGGCTCTCACACCTAAACTAAACGTTGTAGACTCAAAATTTTTGCTGTATTTAGTGTATTCTAGCATCCTGAAGATGATTCCAGCATTAATTTCATTGTGCTTATGCTCATTTTGAAGATTTTGACATTTTCACCTTAAGTGTACAATCAGGGGCTGAAAACGCGTTTAAAGCAATAAAAAGTTCATTTTGGCTCTCACACCTAAACTAAACGTTGTAGACTCAAAATTTTTGCTGTATTTAGTGTATTCTAGCATCCTGAAGATGATTCCAGCATTAATTTCATTGTGCTTATGCTCATTTTTAAGATTTTGACATTTTCACCTAAAGTGCACAATCAGGCTGAAAACGCGTTTAAAGCAATAAAAAGTTCATTTTGGCTCTCACACCTAAACTAAACGTTGTAGACTCAAAATTTTTGCTGTATTTAGTGTATTCTAGCATCCTGAAGATGATTCCAGCATTAATTTCATTGTGCTTATGCTCATTTTGAAGATTTTGACATTTTCACCTAAAGTGCACAATCAGGCTGAAAACGCATTTAAAGCCATAAAAAGTTCATTTTGGCTCTCACACCTAAACAAAACGTTGTAGACTCAACATTTTTGCTGTATTTAGTGTATTCTAGCATCCTGGAGATGATTCCAGCATTAATTTCATTGTGCTTATGCTCATTTTTAAGATTTTGACATTTTCACCTTAAGTGTACAATCAGGGGCTGAAAACGCGTTTAAAGCAATAAAAAGTTCATTTTGGCTCTCACACCTAAACTAAACGTTGTAGACTCAAAATTTTTGCTGTATTTAGTGTATTCTAGCATCCTGAAGATGATTCCAGCATTAATTTCATTGTGCTTATGCTCATTTTTAAGATTTTGACATTTTCAACTAAAGTGCACAATCAGGCTGAAAACGCGTTTAAAGCAATAAAAAGTTCATTTTGGCTCTCACACCTAAACTAAACGTTGTAGACTCAAAATTTTTGCTGTATTTAGTGTATTCTAGCATCCTGAAGATGATTCCAGCATTAATTTCATTGTGCTTATGCTCATTTTTAAGATTTTGACATTTTCACCTAAAGTGCACAATCAGGCTGAAAACGCATTTAAAGCAATAAAAAGTTCATTTTGGCACACAAACCTAAACTAAACGTTGTAGACTCAAAATTTTTGCTGTATTTAGTGTATTCTAGCATCCTGAAGATGATTCCAGCATTAATTTCATTGTGCTTATGCTCATTTTGAAGATTTTGACATTTTCACCTTAAGTGTACAATCAGGGGCTGAAAACGCGTTTAAAGCAATAAAAAGTTCATTTTGGCTCTCAAACCTAAACTAAACGTTGTAGACTAAAAATGTTTGCTGTATTCAGTGTATTCTAGCATCCTGAAGATGATTCCAGCATTAATTTCATCGTGCTTATGCTCAATTTGAAGATTTTGACATTTTCACCTAAAGTGCACAATCAGGCTGAAAACGCATTTAAAGCAATAAAAAGTTCATTTTGGCACACAAACCTAAACTAAACGTTGTAGACTCAAAATTTTTGCTGTATTTAGTGTATTCTAGCATCCTGAAGATGATTCCAGCATTAATTTCATTGTGCTTATGCTCATTTTGAAGATTTTGACATTTTCACCTTAAGTGTACAATCAGGGGCTGAAAACGCGTTTAAAGCAATAAAAAGTTCATTTTGGCTCTCACACCTAAACTAAACGTTGTAGACTCAAAATTTTTGCTGTATTTAGTGTATTCTAGCATCCTGAAGATGATTCCAGCATTAATTTCATTGTGCTTATGCTCATTTTGAAGATTTTGACATTTTCACCTTAAGTGTACAATCAGGGGCTGAAAACGCGTTTAAAGCAATAAAAAGTTCATTTTGGCTCTCACACCTAAACTAAACGTTGTAGACTCAAAATTGTTGCTGTATTTAGTGTATTCTAGCATCCTGAAGATGATTCCAGCATTAATTTCATTGTGCTTATGCTCATTTTTAAGATTTTGACATTTTCACCTAAAGTGCACAATCAGGCTGAAAACGCGTTTAAAGCAATAAAAAGTTCATTTTGGCTCTCACACCTAAACTAAACGTTGTAGACACAAAATTTTTGCT
The DNA here is from genome assembly GCF_051991255.1 of Vanacampus margaritifer. Lineage (NCBI taxonomy): Eukaryota > Metazoa > Chordata > Actinopteri > Syngnathiformes > Syngnathidae > Vanacampus > Vanacampus margaritifer. The sequence goes on along the minus strand of NW_027520732.1, from coordinate 1,544,830 downwards.
GTATTTAGTGTATTCTAGCATCCTGAAGATGATTCCAGCATTAATTTCATTGTGCTTATGCTCATTTTGAAGATTTTGACATTTTCACCTTAAGTGTACAATCAGGGGCTGAAAACGCGTTTAAAGCAATAAAAAGTTCATTTTGGCTCTCACACCTAAACTAAACGTTGTAGACTAAAAATGTTTGCTGTATTCAGTGTATTCTAGCATCCTGAAGATGATTCCAGCATTAATTTCATCGTGCTTATGCTCATTTTGAAGATTTTGACATTTTCACCTAAAGTGCACAATCAGGCTGAAAACGCATTTAAAGCAATAAAAAGTTCATTTTGGCTCTCACACCTAAACTAAACGTTGTAGACTCAAAATTTTTGCTGTATTTAGTGTATTCTAGCATCCTGAAGATGATTCCAGCATTAATTTCATTGTGCTTATGCTCATTTTGAAGATTTTGACATTTTCACCTAAAGTGCACAATCAGGCTGAAAACGCATTTAAAGCCATAAAAAGTTCATTTTGGCTCTCACACCTAAACTAAACGTTGTAGACTCAAAATTTTTGCTGTATTTAGTGTATTCTAGCATCCTGAAGATGATTCCAGCATTAATTTCATTGTGCTTATGCTCATTTTGAAGATTTTGACATTTTCACCTTAAGTGTACAATCAGGGGCTGAAAACGCGTTTAAAGCAATAAAAAGTTCATTTTGGCTCTCACACCTAAACTAAACGTTGTAGACTCAAAATTTTTGTTGTATTTAGTGTATTCTAGCATCCTGAAGATGATTCCAGCATTAATTTCATTGTGCTTATGCTCATTTTGAAGATTTTGACATTTTCACCTAAAGTGTACAATCAGGCTGAAAACGCATTTAAAGCAATAAAAAGTTCATTTTGGCTCTCACACCTAAACTAAACGTTGTAGACTCAAAATTTTTGCTGTATTTAGTGTATTCTAGCATCCTGAAGATGATTCCAGCATTAATTTCATTGTGCTTATGCTCATTTTTAAGATTTTTACATTTTCACCTAAAGTGCACAATCAGGCTGAAAACGCATTTAAAGCAATTAAAAGTTCATTTTGGCACACAAACCTAAACTAAACGTTGTAGACTCAAAATTTTTGCTGTATTTAGTGTATTCTAGCATCCTGAAGATGATTCCAGCATTAATTTCAATGTGCTTATGCTCATTTTGAAGATTTTGACATTTTCACCTTAAGTGTACAATCAGGGGCTGAAAACGCGTTTAAAGCAATAAAAAGTTCATTTTGGCTCTCACACCTAAACTAAACGTTGTAGACTAAAAATGTTTGCTGTATTCAGTGTATTCTAGCATCCTGAAGATGATTCCAGCATTAATTTCATCGTGCTTATGCTCATTTTGAAGATTTTGACATTTTCACCTAAAGTGCACAATCAGGCTGAAAACGCATTTAAAGCAATAAAAAGTTCATTTTGGCACACAAACCTAAACTAAACGTTGTAGACTCAAAATTTTTGCTGTATTTAGTGTATTCTAGCATCCTGAAGATGATTCCAGCATTAATTTCATTGTGCTTATGCTCATTTTGAAGATTTTGACATTTTCACCTAAGTGTACAATCAGGGGCTGAAAACGCGTTTAAAGCAATAAAAAGTTCATTTTGGCTCTCACACCTAAACTAAACGTTGTAGACTCAAAATTTTTGCTGTATTTAGTGTATTCTAACATCCTGAAGATGATTCCAGCATTAACTTCATTGTGCTTATGCTCATTTTGAAGATTTTGACATTTTCACCTTAAGTGTACAATCAGGGGCTGAAAACGCGTTTAAAGCAATAAAAAGTTCATTTTGGCTCTCACACCTAAACTAAACGTTGTAGACTCAAAATTTTTGCTGTATTTAGTGTATTCTAGCATCCTGAAGATGATTCCAGCATTAATTTCATTGTGCTTATGCTCATTTTTAAGATTTTGACATTTTCACCTAAAGTGCACAATCAGGCTGAAAACGCATTTAAAGCCATAAAAAGTTCATTTTGGCTCTCACACCTAAACAAAACGTTGTAGACTCAACATTTTTGCTGTATTTAGTGTATTCTAGCATCCTGAAGATGATTCCAGCATTAATTTCATTGTGCTTATGCTCATTTTTAAGATTTTGACATTTTCACCTTAAGTGTACAATCAGGGGCTGAAAACGCGTTTAAAGCAATAAAAAGTTCATTTTGGCTCTCACACCTAAACTAAACGTTGTAGACTCAAAATTTTTGCTGTATTCAGTGTATTCTAGCATCCTGAAGATGATTCCAGCATTAATTTCATCGTGCTTATGCTCATTTTGAAGATTTTGACATTTTCACCTAAAGTGCACAATCAGGCTGAAAACGCGTTTAAAGCAATAAAAAGTTCATTTTGGCTCTCACACCTAAACTAAACGTTGTAGACTCAAAATTTTTGCTGTATTTAGTGTATTCTAGCATCCTGAAGATGATTCCAGCATTAATTTCATCGTGCTTATGCTCATTTTTAAGATTTTGACATTTTCACCTAAAGTGCACAATCAGGCTGAAAACGCGTTTAAAGCAATAAAAAGTTCATTTTGGCTCTCACACCTAAACTAAACGTTGTAGACTCAAAATTTTTGTTGTATTTAGTGTATTCTAGCATCCTGAAGATGATTCCAGCATTAATTTCATTGTGCTTATGCTCATTTTTAAGATTTTGACATTTAAACCTAAAGTGCACAATCAGGCTGAAAACGCATTTAAAGCAATAAAAAGTTCATTTTGGCACACAAACCTAAACTAAACGTTGTAGACTCAAAATTGTTGCTGTATTTAGTGTTTTCTAGCATCCTGAAGATGATTCCAGCATTTATTTCATTGTGCTTATGCTCATTTTGAAGATTTTGACATTTTCACCTTAAGTGTACAATCAGGGGCTGAAAATGCGTTTAAAGCAATAAAAAGTTCATTTTGGCTCTCACACCTAAACTAAACGTTGTAGACTCAAAATTTTTGCTGTATTTAGTGTATTCTAGCATCCTGAAGATGATTCCAGCATTAATTTCATCGTGCTTATGCTCATTTTTAAGATTTTGACATTTTCACCTAAAGTGCACAATCAGGCTGAAAACGCATTTAAAGCAATAAAAAGTTCATTTTTGCTCACAAACCTAAACTAAACGTTGTAGACTCAAAATTTTTGCTGTATTTAGTGTATTCTAGCATCCTGAAGATGATTCCAGCATTAATTTCATTGTGCTTATGCTCATTTTGAAGATTTTGACATTTTCACCTTAAGTGTACAATCAGGGGCTGAAAACGCGTTTAAAGCAATAAAAAGTTCATTTTGGCTCTCACACCTAAACTAAACGTTGTAGACTCAAAATTTTTGTTGTATTTAGTGTATTCTAGCATCCTGAAGATGATTCCAGCATTAATTTCATTGTGCTTATGCTCATTTTGAAGATTTTGACATTTTCACCTAAAGTGTACAATCAGGCTGAAAACGCATTTAAAGCAATAAAAAGTTCATTTTGGCTCTCACACCTAAACTAAACGTTGTAGACTCAAAATTTTTGCTGTATTTAGTGTATTCTAGCATCCTGAAGATGATTCCAGCATTAATTTCATTGTGCTTATGCTCATTTTTAAGATTTTGACATTTTCACCTAAAGTGCACAATCAGGCTGAAAACGCATTTAAAGCAATAAAAAGTTCATTTTGGCACACAAACCTAAACTAAACGTTGTAGACTCAAAATTTTTGCTGTATTTAGTGTATTCTAGCATCCTGAAGATGATTCCAGCATTAATTTCATTGTGCTTATGCTCATTTTGAAGATTTTGACATTTTCACCTTAAGTGTACAATCAGGGGCTGAAAACGCGTTTAAAGCAATAAAAAGTTCATTTTGGCTCTCACACCTAAACTAAACGTTGTAGACTAAAAATGTTTGCTGTATTCAGTGTATTCTAGCATCCTGAAGATGATTCCAGCATTAATTTCATCGTGCTTATGCTCATTTTGAAGATTTTGACATTTTCACCTAAAGTGCACAATCAGGCTGAAAACGCATTTAAAGCAATAAAAAGTTCATTTTGGCACACAAACCTAAACTAAACGTTGTAGACTCAAAATTTTTGCTGTATTTAGTGTATTCTAGCATCCTGAAGATGATTCCAGCATTAATTTCATTGTGCTTATGCTCATTTGGAAGATTTTGACATTTTCACCTAAGTGTACAATCAGGGGCTGAAAACGCGTTTAAAGCAATAAAAAGTTCATTTTGGCTCTCACACCTAAACTAAACGTTGTAGACTCAAAATTTTTGCTGTATTTAGTGTATTCTAGCATCCTGAAGATGATTCCAGCATTAATTTCATTGTGCTTATGCTCATTTTGAAGATTTTGACATTTTCACCTTAAGTGTACAATCAGGGGCTGAAAACGCGTTTAAAGCAATAAAAAGTTCATTTTGGCTCTCACACCTAAACTAAACGTTGTAGACTAAAAATGTTTGCTGTATTCAGTGTATTCTAGCATCCTGAAGATGATTCCAGCATTAATTTCATCGTGCTTATGCTCATTTTGAAGATTTTGACATTTTCACCTAAAGTGCACAATCAGGCTGAAAACGCATTTAAAGCAATAAAAAGTTCATTTTGGCACACAAACCTAAACTAAACGTTGTAGACTCAAAATTTTTGCTGTATTTAGTGTATTCTAGCATCCTGAAGATGATTCCAGCATTAATTTCATTGTGCTTATGCTCATTTTGAAGATTTTGACATTTTCACCTTAAGTGTACAATCAGGGGCTGAAAACGCGTTTAAAGCAATAAAAAGTTCATTTTGGCTCTCACACCTAAACTAAACGTTGTAGACTCAAAATTTTTGCTGTATTTAGTGTATTCTAGCATCCTGAAGATGATTCCAGCATTAATTTCATTGTGCTTATGCTCATTTTGAAGATTTTGACATTTTCACCTTAAGTGTACAATCAGGGGCTGAAAACGCGTTTAAAGCAATAAAAAGTTCATTTTGGCTCTCACACCTAAACTAAACGTTGTAGACTCAAAATTTTTGCTGTATTTAGTGTATTCTAGCATCCTGAAGATGATTCCAGCATTAATTTCATTGTGCTTATGCTCATTTTTAAGATTTTGACATTTTCACCTAAAGTGCACAATCAGGCTGAAAACGCGTTTAAAGCAATAAAAAGTTCATTTTGGCTCTCACACCTAAACTAAACGTTGTAGACTCAAAATTTTTGCTGTATTTAGTGTATTCTAGCATCCTGAAGATGATTCCAGCATTAATTTCATTGTGCTTATGCTCATTTTGAAGATTTTGACATTTTCACCTAAAGTGCACAATCAGGCTGAAAACGCATTTAAAGCCATAAAAAGTTCATTTTGGCTCTCACACCTAAACAAAACGTTGTAGACTCAACATTTTTGCTGTATTTAGTGTATTCTAGCATCCTGGAGATGATTCCAGCATTAATTTCATTGTGCTTATGCTCATTTTTAAGATTTTGACATTTTCACCTTAAGTGTACAATCAGGGGCTGAAAACGCGTTTAAAGCAATAAAAAGTTCATTTTGGCTCTCACACCTAAACTAAACGTTGTAGACTCAAAATTTTTGCTGTATTTAGTGTATTCTAGCATCCTGAAGATGATTCCAGCATTAATTTCATTGTGCTTATGCTCATTTTTAAGATTTTGACATTTTCAACTAAAGTGCACAATCAGGCTGAAAACGCGTTTAAAGCAATAAAAAGTTCATTTTGGCTCTCACACCTAAACTAAACGTTGTAGACTCAAAATTTTTGCTGTATTTAGTGTATTCTAGCATCCTGAAGATGATTCCAGCATTAATTTCATTGTGCTTATGCTCATTTTTAAGATTTTGACATTTTCACCTAAAGTGCACAATCAGGCTGAAAACGCATTTAAAGCAATAAAAAGTTCATTTTGGCACACAAACCTAAACTAAACGTTGTAGACTCAAAATTTTTGCTGTATTTAGTGTATTCTAGCATCCTGAAGATGATTCCAGCATTAATTTCATTGTGCTTATGCTCATTTTGAAGATTTTGACATTTTCACCTTAAGTGTACAATCAGGGGCTGAAAACGCGTTTAAAGCAATAAAAAGTTCATTTTGGCTCTCAAACCTAAACTAAACGTTGTAGACTAAAAATGTTTGCTGTATTCAGTGTATTCTAGCATCCTGAAGATGATTCCAGCATTAATTTCATCGTGCTTATGCTCATTTTGAAGATTTTGACATTTTCACCTAAAGTGCACAATCAGGCTGAAAACGCATTTAAAGCAATAAAAAGTTCATTTTGGCACACAAACCTAAACTAAACGTTGTAGACTCAAAATTTTTGCTGTATTTAGTGTATTCTAGCATCCTGAAGATGATTCCAGCATTAATTTCATTGTGCTTATGCTCATTTTGAAGATTTTGACATTTTCACCTTAAGTGTACAATCAGGGGCTGAAAACGCGTTTAAAGCAATAAAAAGTTCATTTTGGCTCTCACACCTAAACTAAACGTTGTAGACTCAAAATTTTTGCTGTATTTAGTGTATTCTAGCATCCTGAAGATGATTCCAGCATTAATTTCATTGTGCTTATGCTCATTTTGAAGATTTTGACATTTTCACCTTAAGTGTACAATCAGGGGCTGAAAACGCGTTTAAAGCAATAAAAAGTTCATTTTGGCTCTCACACCTAAACTAAACGTTGTAGACTCAAAATTGTTGCTGTATTTAGTGTATTCTAGCATCCTGAAGATGATTCCAGCATTAATTTCATTGTGCTTATGCTCATTTTTAAGATTTTGACATTTTCACCTAAAGTGCACAATCAGGCTGAAAACGCGTTTAAAGCAATAAAAAGTTCATTTTGGCTCTCACACCTAAACTAAACGTTGTAGACACAAAATTTTTGCTGTATTTAGTGTATTCTAGCATCCTGAAGATGATTCCAGCATTAATTTCATTGTGCTTATGCTCATTTTGAAGATTTTGACATTTTCACCTAAAGTGCACAATCAGGCTGAAAACGCATTTAAAGCCATAAAAAGTTCATTTTGGCTCTCACACCTAAACTAAACGTTGTAGACTCAAAATTTTTGCTGTATTTAGTGTATTCTAGCATCCTGAAGATGATTCCAGCATTAATTTCATTGTGCTTATGCTCATTTTGAAGATTTTGACATTTTCACCTTAAGTGTACAATCAGGGGCTGAAAACGCGTTTAAAGCAATAAAAAGTTCATTTTGGCTCTCACACCTAAACTAAACGTTGTAGACTCAAAATTTTTGTTGTATTTAGTGTATTCTAGCATCCTGAAGATGATTCCAGCATTAATTTCATTGTGCTTATGCTCATTTTGAAGATTTTGACATTTTCACCTAAAGTGTACAATCAGGCTGAAAACGCATTTAAAGCAATAAAAAGTTCATTTTGGCTCTCACACCTAAACTAAACGTTGTAGACTCAAAATTTTTGCTGTATTTAGTGTATTCTAGCATCCTGAAGATGATTCCAGCATTAATTTCATTGTGCTTATGCTCATTTTTAAGATTTTTACATTTTCACCTAAAGTGCACAATCAGGCTGAAAACGCATTTAAAGCAATTAAAAGTTCATTTTGGCACACAAACCTAAACTAAACGTTGTAGACTCAAAATTTTTGCTGTATTTAGTGTATTCTAGCATCCTGAAGATGATTCCAGCATTAATTTCATTGTGCTTATGCTCATTTTGAAGATTTTGACATTTTCACCTTAAGTGTACAATCAGGGGCTGAAAACGCGTTTAAAGCAATAAAAAGTTCATTTTGGCTCTCACACCTAAACTAAACGTTGTAGACTAAAAATGTTTGCTGTATTCAGTGTATTCTAGCATCCTGAAGATGATTCCAGCATTAATTTCATCGTGCTTATGCTCATTTTGAAGATTTTGACATTTTCACCTAAAGTGCACAATCAGGCTGAAAACGCATTTAAAGCAATAAAAAGTTCATTTTGGCACACAAACCTAAACTAAACGTTGTAGACTCAAAATTTTTGCTGTATTTAGTGTATTCTAGCATCCTGAAGATGATTCCAGCATTAATTTCATTGTGCTTATGCTCATTTTGAAGATTTTGACATTTTCACCTAAGTGTACAATCAGGGGCTGAAAACGCGTTTAAAGCAATAAAAAGTTCATTTTGGCTCTCACACCTAAACTAAACGTTGTAGACTCAAAATTTTTGCTGTATTTAGTGTATTCTAACATCCTGAAGATGATTCCAGCATTAACTTCATTGTGCTTATGCTCATTTTGAAGATTTTGACATTTTCACCTTAAGTGTACAATCAGGGGCTGAAAACGCGTTTAAAGCAATAAAAAGTTCATTTTGGCTCTCACACCTAAACTAAACGTTGTAGACTCAAAATTTTTGCTGTATTTAGTGTATTCTAGCATCCTGAAGATGATTCCAGCATTAATTTCATTGTGCTTATGCTCATTTTTAAGATTTTGACATTTTCACCTAAAGTGCACAATCAGGCTGAAAACGCATTTAAAGCCATAAAAAGTTCATTTTGGCTCTCACACCTAAACAAAACGTTGTAGACTCAACATTTTTGCTGTATTTAGTGTATTCTAGCATCCTGAAGATGATTCCAGCATTAATTTCATTGTGCTTATGCTCATTTTTAAGATTTTGACATTTTCACCTTAAGTGTACAATCAGGGGCTGAAAACGCGTTTAAAGCAATAAAAAGTTCATTTTGGCTCTCACACCTAAACTAAACGTTGTAGACTCAAAATTTTTGCTGTATTCAGTGTATTCTAGCATCCTGAAGATGATTCCAGCATTAATTTCATCGTGCTTATGCTCATTTTGAAGATTTTGACATTTTCACCTAAAGTGCACAATCAGGCTGAAAACGCGTTTAAAGCAATAAAAAGTTCATTTTGGCTCTCACACCTAAACTAAACGTTGTAGACTCAAAATTTTTGCTGTATTTAGTGTATTCTAGCATCCTGAAGATGATTCCAGCATTAATTTCATCGTGCTTATGCTCATTTTTAAGATTTTGACATTTTCACCTAAAGTGCACAATCAGGCTGAAAACGCGTTTAAAGCAATAAAAAGTTCATTTTGGCTCTCACACCTAAACTAAACGTTGTAGACTCAAAATTTTTGTTGTATTTAGTGTATTCTAGCATCCTGAAGATGATTCCAGCATTAATTTCATTGTGCTTATGCTCATTTTTAAGATTTTGACATTTAAACCTAAAGTGCACAATCAGGCTGAAAACGCATTTAAAGCAATAAAAAGTTCATTTTGGCACACAAACCTAAACTAAACGTTGTAGACTCAAAATTGTTGCTGTATTTAGTGTTTTCTAGCATCCTGAAGATGATTCCAGCATTTATTTCATTGTGCTTATGCTCATTTTGAAGATTTTGACATTTTCACCTTAAGTGTACAATCAGGGGCTGAAAATGCGTTTAAAGCAATAAAAAGTTCATTTTGGCTCTCACACCTAAACTAAACGTTGTAGACTCAAAATTTTTGCTGTATTTAGTGTATTCTAGCATCCTGAAGATGATTCCAGCATTAATTTCATCGTGCTTATGCTCATTTTTAAGATTTTGACATTTTCACCTAAAGTGCACAATCAGGCTGAAAACGCATTTAAAGCAATAAAAAGTTCATTTTTGCTCACAAACCTAAACTAAACGTTGTAGACTCAAAATTTTTGCTGTATTTAGTGTATTCTAGCATCCTGAAGATGATTCCAGCATTAATTTCATTGTGCTTATGCTCATTTTGAAGATTTTGACATTTTCACCTTAAGTGTACAATCAGGGGCTGAAAACGCGTTTAAAGCAATAAAAAGTTCATTTTGGCTCTCACACCTAAACTAAACGTTGTAGACTCAAAATTTTTGCTGTATTTAGTGTATTCTAGCATCCTGAAGATGATTCCAGCATTAATTTCATTGTGCTTATGCTCATTTTTAAGATTTTGACATTTTCACCTAAAGTGCACAATCAGGCTGAAAACGCATTTAAAGCAATAAAAAGTTCATTTTGGCACACAAACCTAAACTAAACGTTGTAGACTCAAAATTTTTGCTGTATTTAGTGTATTCTAGCATCCTGAAGATGATTCCAGCATTAATTTCATTGTGCTTATGCTCATTTTGAAGATTTTGACATTTTCACCTTAAGTGTACAATCAGGGGCTGAAAACGCGTTTAAAGCAATAAAAAGTTCATTTTGGCTCTCACACCTAAACTAAACGTTGTAGACTAAAAATTTTTGCTGTATTTAGTGTATTCTAGCATCCTGAAGATGATTCCAGCATTAATTTCATCGTGCTTATGCTCATTTTGAAGATTTTGACATTTTCACCTAAAGTGCACAATCAGGCTGAAAACGCGTTTAAAGCAATAAAAAGTTTATTTTGGCTCTCACACCTAAACTAAACGTTGTAGACTCAAAATTTTTGCTGTATTTAGTGTATTCTAGCATCCTGAAGATGATTCCAGCATTAATTTCATTGTGCTTATGCTCATTTGGAAGATTTTGACATTTTCACCTTAAGTGTACAATCAGGGGCTGAAAACGCGTTTAAAGCAATAAAAAGTTCATTTTGGCTCTCACACCTAAACTAAACGTTGTAGACTAAAAATGTTTGCTGTATTCAGTGTATTCTAGCATCCTGAAGATGATTCCAGCATTAATTTCATCGTGCTTATGCTCATTTTGAAGATTTTGACATTTTCACCTAAAGTGCACAATCAGGCTGAAAACGCATTTAAAGCAATAAAAAGTTCATTTTGGCTCTCACACCTAAACTAAACGTTGTAGACTCAAAATTTTTGCTGTATTCAGTGTATTCTAGCATCCTGAAGATGATTCCAGCATTAATTTCATCGTGCTTATGCTCATTTTGAAGATTTTGACATTTTCACCTAAAGTGCACAATAAGGCTGAAAACGCATTTAAAGCAATAAAAAGTTCATTTTGGCTCTCACACCTAAACAAAACGTTGTAGACTCAACATTTTTGCTGTATTTAGTGTATTCTAGCATCCTGAAGATGATTCCAGCATTAATTTCATTGTGCTTATGCTCATTTTTAAGATTTTGACATTTTCACCTTAAGTGTACAATCAGGGGCTGAAAACGCGTTTAAAGCAATAAAAAGTTCATTTTGGCTCTCACACCTAAACTAAACGTTGTAGACTCAAAATTTTTGCTGTATTCAGTGTATTCTAGCATCCTGAAGATGATTCCAGCATTAATTTCATCGTGCTTATGCTCATTTTGAAGATTTTGACATTTTCACCTAAAGTGCACAATCAGGCTGAAAACGCGTTTAAAGCAATAAAAAGTTCATTTTGGCTCTCACACCTAAACTAAACGTTGTAGACTCAAAATTTTTGCTGTATTTAGTGTATTCTAGCATCCTGAAGATGATTCAAGCATTAATTTCATTGTGATTATGCTCATTTTGAAGATTTTGACATTTTCACCTTAATTGTACAATCAGGGGCTGAAAACGCGTTTAAAGCAATAAAAAGTTCATTTTGGCTCTCACACCTAAACTAAACGTTGTAGACTCAAAATTTTTGCTGTATTCATTGTATTCTAGCATCCTGAAGATGATTCCAGCATTAATTTCATCGTGCTTATGCTCATTTTGAAGATTTTGACATTTTCACCTAAAGTGCACAATAAGGCTGAAAACGCATTTAAAGCAATAAAAAGTTCATTTTGGCTCTCACACCTAAACAAAACGTTGTAGACTCAACATTTTTGCTGTATTTAGTGTATTCTAGCATCCTGAAGATGATTCCAGCATTAATTTCATTGTGCTTATGCTCATTTTTAAGATTTTGACATTTTCACCTTAAGTGTACAATCAGGGGCTGAAAACGCGTTTAAAGCAATAAAAAGTTCATTTTGGCTCTCACACCTAAACTAAACGTTGTAGACTCAAAATTTTTGCTGTATTCAGTGTATTCTAGCATCCTGAAGATGATTCCAGCATTAATTTCATCGTGCTTATGCTCATTTTGAAGATTTTGACATTTTCACCTAAAGTGCACAATCAGGCTGAAAACGCGTTTAAAGCAATAAAAAGTTCATTTTGGCTCTCACACCTAAACTAAACGTTGTAGACTAAAAATTTTTGCTGTATTTAGTGTATTCTAGCATCCTGAAGATGATTCAAGCATTAATTTCATTGTGATTATGCTCATTTTGAAGATTTTGACATTTTCACCTTAATTGTACAATCAGGGGCTGAAAACGCGTTTAAAGCAATAAAAAGTTCATTTTGGCTCTCACACCTAAACTAAACGTTGTAGACTCAAAATTTTTGCTGTATTTAGTGTATTCTAGCATCCTGAAGATGATTCCATTATTAATTTCATCGTGCTTATGCTCATTTTGAAGATTTTGACATTTTCACCTAAAGTGCACAATCAGGCTGAAAACGCTTTTAAAGCAATAAAAAGTTCATTTTGGCACACAAACCTAAACTCAACGTTGTAGACTCAAAATTTTTGCTGTATTTAGTGTATTCTAGCATCCTGAAGATGATTCCAGCATTAATTTCATTGTGCTTATGCTCATTTTGAAGATTTTGACATTTTCACCTTAAGTGTACAATCAGGGGCTGAAAACGCGTTTAAAGCAATAAAAAGTTCATTTTGGCTCTCACACCTAAACTAAAGGTTGTAGACTCAAAATTTTTGCTGTATTCAGTGTATTCTAGCATCCTGAAGATGATTCCAGCATTAATTTCATCGTGCTTATGCTCATTTTGAAGATTTTGACATTTTCACCTAAAGTGCACAATCAGGCTGAAAACGCATTTAAAGCAATAAAAAGTTCATTTTTGCTCACAAACCTAAACTAAACGTTGTAGACTCAAAATTTTTGCTGTATTTAGTGTATTCTAGCATCCTGAAGATGATTCCAGCATTAATTTCATTGTGCTTATGCTCATTTTTAAGATTTTGACATTTTCACCTTAAGTGTACAATCAGGGGCTGAAAACGCGTTTAAAGCAATAAAAAGTTCATTTTGGCTCTCACACCTAAACTAAACGTTGTAGACTCAAAATTTTTGCTGTATACAGTGTATTCTAGCATCCTGAAGATGATTCCAGCATTAATTTCATCGTGCTTATGCTCATTTTGAAGATTTTGACATTTTCACCTAAAGTGCACAATCAGGCTGAAAACGCATTTAAAGCAATAAAAAGTTCATTTTGGCACACAAACCTAAACTAAACGTTGTAGACTCAAAATTTTTGCTGTATTTAGTGTATTCTAGCATCCTGAAGATGATTCCAGCATTAATTTCATTGTGCTTATGCTCATTTTGAAGATTTTGACATTTTCACCTTAAGTGTACAATCAGGGGCTGAAAACGCGTTTAAAGCAATAAAAAGTTCATTTTGGCTCTCACACCTAAACTAAACGTTGTAGACTCAAAATTTTTGCTGTATTTAGTGTATTCTAGCATCCTGAAGATGATTCCAGCATTAATTTCATTGTGCTTATGCTCATTTTGAAGATTTTGACATTTTCACCTAAAGTGTACAATCAGGGGCTGAAAACACGTTTAAAGCAATAAAAAGTTCATTTTGGCTCTCACACCTAAACTAAACGTTGTAGACTCAAAATTTTTGCTGTATTTAGTGTATTCTAGCATCCTGAAGATGATTCCAGCATTAATTTCATTGTGCTTATGCTCATTTTTAAGATTTTGACATTTTCACCTAAAGTGCACAATCAGGCTGAAAACGCGTTTAAAGCAATAAAAAGTTCATTTTGGCTCTCACACCTAAACTAAACGTTGTAGACTCAAAATTTTTGCTGTATTTAGTGTATTCTAGCATCCTGAAGATGATTCCAGCATTAATTTCATTGTGCTTATGCTCATTTTGAAGATTTTGACATTTTCACCTTAAGTGTACAATCAGGGGCTGAAAACGCGTTTAAAGCAATAAAAAGTTCATTTTGGCTCTCACACCTAAACTAAACGTTGTAGACTCAAAATTTTTGCTGTATTTAGTGTATTCTAGCATCCTGAAGATGATTCAAGCATTAATTTCATTGTGATTATGCTCATTTTTAAGATTTTGACATTTTCACCTAAAGTGCACAATCAGGCTGAAAACGCATTTAAAGCAATAAAAAGTTCATTTTGGCTCTCACACCTAAACAAAACGTTGTAGACTCAACATTTTTGCTGTATTTAGTGTATTCTAGCATCCTGAAGATGATTCCAGCATTAATTTCATTGTGCTTATGCTCATTTTGAAGATTTTGACATTTTCACCTAAAGTGTACAATCAGGGGCTGAAATCACGTTTAAAGCAATAAAAAGTTCATTTTGGCTCTCACACCTAAACTAATTGTTGTAGACTCAAAATTTTTGCTGTATTTAGTGTATTCTAGCATCCTGAAGATGATTCCAGCATTAATTTCATTGTGCTTATGCTCATTTTTAAGATTTTGACATTTTCACCTTAAGTGTACAATCAGGGGCTGAAAACGCGTTTAAAGCAATAAAAAGTTCATTTTGGCTCTCACACCTAAACTAAACGTTGTAGACTCAAAATTTTTGCTGTATTCAGTGTATTCTAGCATCCTGAAGATGATTCCAGCATTAATTTCATCGTGCTTATGCTCATTTTTAAGATTTTGACATTTTCACCTAAAGTGCACAATCAGGCTGAAAACGCATTTAAAGCAATAAAAAGTTCATTTTTGCTCACAAACCTAAACTAAACGTTGTAGACTCAAAATTTTTGCTGTATTTAGTGTATTCTAGCATCCTGAAGATGATTCCAGCATTAATTTCATTGTGCTTATGCTCATTTTGAAGATTTTGACATTTTCACCTTAAGTGTACAATCAGGGGCTGAAAACGCGTTTAAAGCAATAAAAAGTTCATTTTGGCTCTCACACCTAAACTAAACGTTGTAGACTCAAAATTTTTGTTGTATTTAGTGTATTCTAGCATCCTGAAGATGATTCCAGCATTAATTTCATTGTGCTTATGCTCATTTTGAAGATTTTGACATTTTCACCTAAAGTGTACAATCAGGCTGAAAACGCATTTAAAGCAATAAAAAGTTCATTTTGGCTCTCACACCTAAACTAAACGTTGTAGACTCAAAATTTTTGCTGTATTTAGTGTATTCTAGCATCCTGAAGATGATTCCAGCATTAATTTCATTGTGCTTATGCTCATTTTTAAGATTTTGACATTTTCACCTAAAGTGCACAATCAGGCTGAAAACGCATTTAAAGCAATAAAAAGTTCATTTTGGCACACAAACCTAAACTAAACGTTGTAGACTCAAAATTTTTGCTGTATTTAGTGTATTCTAGCATCCTGAAGATGATTCCAGCATTAATTTCATTGTGCTTATGCTCATTTTGAAGATTTTGACATTTTCACCTTAAGTGTACAATCAGGGGCTGAAAACGCGTTTAAAGCAATAAAAAGTTCATTTTGGCTCTCACCCCTAAACTAAACGTTGTAGACTAAAAATGTTTGCTGTATTCAGTGTATTCTAGCATCCTGAAGATGATTCCAGCATTAATTTCATCGTGCTTATGCTCATTTTGAAGATTTTGACATTTTCACCTAAAGTGCACAATCAGGCTGAAAACGCATTTAAAGCAATAAAAAGTTCATTTTGGCACACAAACCTAAACTAAACGTTGTAGACTCAAAATTTTTGCTGTATTTAGTGTATTCTAGCATCCTGAAGATGATTCCAGCATTAATTTCATTGTGCTTATGCTCATTTGGAAGATTTTGACATTTTCACCTAAGTGTACAATCAGGGGCTGAAAACGCGTTTAAAGCAATAAAAAGTTCATTTTGGCTCTCACACCTAAACTAAACGTTGTAGACTCAAAATTTTTGCTGTATTTAGTGTATTCTAGCATCCTGAAGATGATTCCAGCATTAATTTCATCGTGCTTATGCTCATTTTTAAGATTTTGACATTTTCACCTAAAGTGCACAATCAGGCTGAAAACGCGTTTAAAGCAATAAAAAGTTCATTTTGGCTCTCACACCTAAACTAAACGTTGTAGACTCAAAATTTTTGTTGTATTTAGTGTATTCTAGCATCCTGAAGATGATTCCAGCATTAATTTCATTGTGCTTATGCTCATTTTTAAGATTTTGACATTTAAACCTAAAGTGCACAATCAGGCTGAAAACGCATTTAAAGCAATAAAAAGTTCATTTTGGCACACAAACCTAAACTAAACGTTGTAGACTCAAAATTGTTGCTGTATTTAGTGTTTTCTAGCATCCTGAAGATGATTCCAGCATTTATTTCATTGTGCTTATGCTCATTTTGAAGATTTTGACATTTTCACCTTAAGTGTACAATCAGGGGCTGAAAATGCGTTTAAAGCAATAAAAAGTTCATTTTGGCTCTCACACCTAAACTAAACGTTGTAGACTCAAAATTTTTGTTGTATTTAGTGTATTCTAGCATCCTGAAGATGATTCCAGCATTAATTTCATTGTGCTTATGCTCATTTTGAAGATTTTGACATTTTCACCTAAAGTGTACAATCAGGCTGAAAACGTATTTAAAGCAATAAAAAGTTCATTTTGGCTCTCACACCTAAACTAAACGTTGTAGACTCAAAATTTTTGCTGTATTTAGTGTATTCTAGCATCCTGAAGATGATTCCAGCATTAATTTCATTGTGCTTATGCTCATTTTTAAGATTTTGACATTTTCACCTAAAGTGCACAATCAGGCTGAAAACGCATTTAAAGCAATAAAAAGTTCATTTTGGCACACAAACCTAAACTAAACGTTGTAGACTCAAAATTTTTGCTGTATTTAGTGTATTCTAGCATCCTGAAGATGATTCCAGCATTAATTTCATCGTGCTTATGCTCATTTTGAAGATTTTGACATTTTCACCTAAAGTGCACAATCAGGCTGAAAACGCATTTAAAGCAATAAAAAGTTCATTTTGGCACACAAACCTAAACTAAACGTTGTAGACTCAAAATTTTTGCTGTATTTAGTGTATTCTAGCATCCTGAAGATGATTCCAGCATTAATTTCATCGTGCTTATGCTCATTTTTAAGATTTTGACATTTTCACCTAAAGTGCACAATCAGGCTGAAAACGCGTTTAAAGCAATAAAAAGTTCATTTTGGCTCTCACACCTAAACTAAACGTTGTAGACTCAAAATTTTTGTTGTATTTAGTGTATTCTAGCATCCTGAAGATGATTCCAGCATTAATTTCATTGTGCTTATGCTCATTTTTAAGATTTTGACATTTAAACCTAAAGTGCACAATCAGGCTGAAAACGCATTTAAAGCAATAAAAAGTTCATTTTGGCACACAAACCTAAACTAAACGTTGTAGACTCAAAATTGTTGCTGTATTTAGTGTTTTCTAGCATCCTGAAGATGATTCCAGCATTTATTTCATTGTGCTTATGCTCATTTTGAAGATTTTGACATTTTCACCTTAAGTGTACAATCAGGGGCTGAAAATGCGTTTAAAGCAATAAAAAGTTCATTTTGGCTCTCACACCTAAACTAAACGTTGTAGACTCAAAATTTTTGTTGTATTTAGTGTATTCTAGCATCCTGAAGATGATTCCAGCATTAATTTCATTGTGCTTATGCTCATTTTGAAGATTTTGACATTTTCACCTAAAGTGTACAATCAGGCTGAAAACGCATTTAAAGCAATAAAAAGTTCATTTTGGCTCTCACACCTAAACTAAACGTTGTAGACTCAAAATTTTTGCTGTATTTAGTGTATTCTAGCATCCTGAAGATGATTCCAGCATTAATTTCATTGTGCTTATGCTCATTTTTAAGATTTTGACATTTTCACCTAAAGTGCACAATCAGGCTGAAAACGCATTTAAAGCAATAAAAAGTTCATTTTGGCACACAAACCTAAACTAAACGTTGTAGACTCAAAATTTTTGCTGTATTTAGTGTATTCTAGCATCCTGAAGATGATTCCAGCATTAATTTCATCGTGCTTATGCTCATTTTGAAGATTTTGACATTTTCACCTAAAGTGCACAATCAGGCTGAAAACGCATTTAAAGCAATAAAAAGTTCATTTTGGCACACAAACCTAAACTAAACGTTGTAGACTCAAAATTTTTGCTGTATTTAGTGTATTCTAGCATCCTGAAGATGATTCCAGCATTAATTTCATTGTGCTTATGCTCATTTTGAAGATTTTGACATTTTCACCTTAAGTGTACAATCAGGGGCTGAAAACGCGTTTAAAGCAATAAAAAGTTCATTTTGGCTCTCACACCTAAACTAAACGTTGTAGACTAAAAATGTTTGCTGTATTCAGTGTATTCTAGCATCCTGAAGATGATTCCAGCATTAATTTCATCGTGCTTATGCTCATTTTGAAGATTTTGACATTTTCACCTAAAGTGCACAATCAGGCTGAAAACGCATTTAAAGCAATAAAAAGTTCATTTTGGCACACAAACCTAAACTAAACGTTGTAGACTCAAAATTTTTGCTGTATTTAGTGTATTCTAGCATCCTGAAGATGATTCCAGCATTAATTTCATTGTGCTTATGCTCATTTTGAAGATTTTGACATTTTCACCTTAAGTGTACAATCAGGGGCTGAAAACGCGTTTAAAGCAATAAAAAGTTCATTTTGGCTCTCACACCTAAACTAAACGTTGTAGACTCAAAATTTTTGCTGTATTTAGTGTATTCTAGCATCCTGAAGATGATTCCAGCATTAATTTCATTGTGCTTATGCTCATTTTGAAGATTTTGACATTTTCACCTTAAGTGTACAATCAGGGGCTGAAAACGCGTTTAAAGCAATAAAAAGTTCATTTTGGCTCTCACACCTAAACTAAACGTTGTAGACTCAAAATTTTTGCTGTATTTAGTGTATTCTAGCATCCTGAAGATGATTCCAGCATTAATTTCATTGTGCTTATGCTCATTTTTAAGATTTTGACATTTTCACCTAAAGTGCACAATCAGGCTGAAAACGCGTTTAAAGCAATAAAAAGTTCATTTTGGCTCTCACACCTAAACTAAACGTTGTAGACTCAAAATTTTTGCTGTATTTAGTGTATTCTAGCATCCTGAAGATGATTCCAGCATTAATTTCATTGTGCTTATGCTCATTTTGAAGATTTTGACATTTTCACCTAAAGTGCACAATCAGGCTGAAAACGCATTTAAAGCCATAAAAAGTTCATTTTGGCTCTCACACCTAAACAAAACGTTGTAGACTCAACATTTTTGCTGTATTTAGTGTATTCTAGCATCCTGGAGATGATTCCAGCATTAATTTCATTGTGCTTATGCTCATTTTTAAGATTTTGACATTTTCACCTTAAGTGTACAATCAGGGGCTGAAAACGCGTTTAAAGCAATAAAAAGTTCATTTTGGCTCTCACACCTAAACTAAACGTTGTAGACTCAAAATTTTTGCTGTATTTAGTGTATTCTAGCATCCTGAAGATGATTCCAGCATTAATTTCATTGTGCTTATGCTCATTTTTAAGATTTTGACATTTTCACCTAAAGTGCACAATCAGGCTGAAAACGCATTTAAAGCCATAAAAAGTTCATTTTGGCTCTCACACCTAAACAAAACGTTGTAGACTCAACATTTTTGCTGTATTTAGTGTATTCTAGCATCCTGAAGATGATTCCAGCATTAATTTCATTGTGCTTATGCTCATTTTTAAGATTTTGACATTTTCACCTAAAGTGCACAATCAGGCTGAAAACGCGTTTAAAGCAATAAAAAGTTCATTTTGGCTCTCACACCTAAACTAAACGTTGTAGACTCAACATTTTTGCTGTATTTAGTGTATTCTAGCATCCTGAAGATGATTCCAGCATTAATTTCATTGTGCTTATGCTCATTTTTAAGATTTTGACATTTTCACCTTAAGTGTACAATCAGGGGCTGAAAACGCGTTTAAAGCAATAAAAAGTTCATTTTGGCTCTCACACCTAAACTAAACGTTATAGACTCAAAATTTTTGCTGTATTTAGTGTATTCTAGCATCCTGAAGATGATTCAAGCATTAATTTCATTGTGATTATGCTCATTTTTAAGATTTTGACATTTTCACCTAAAGTGCACAATCAGGCTGAAAACGCATTTAAAGCAATAAAAAGTTCATTTTGGCTCTCACACCTAAACTAAACGTTGTAGACTCAAAATTTTTGCTGTATTTAGTGTATTCTAGCATCCTGAAGATGATTCCAGCATTAATTTCATTGTGCTTATGCTCATTTTTAAGATTTTGACATTTTCACCTAAAGTGCACAATCAGGCTGAAAACGCATTTAAAGCAATTAAAAGTTCATTTTGGCACACAAACCTAAACTAAACGTTGTAGACTCAAAATTTTTGCTGTATTTAGTGTATTCTAGCATCCTGAAGATGATTCCAGCATTAATTTCATTGTGCTTATGCTCATTTTTAAGATTTTGACATTTAAACCTAAAGTGCACAATCAGGCTGAAAACGCATTTAAAGCAATAAAAAGTTCATTTTGGCACACAAACCTAAACTAAACGTTGTAGATTCAAAATTGTTGCTGTATTTAGTGTTTTCTAGCATCCTGAAGATGATTCCAGCATTTATTTCATTGTGCTTATGCTCATTTTGAAGATTTTGACATTTTCACCTTAAGTGTACAATCAGGGGCTGAAAACGCGTTTAAAGCAATAAAAAGTTCATTTTGGCTCTCACACCTAAACTAAACGTTGTAGACTCAAAATTTTTGCTGTATTTAGTGTATTCTAGCATCCTGAAGATGATTCCAGCATTAATTTCATCGTGCTTATGCTCATTTTTAAGATTTTGACATTTTCACCTAAAGTGCACAATCAGGCTGAAAACGCATTTAAAGCAATAAAAAGTTCATTTTTGCTCACAAACCTAAACTAAACGTTGTAGACTCAAAATTTTTGCTGTATTTAGTGTATTCTAGCATCCTGAAGATGATTCCAGCATTAATTTCATTGTGCTTATGCTCATTTTGAAGATTTTGACATTTTCACCTTAAGTGTACAATCAGGGGCTGAAAACGCGTTTAAAGCAATAAAAAGTTCATTTTGGCTCTCACACCTAAACTAAACGTTGTAAACTCAAAATTTTTGTTGTATTTAGTGTATTCTAGCATCCTGAAGATGATTCCAGCATTAATTTCATTGTGCTTATGCTCATTTTGAAGATTTTGACATTTTCACCTAAAGTGTACAATCAGGCTGAAAACGCATTTAAAGCAATAAAAAGTTCATTTTGGCTCTCACACCTAAACTAAACGTTGTAGACTCAAAATTTTTGCTGTATTTAGTGTATTCTAGCATCCTGAAGATGATTCCAGCATTAATTTCATTGTGCTTATGCTCATTTTTAAGATTTTGACATTTTCACCTAAAGTGCACAATCAGGCTGAAAACGCATTTAAAGCAATAAAAAGTTCATTTTGGCACACAAACCTAAACTAAACGTTGTAGACTCAAAATTTTTGCTGTATTTAGTGTATTCTAGCATCCTGAAGATGATTCCAGCATTAATTTCATTGTGCTTATGCTCATTTTGAAGATTTTGACATTTTCACCTTAAGTGTACAATCAGGGGCTGAAAACGCGTTTAAAGCAATAAAAAGTTCATTTTGGCTCTCAAACCTAAACTAAACGTTGTAGACTAAAAATGTTTGCTGTATTCAGTGTATTCTAGCATCCTGAAGATGATTCCAGCATTAATTTCATCGTGCTTATGCTCATTTTGAAGATTTTGACATTTTCACCTAAAGTGCACAATCAGGCTGAAAACGCATTTAAAGCAATAAAAAGTTCATTTTGGCACACAAACCTAAACTAAACGTTGTAGACTCAAAATTTTTGCTGTATTTAGTGTATTCTAGCATCCTGAAGATGATTCCAGCATTAATTTCATTGTGCTTATGCTCATTTTGAAGATTTTGACATTTTCACCTTAAGTGTACAATCAGGGGCTGAAAACGCGTTTAAAGCAATAAAAAGTTCATTTTGGCTCTCACACCTAAACTAAACGTTGTAGACTCAAAATTTTTGCTGTATTTAGTGTATTCTAGCATCCTGAAGATGATTCCAGCATTAATTTCATTGTGCTTATGCTCATTTTGAAGATTTTGACATTTTCACCTTAAGTGTACAATCAGGGGCTGAAAACGCGTTTAAAGCAATAAAAAGTTCATTTTGGCTCTCACACCTAAACTAAACGTTGTAGACTCAAAATTTTTGCTGTATTTAGTGTATTCTAGCATCCTGAAGATGATTCCAGCATTAATTTCATTGTGCTTATGCTCATTTTTAAGATTTTGACATTTTCACCTAAAGTGCACAATCAGGCTGAAAACGCGTTTAAAGCAATAAAAAGTTCATTTTGGCTCTCACACCTAAACTAAACGTTGTAGACACAAAATTTTTGCTGTATTTAGTGTATTTTAGCATCCTGAAGATGATTCCAGCATTAATTTCATTGTGCTTATGCTCATTTTGAAGATTTTGACATTTTCACCTTAAGTGTACAATCAGGGGCTGAAAACGCGTTTAAAGCAATAAAAAGTTCATTTTGGCTCTCACACCTAAACTAAACGTTGTAGACTAAAAATGTTTGCTGTATTCAGTGTATTCTAGCATCCTGAAGATGATTCCAGCATTAATTTCATCGTGCTTATGCTCATTTTGAAGATTTTGACATTTTCACCTAAAGTGCACAATCAGGCTGAAAACGCATTTAAAGCAATAAAAAGTTCATTTTGGCTCTCACACCTAAACTAAACGTTGTAGACTCAAAATTTTTGCTGTATTTAGTGTATTCTAGCATCCTGAAGATGATTCCAGCATTAATTTCATTGTGCTTATGCTCATTTTGAAGATTTTGACATTTTCACCTAAAGTGCACAATCAGGCTGAAAACGCATTTAAAGCCATAAAAAGTTCATTTTGGCTCTCACACCTAAACTAAACGTTGTAGACTCAAAATTTTTGCTGTATTTAGTGTATTCTAGCATCCTGAAGATGATTCCAGCATTAATTTCATTGTGCTTATGCTCATTTTGAAGATTTTGACATTTTCACCTTAAGTGTACAATCAGGGGCTGAAAACGCGTTTAAAGCAATAAAAAGTTCATTTTGGCTCTCACACCTAAACTAAACGTTGTAGACTCAAAATTTTTGCTGTATTTAGTGTATTCTAGCATCCTGAAGATGATTCCAGCATTAATTTCATTGTGCTTATGCTCATTTTTAAGATTTTGACATTTTCACCTAAAGTGCACAATCAGGCTGAAAACGCATTTAAAGCCATAAAAAGTTCATTTTGGCTCTCACACCTAAACAAAACGTTGTAGACTCAACATTTTTGCTGTATTTAGTGTATTCTAGCATCCTGAAGATGATTCCAGCAATAATTTCATTGTGCTTATGCTCATTTTTAAGATTTTGACATTTTCACCTTAAGTGTACAATCAGGGGCTGAAAACGCGTTTAAAGCAATAAAAAGTTCATTTTGGCTCTCACACCTAAACTAAACGTTGTAGACTCAAAATTTTTGCTGTATTCAGTGTATTCTAGCATCCTGAAGATGATTCCAGCATTAATTTCATCGTGCTTATGCTCATTTTGAAGATTTTGACATTTTCACCTAAAGTGCACAATCAGGCTGAAAACGCGTTTAAAGCAATAAAAAGTTCATTTTGGCTCTCACACCTAAACTAAACGTTGTAGACTCAAAATTTTTGCTGTATTTAGTGTATTCTAGCATCCTGAAGATGATTCCAGCATTAATTTCATCGTGCTTATGCTCATTTTTAAGATTTTGACATTTTCACCTAAAGTGCACAATCAGGCTGAAAACGCGTTTAAAGCAATAAAAAGTTCATTTTGGCTCTCACACCTAAACTAAACGTTGTAGACTCAAAATTTTTGTTGTATTTAGTGTATTCTAGCATCCTGAAGATGATTCCAGCATTAATTTCATTGTGCTTATGCTCATTTTTAAGATTTTGACATTTAAACCTAAAGTGCACAATCAGGCTGAAAACGCATTTAAAGCAATAAAAAGTTCATTTTGGCACACAAACCTAAACTAAACGTTGTAGACTCAAAATTGTTGCTGTATTTAGTGTTTTCTAGCATCCTGAAGATGATTCCAGCATTTATTTCATTGTGCTTATGCTCATTTTGAAGATTTTGACATTTTCACCTTAAGTGTACAATCAGGGGCTGAAAATGCGTTTAAAGCAATAAAAAGTTCATTTTGGCTCTCACACCTAAACTAAACGTTGTAGACTCAAAATTTTTGCTGTATTTAGTGTATTCTAGCATCCTGAAGATGATTCCAGCATTAATTTCATCGTGATTATGCTCATTTTTAAGATTTTGACATTTTCACCTAAAGTGCACAATCAGGCTGAAAACGCATTTAAAGCAATAAAAAGTTCATTTTTGCTCACAAACCTAAACTAAACGTTGTAGACTCAAAATTTTTGCTGTATTTAGTGTATTCTAGCATCCTGAAGATGATTCCAGCATTAATTTCATTGTGCTTATGCTCATTTTGAAGATTTTGACATTTTCACCTTAAGTGTACAATCAGGGGCTGAAAACGCGTTTAAAGCAATAAAAAGTTCATTTTGGCTCTCACACCTAAACTAAACGTTGTAGACTCAAAATTTTTGTTGTATTTAGTGTATTCTAGCATCCTGAAGATGATTCCAGCATTAATTTCATTGTGCTTATGCTCATTTTGAAGATTTTGACATTTTCACCTAAAGTGTACAATCAGGCTGAAAACGCATTTAAAGCAATAAAAAGTTCATTTTGGCTCTCACACCTAAACTAAACGTTGTAGACTCAAAATTTTTGCTGTATTTAGTGTATTCTAGCATCCTGAAGATGATTCCAGCATTAATTTCATTGTGCTTATGCTCATTTTTAAGATTTTGACATTTTCACCTAAAGTGCACAATCAGGCTGAAAACGCATTTAAAGCAATAAAAAGTTCATTTTGGCACACAAACCTAAACTAAACGTTGTAGACTCAAAATTTTTGCTGTATTTAGTGTATTCTAGCATCCTGAAGATGATTCCAGCATTAATTTCATTGTGCTTATGCTCATTTTGAAGATTTTGACATTTTCACCTTAAGTGTACAATCAGGGGCTGAAAACGCGTTTAAAGCAATAAAAAGTTCATTTTGGCTCTCACACCTAAACTAAACGTTGTAGACTAAAAATGTTTGCTGTATTTAGTGTATTCTAGCATCCTGAAGATGATTCCAGCATTAATTTCATCGTGCTTATGCTCATTTTGAAGATTTTGACATTTTCACCTAAAGTGCACAATCAGGCTGAAAACGCGTTTAAAGCAATAAAAAGTTCATTTTGGCTCTCACACCTAAACTAAACGTTGTAGACTCAAAATTTTTGCTGTATTTAGTGTATTCTAGCATCCTGAAGATGATTCCAGCATTAATTTCATTGTGCTTATGCTCATTTGGAAGATTTTGACATTTTCACCTTAAGTGTACAATCAGGGGCTGAAAACGCGTTTAAAGCAATAAAAAGTTCATTTTGGCTCTCACACCTAAACTAAACGTTGTAGACTAAAAATGTTTGCTGTATTCAGTGTATTCTAGCATCCTGAAGATGATTCCAGCATTAATTTCATCGTGCTTATGCTCATTTTGAAGATTTTGACATTTTCACCTAAAGTGCACAATCAGGCTGAAAACGCATTTAAAGCAATAAAAAGTTCATTTTGGCACACAAACCTAAACTAAACGTTGTAGACTCAAAATTTTTGCTGTATTTAGTGTATTCTAGCATCCTGAAGATGATTCCAGCATTAATTTCATTGTGCTTATGCTCATTTTGAAGATTTTGACATTTTCACCTTAAGTGTACAATCAGGGGCTGAAAACGCGTTTAAAGCAATAAAAAGTTCATTTTGGCTCTCACACCTAAACTAAACGTTGTAGACTCAAAATTTTTGCTGTATTTAGTGTATTCTAGCATCCTGAAGATGATTCCAGCATTAATTTCATTGTGCTTATGCTCATTTTGAAGATTTTGACATTTTCACCTTAAGTGTACAATCAGGGGCTGAAAACGCGTTTAAAGCAATAAAAAGTTCATTTTGGCTCTCACACCTAAACTAAACGTTGTAGACTCAAAATTTTTGCTGTATTTAGTGTATTCTAGCATCCTGAAGATGATTCCAGCATTAATTTCATTGTGCTTATGCTCATTTTTAAGATTTTGACATTTTCACCTAAAGTGCACAATCAGGCTGAAAACGCGTTTAAAGCAATAAAAAGTTCATTTTGGCTCTCACACCTAAACTAAACGTTGTAGACTCAAAATTTTTGCTGTATTTAGTGTATTCTAGCATCCTGAAGATGATTCCAGCATTAATTTCATTGTGCTTATGCTCATTTTGAAGATTTTGACATTTTCACCTAAAGTGCACAATCAGGCTGAAAACGCATTTAAAGCCATAAAAAGTTCATTTTGGCTCTCACAACTAAACTAAACGTTGTAGACTCAAAATTTTTGCTGTATTTAGTGTATTCTAGCATCCTGAAGATGATTCCAGCATTAATTTCATTGTGCTTATGCTCATTTTTAAGATTTTGACATTTTCAACTAAAGTGCACAATCAGGCTGAAAACGCGTTTAAAGCAATAAAAAGTTCATTTTGGCTCTCACACCTAAACTAAACGTTGTAGACTCAAAATTTTTGCTGTATTTAGTGTATTCTAGCATCCTGAAGATGATTCCAGCATTAATTTCATTGTGCTTATGCTCATTTTGAAGATTTTGACATTTTCACCTTAAGTGTACAATCAGGGGCTGAAAACGCGTTTAAAGCAATAAAAAGTTCATTTTGGCTCTCACACCTAAACTAAACGTTGTAGACTCAAAATTTTTGCTGTATTTAGTGTATTCTAGCATCCTGAAGATGATTCCAGCATTAATTTCATTGTGCTTATGCTCATTTTTAAGATTTTGACATTTTCACCTAAAGTGCACAATCAGGCTGAAAACGCGTTTAAAGCAATAAAAAGTTCATTTTGGCTCTCACACCTAAACTAAACGTTGTAGACTCAAAATTTTTGCTGTATTTAGTGTATTCTAGCATCCTGAAGATGATTCCAGCATTAATTTCATTGTGCTTATGCTCATTTTTAAGATTTTGACATTTTCACCTAAAGTGCACAATCAGGCTGAAAACGCGTTTAAAGCAATAAAAAGTTCATTTTGGCTCTCACACCTAAACTAAACGTTGTAGACTCAAAATTTTTGCTGTATTTAGTGTATTCTAACATCCTGAAGATGATTCCAGCATTAATTTCATTGTGCTTATGCTCATTTTTAAGATTTTGACATTTTCACCTAAAGTGCACAATCAGGCTGAAAACGCATTTAAAGCAATAAAAAGTTCATTTTGAAACACAAACCTAAACTAAACGTTGTAGACTCAAAATTTTTGCTGTATTTAGTGTATTCTAGCATCCTGAAGATGATTCCAGCATTAATTTCATCGTGATTATGCTCATTTTTAAGATTTTGACATTTTCACCTAAAGTGCACAATCAGGCTGAAAACGCATTTAAAGCAATAAAAAGTTCATTTTTGCTCACAAACCTAAACTAAACGTTGTAGACTCAAAATTTTTGCTGTATTTAGTGTATTCTAGCATCCTGAAGATGATTCCAGCATTAATTTCATTGTGCTTATGCTCATTTTGAAGATTTTGACATTTTCACCTTAAGTGTACAATCAGGGGCTGAAAACGCGTTTAAAGCAATAAAAAGTTCATTTTGGCTCTCACACCTAAACTAAACGTTGTAGACTCAAAATTTTTGTTGTATTTAGTGTATTCTAGCATCCTGAAGATGATTCCAGCATTAATTTCATTGTGCTTATGCTCATTTTGAAGATTTTGACATTTTCACCTAAAGTGTACAATCAGGCTGAAAACGCATTTAAAGCAATAAAAAGTTCATTTTGGCTCTCACACCTAAACTAAACGTTGTAGACTCAAAATTTTTGCTGTATTTAGTGTATTCTAGCATCCTGAAGATGATTCCAGCATTAATTTCATTGTGCTTATGCTCATTTTTAAGATTTTGACATTTTCACCTAAAGTGCACAATCAGGCTGAAAACGCATTTAAAGCAATAAAAAGTTCATTTTGGCACACAAACCTAAACTAAACGTTGTAGACTCAAAATTTTTGCTGTATTTAGTGTATTCTAGCATCCTGAAGATGATTCCAGCATTAATTTCATTGTGCTTATGCTCATTTTGAAGATTTTGACATTTTCACCTTAAGTGTACAATCAGGGGCTGAAAACGCGTTTAAAGCAATAAAAAGTTCATTTTGGCTCTCACACCTAAACTAAACGTTGTAGACTAAAAATGTTTGCTGTATTTAGTGTATTCTAGCATCCTGAAGATGATTCCAGCATTAATTTCATCGTGCTTATGCTCATTTTGAAGATTTTGACATTTTCACCTAAAGTGCACAATCAGGCTGAAAACGCGTTTAAAGCAATAAAAAGTTCATTTTGGCTCTCACACCTAAACTAAACGTTGTAGACTCAAAATTTTTGCTGTATTTAGTGTATTCTAGCATCCTGAAGATGATTCCAGCATTAATTTCATTGTGCTTATGCTCATTTGGAAGATTTTGACATTTTCACCTTAAGTGTACAATCAGGGGCTGAAAACGCGTTTAAAGCAATAAAAAGTTCATTTTGGCTCTCACACCTAAACTAAACGTTGTAGACTAAAAATGTTTGCTGTATTCAGTGTATTCTAGCATCCTGAAGATGATTCCAGCATTAATTTCATCGTGCTTATGCTCATTTTGAAGATTTTGACATTTTCACCTAAAGTGCACAATCAGGCTGAAAACGCATTTAAAGCAATAAAAAGTTCATTTTGGCACACAAACCTAAACTAAACGTTGTAGACTCAAAATTTTTGCTGTATTTAGTGTATTCTAGCATCCTGAAGATGATTCCAGCATTAATTTCATTGTGCTTATGCTCATTTTGAAGATTTTGACATTTTCACCTTAAGTGTACAATCAGGGGCTGAAAACGCGTTTAAAGCAATAAAAAGTTCATTTTGGCTCTCACACCTAAACTAAACGTTGTAGACTCAAAATTTTTGCTGTATTTAGTGTATTCTAGCATCCTGAAGATGATTCCAGCATTAATTTCATTGTGCTTATGCTCATTTTGAAGATTTTGACATTTTCACCTTAAGTGTACAATCAGGGGCTGAAAACGCGTTTAAAGCAATAAAAAGTTCATTTTGGCTCTCACACCTAAACTAAACGTTGTAGACTCAAAATTTTTGCTGTATTTAGTGTATTCTAGCATCCTGAAGATGATTCCAGCATTAATTTCATTGTGCTTATGCTCATTTTTAAGATTTTGACATTTTCACCTAAAGTGCACAATCAGGCTGAAAACGCGTTTAAAGCAATAAAAAGTTCATTTTGGCTCTCACACCTAAACTAAACGTTGTAGACTCAAAATTTTTGCTGTATTTAGTGTATTCTAGCATCCTGAAGATGATTCCAGCATTAATTTCATTGTGCTTATGCTCATTTTGAAGATTTTGACATTTTCACCTAAAGTGCACAATCAGGCTGAAAACGCATTTAAAGCCATAAAAAGTTCATTTTGGCTCTCACAACTAAACTAAACGTTGTAGACTCAAAATTTTTGCTGTATTTAGTGTATTCTAGCATCCTGAAGATGATTCCAGCATTAATTTCATTGTGCTTATGCTCATTTTTAAGATTTTGACATTTTCAACTAAAGTGCACAATCAGGCTGAAAACGCGTTTAAAGCAATAAAAAGTTCATTTTGGCTCTCACACCTAAACTAAACGTTGTAGACTCAAAATTTTTGCTGTATTTAGTGTATTCTAGCATCCTGAAGATGATTCCAGCATTAATTTCATTGTGCTTATGCTCATTTTGAAGATTTTGACATTTTCACCTTAAGTGTACAATCAGGGGCTGAAAACGCGTTTAAAGCAATAAAAAGTTCATTTTGGCTCTCACACCTAAACTAAACGTTGTAGACTCAAAATTTTTGCTGTATTTAGTGTATTCTAGCATCCTGAAGATGATTCCAGCATTAATTTCATTGTGCTTATGCTCATTTTTAAGATTTTGACATTTTCACCTAAAGTGCACAATCAGGCTGAAAACGCGTTTAAAGCAATAAAAAGTTCATTTTGGCTCTCACACCTAAACTAAACGTTGTAGACTCAAAATTTTTGCTGTATTTAGTGTATTCTAGCATCCTGAAGATGATTCCAGCATTAATTTCATTGTGCTTATGCTCATTTTTAAGATTTTGACATTTTCACCTAAAGTGCACAATCAGGCTGAAAACGCGTTTAAAGCAATAAAAAGTTCATTTTGGCTCTCACACCTAAACTAAACGTTGTAGACTCAAAATTTTTGCTGTATTTAGTGTATTCTAACATCCTGAAGATGATTCCAGCATTAATTTCATTGTGCTTATGCTCATTTTGAAGATTTTGACATTTTCACCTTAAGTGTACAATCAGGGGCTGAAAACGCGTTTAAAGCAATAAAAAGTTCATTTTGGCTCTCACACCTAAACTAAACGTTGTAGACTCCAAATTTTTGCTGTATTTAGTGTATTCTAGCATCCTGAAGATGATTCCAGCATTAATTTCATTGTGCTTATGCTCATTTTTAAGATTTTGACATTTTCACCTAAAGTGCACAATCAGGCTGAAAACGCATTTAAAGCCATAAAAAGTTCATTTTGGCTCTCACACCTAAACAAAACGTTGTAGACTCAACATTTTTGCTGTATTTAGTGTATTCTAGCATCCTGAAGATGATTCCAGCATTAATTTCATTGTGCTTATGCTCATTTTTAAGATTTTGACATTTTCACCTTAAGTGTACAATCAGGGGCTGAAAACGCGTTTAAAGCAATAAAAAGTTCATTTTGGCTCTCACACCTAAACTAAACGTTGTAGACTCAAAATTTTTGCTGTATTCAGTGTATTCTAGCATCCTGAAGATGATTCCAGCATTAATTTCATCGTGCTTATGCTCATTTTGAAGATTTTGACATTTTCACCTAAAGTGCACAATCAGGCTGAAAACGCGTTTAAAGCAATAAAAAGTTCATTTTGGCTCTCACACCTAAACTAAACGTTGTAGACTCAAAATTTTTGCTGTATTTAGTGTATTCTAGCATCCTGAAGATGATTCCAGCATTAATTTAATTGTGCTTATGCTCATTTTGAAGATTTTGACATTTTCACCTTAAGTGTACAATCAGGGGCTGAAAACGCGTTTAAAGCAATAAAAAGTTCATTTTGGCTCTCACACCTAAACTAAACGTTGTAGACTCCAAATTTTTGCTGTATTTAGTGTATTCTAGCATCCTGAAGATGATTCCAGCATTAATTTCATTGTGCTTATGCTCATTTTTAAGATTTTGACATTTTCACCTAAAGTGCACAATCAGGCTGAAAACGCATTTAAAGCCATAAAAAGTTCATTTTGGCTCTCACACCTAAACAAAACGTTGTAGACTCAACATTTTTGCTGTATTTAGTGTATTCTAGCATCCTGAAGATGATTCCAGCATTAATTTCATTGTGCTTATGCTCATTTTTAAGATTTTGACATTTTCACCTTAAGTGTACAATCAGGGGCTGAAAACGCGTTTAAAGCAATAAAAAGTTCATTTTGGCTCTCACACCTAAACTAAACGTTGTAGACTCAAAATTTTTGCTGTATTCAGTGTATTCTAGCATCCTGAAGATGATTCCAGCATTAATTTCATCGTGCTTATGCTCATTTTGAAGATTTTGACATTTTCACCTAAAGTGCACAATCAGGCTGAAAACGCGTTTAAAGCAATAAAAAGTTCATTTTGGCTCTCACACCTAAACTAAACGTTGTAGACTCAAAATTTTTGCTGTATTTAGTGTATTCTAGCATCCTGAAGATGATTCCAGCATTAATTTCATCGTGCTTATGCTCATTTTTAAGATTTTGACATTTTCACCTAAAGTGCACAATCAGGCTGAAAACGCGTTTAAAGCAATAAAAAGTTCATTTTGGCTCTCACACCTAAACTAAACGTTGTAGACTCAAAATTTTTGTTGTATTTAGTGTATTCTAGCATCCTGAAGATGATTCCAGCATTTATTTCATTGTGCTTATGCTCATTTTGAAGATTTTGACATTTTCACCTTAAGTGTACAATCAGGGGCTGAAAACGCGTTTAAAGCAATAAAAAGTTCATTTTGGCTCTCACACCTAAACTAAACGTTGTAGACTCAAAATTTTTGCTGTATTTAGTGTATTCTAGCATCCTGAAGATGATTCCAGCATTAATTTCATCGTGCTTATGCTTATTTTTAAGATTTTGACATTTTCACCTAAAGTGCACAATCAGGCTGAAAACGCATTTAAAGCAATAAAAAGTTCATTTTTGCTCACAAACCTAAACTAAACGTTGTAGACTCAAAATTTTTGCTGTATTTAGTGTATTCTAGCATCCTGAAGATGATTCCAGCATTAATTTCATTGTGCTTATGCTCATTTTGAAGATTTTGACATTTTCACCTTAAGTGTACAATCAGGGGCTGAAAACGCGTTTAAAGCAATAAAAAGTTCATTTTGGCTCTCACACCTAAACTAAACGTTGTAGACTCAAAATTTTTGTTGTATTTAGTGTATTCTAGCATCCTGAAGATGATTCCAGCATTAATTTCATTGTGCTTATGCTCATTTTGAAGATTTTGACATTTTCACCTAAAGTGTACAATCAGGCTGAAAACGCATTTAAAGCAATAAAAAGTTCATTTTGGCTCTCACACCTAAACTAAACGTTGTAGACTCAAAATTTTTGCTGTATTTAGTGTATTCTAGCATCCTGAAGATGATTCCAGCATTAATTTCATTGTGCTTATGCTCATTTTTAAGATTTTGACATTTTCACCTAAAGTGCACAATCAGGCTGAAAACGCATTTAAAGCAATAAAAAGTTCATTTTGAAACACAAACCTAAACTAAACGTTGTAGACTCAAAATTTTTGCTGTATTTAGTGTATTCTAGCATCCTGAAGATGATTCCAGCATTAATTTCATTGTGCTTATGCTCATTTTGAAGATTTTGACATTTTCACCTTAAGTGTACAATCAGGGGCTGAAAACGCGTTTAAAGCAATAAAAAGTTCATTTTGGCTCTCACACCTAAACTAAACGTTGTAGACTAAAAATGTTTGCTGTATTCAGTGTATTCTAGCATCCTGAAGATGATTCCAGCATTAATTTCATCGTGCTTATGCTCATTTTGAAGATTTTGACATTTTCACCTAAAGTGCACAATCAGGCTGAAAACGCATTTAAAGCAATAAAAAGTTCATTTTGGCACACAAACCTAAACTAAACGTTGTAGACTCAAAATTTTTGCTGTATTTAGTGTATTCTAGCATCCTGAAGATGATTCCAGCATTAATTTCATTGTGCTTATGCTCATTTGGAAGATTTTGACATTTTCACCTAAGTGTACAATCAGGGGCTGAAAACGCGTTTAAAGCAATAAAAAGTTCATTTTGGCTCTCACACCTAAACTAAACGTTGTAGACTCAAAATTTTTGCTGTATTTAGTGTATTCTAGCATCCTGAAGATGATTCCAGCATTAATTTCATTGTGCTTATGCTCATTTTGAAGATTTTGACATTTTCACCTTAAGTGTACAATCAGGGGCTGAAAACGCGTTTAAAGCAATAAAAAGTTCATTTTGGCTCTCACACCTAAACTAAACGTTGTAGACTAAAAATGTTTGCTGTATTCAGTGTATTCTAGCATCCTGAAGATGATTCCAGCATTAATTTCATCGTGCTTATGCTCATTTTGAAGATTTTGACATTTTCACCTAAAGTGCACAATCAGGCTGAAAACGCATTTAAAGCAATAAAAAGTTCATTTTGGCACACAAACCTAAACTAAACGTTGTAGACTCAAAATTTTTGCTGTATTTAGTGTATTCTAGCATCCTGAAGATGATTCCAGCATTAATTTCATTGTGCTTATGCTCATTTTGAAGATTTTGACATTTTCACCTTAAGTGTACAATCAGGGGCTGAAAACGCGTTTAAAGCAATAAAAAGTTCATTTTGGCTCTCACACCTAAACTAAACGTTGTAGACTCAAAATTTTTGCTGTATTTAGTGTATTCTAGCATCCTGAAGATGATTCCAGCATTAATTTCATTGTGCTTATGCTCATTTTGAAGATTTTGACATTTTCACCTTAAGTGTACAATCAGGGGCTGAAAACGCGTTTAAAGCAATAAAAAGTTCATTTTGGCTCTCACACCTAAACTAAACGTTGTAGACTCAAAATTTTTGCTGTATTTAGTGTATTCTAGCATCCTGAAGATGATTCCAGCATTAATTTCATTGTGCTTATGCTCATTTTGAAGATTTTGACATTTTCACCTAAAGTGCACAATCAGGCTGAAAACGCATTTAAAGCCATAAAAAGTTCATTTTGGCTCTCACACCTAAACAAAACGTTGTAGACTCAACATTTTTGCTGTATTTAGTGTATTCTAGCATCCTGAAGATGATTCCAGCATTAATTTCATTGTGCTTATGCTCATTTTTAAGATTTTGACATTTTCACCTTAAGTGTACAATCAGGGGCTGAAAACGCGTTTAAAGCAATAAAAAGTTCATTTTGGCTCTCACACCTAAACTAAACGTTGTAGACTCAAAATTTTTGCTGTATTTAGTGTATTCTAGCATCCTGAAGATGATTCCAGCATTAATTTCATTGTGCTTATGCTCATTTTTAAGATTTTGACATTTTCAACTAAAGTGCACAATCAGGCTGAAAACGCGTTTAAAGCAATATAAAGTTCATTTTGGCTCTCACACCTAAACTAAACGTTGTAGACTCAAAATTTTTGCTGTATTTAGTGTATTCTAGCATCCTGAAGATGATTCCAGCATTAATTTCATTGTGCTTATGCTCATTTTGAAGATTTTGACATTTTCACCTTAAGTGTACAATCAGGGGCTGAAAACGCGTTTAAAGCAATAAAAAGTTCATTTTGGCTCTCACACCTAAACTAAACGTTGTAGACTCAAAATTTTTGCTGTATTTAGTGTATTCTAGCATCCTGAAGATGATTCCAGCATTAATTTCATTGTGCTTATGCTCATTTTTAAGATTTTGACATTTTCACCTAAAGTGCACAATCAGGCTGAAAACGCGTTTAAAGCAATAAAAAGTTCATTTTGGCTCTCACACCTAAACTAAACGTTGTAGACTCAAAATTTTTGCTGTATTTAGTGTATTCTAGCATCCTGAAGATGATTCCAGCATTAATTTCATTGTGCTTATGCTCATTTTGAAGATTTTGACATTTTCACCTAAGTGTACAATCAGGGGCTGAAAACGCGTTTAAAGCAATAAAAAGTTCATTTTGGCTCTCACACCTAAACTAAACGTTGTAGACTCAAAATTTTTGCTGTATTTAGTGTATTCTAGCATCCTGAAGATGATTCCAGCATTAATTTCATTGTGCTTATGCTCATTTTTAAGATTTTGACATTTTCACCTAAAGTGCACAATCAGGCTGAAAACGCATTTAAAGCCATAAAAATTTCATTTTGGCTCTCACACCTAAACAAAACGTTGTAGACTCAAAATTTTTGCTGTATTTAGTGTATTCTAGCATCCTGAAGATGATTCCAGCATTAATTTCATTGTGCTTATGCTCATTTTGAAGATTTTGACATTTTCACCTTAAGTGTACAATCAGGGGCTGAAAACGCGTTTAAAGCAATAAAAAGTTCATTTTGGCTCTCACACCTAAACTAAACGTTGTAGACTCAAAATTTTTGCTGTATTTAGTGTATTCTAGCATCCTGAAGATGATTCCAGCATTAATTTCATTGTGCTTATGCTCATTTTGAAGATTTTGACATTTTCACCTAAGTGTACAATCAGGGGCTGAAAACGCGTTTAAAGCAATTAAAAGTTCATTTTGGCTCTCACACCTAAACTAAACGTTGTAGACTAAAAATGTTTGCTGTATTCAGTGTATTCTAGCATCCTGAAGATGATTCCAGCATTAATTTCATCGTGCTTATGCTCATTTTGAAGATTTTGACATTTTCACCTAAAGTGCACAATCAGGCTGAAAACGCATTTAAAGCAATAAAAAGTTCATTTTGGCACACAAACCTAAACTAAACGTTGTAGACTCAAAATTTTTGCTGTATTTAGTGTATTCTAGCATCCTGAAGATGATTCCAGCATTAATTTCATTGTGCTTATGCTCATTTTGAAGATTTTGACATTTTCACCTTAAGTGTACAATCAGGGGCTGAAAACGCGTTTAAAGCAATAAAAAGTTCATTTTGGCTCTCACACCTAAACTAAACGTTGTAGACTCAAAATTTTTGCTGTATTTAGTGTATTCTAGCATCCTGAAGATGATTCCAGCATTAATTTCATTGTGCTTATGCTCATTTTGAAGATTTTGACATTTTCACCTTAAGTGTACAATCAGGGGCTGAAAACGCGTTTAAAGCAATAAAAAGTTCATTTTGGCTCTCACACCTAAACTAAACGTTGTAGACTCAAAATTTTTGCTGTATTTAGTGTATTCTAGCATCCTGAAGATGATTCCAGCATTAATTTCATTGTGCTTATGCTCATTTTGAAGATTTTGACATTTTCACCTAAAGTGCACAATCAGGCTGAAAACGCATTTAAAGCCATAAAAAGTTCATTTTGGCTCTCACACCTAAACAAAACGTTGTAGACTCAACATTTTTGCTGTATTTAGTGTATTCTAGCATCCTGAAGATGATTCCAGCATTAATTTCATTGTGCTTATGCTCATTTTTAAGATTTTGACATTTTCACCTTAAGTGTACAATCAGGGGCTGAAAACGCGTTTAAAGCAATAAAAAGTTCATTTTGGCTCTCACACCTAAACTAAACGTTGTAGACTCAAAATTTTTGCTGTATTTAGTGTATTCTAGCATCCTGAAGATGATTCCAGCATTAATTTCATTGTGCTTATGCTCATTTTTAAGATTTTGACATTTTCAACTAAAGTGCACAATCAGGCTGAAAACGCGTTTAAAGCAATAAAAAGTTCATTTTGGCTCTCACACCTAAACTAAACGTTGTAGACTCAAAATTTTTGCTGTATTTAGTGTATTCTAGCATCCTGAAGATGATTCCAGCATTAATTTCATTGTGCTTATGCTCATTTTGAAGATTTTGACATTTTCACCTTAAGTGTACAATCAGGGGCTGAAAACGCGTTTAAAGCAATAAAAAGTTCATTTTGGCTCTCACACCTAAACTAAACGTTGTAGACTCAAAATTTTTGCTGTATTTAGTGTATTCTAGCATCCTGAAGATGATTCCAGCATTAATTTCATTGTGCTTATGCTCATTTTTAAGATTTTGACATTTTCACCTAAAGTGCACAATCAGGCTGAAAACGCGTTTAAAGCAATAAAAAGTTCATTTTGGCTCTCACACCTAAACTAAACGTTGTAGACTCAAAATTTTTGCTGTATTTAGTGTATTCTAGCATCCTGAAGATGATTCCAGCATTAATTGCATTGTGCTTATGCTCATTTTGAAGATTTTGACATTTTCACCTAAGTGTACAATCAGGGGCTGAAAACGCGTTTAAAGCAATAAAAAGTTCATTTTGGCTCTCACACCTAAACTAAACGTTGTAGACTCAAAATTTTTGCTGTATTTAGTGTATTCTAGCATCCTGAAGATGATTCCAGCATTAATTTCATTGTGCTTATGCTCATTTTTAAGATTTTGACATTTTCACCTAAAGTGCACAATCAGGCTGAAAACGCATTTAAAGCAATAAAAAGTTCATTTTGGCTCTCACACCTAAACTAAACGTTGTAGACTCAAAATTTTTGCTGTATTTAGTGTATTCTAACATCCTGAAGATGATTCCAGCATTAATTTCATTGTGCTTATGCTCATTTTGAAGATTTTGACATTTTCACCTTAAGTGTACAATCAGGGGCTGAAAACGCGTTTAAAGCAATAAAAAGTTCATTTTGGCTCTCACACCTAAACTAAACGTTGTAGACTCAAAATTTTTGCTGTATTTAGTGTATTCTAGCATCCTGAAGATGATTCCAGCATTAATTTCATTGTGCTTATGCTCATTTTTAAGATTTTGACATTTTCACATAAAGTGCACAATCAGGCTGAAAACGCATTTAAAGCCATAAAAAGTTCATTTTGGCTCTCACACCTAAACAAAACGTTGTAGACTCAACATTTTTGCTGTATTTAGTGTATTCTAGCATCCTGAAGATGATTCCAGCATTAATTTCATTGTGCTTATGCTCATTTTTAAGATTTTGACATTTTCACCTTAAGTGTACAATCAGGGGCTGAAAACGCGTTTAAAGCAATAAAAAGTTCATTTTGGCTCTCACACCTAAACTAAACGTTGTAGACTCAAAATTTTTGCTGTATTCAGTGTATTCTAGCATCCTGAAGATGATTCCAGCATTAATTTCATCGTGCTTATGCTCATTTTGAAGATTTTGACATTTTCACCTAAAGTGCACAATCAGGCTGAAAACGCGTTTAAAGCAATAAAAAGTTCATTTTGGCTCTCACACCTAAACTAAACGTTGTAGACTCAAAATTTTTGCTGTATTTAGTGTATTCTAGCATCCTGAAGATGATTCCAGCATTAATTTCATCGTGCTTATGCTCATTTTTAAGATTTTGACATTTTCACCTAAAGTGCACAATCAGGCTGAAAACGCGTTTAAAGCAATAAAAAGTTCATTTTGGCTCTCACACCTAAACTAAACGTTGTAGACTCAAAATTTTTGTTGTATTTAGTGTATTCTAGCATCCTGAAGATGATTCCAGCATTAATTTCATTGTGCTTATGCTCATTTTGAAGATTTTGACATTTTCACCTAAAGTGTACAATCAGGCTGAAAACGCATTTAAAGCAATAAAAAGTTCATTTTGGCTCTCACACCTAAACTAAACGTTGTAGACTCAAAATTTTTGCTGTATTTAGTGTATTCTAGCATCCTGAAGATGATTCCAGCATTAATTTCATTGTGCTTATGCTCATTTTTAAGATTTTGACATTTAAACCTAAAGTGCACAATCAGGCTAAAAACGCATTTAAAGCAATAAAAAGTTCATTTTGGCACACAAACCTAAACTAAACGTTGTAGACTCAAAATTGTTGCTGTATTTAGTGTTTTCTAGCATCCTGAAGATGATTCCAGCATTTATTTCATTGTGCTTATGCTCATTTTGAAGATTTTGACATTTTCACCTTAAGTGTACAATCAGGGGCTGAAAACGCGTTTAAAGCAATAAAAAGTTCATTTTGGCTCTCACACCTAAACTAAACGTTGTAGACTCAAATTTTTTGCTGTATTTAGTGTATTCTAGCATCCTGAAGATGATTCCAGCATTAATTTCATCGTGCTTATGCTCATTTTTAAGATTTTGACATTTTCACCTAAAGTGCACAATCAGGCTGAAAACGCATTTAAAGCAATAAAAAGTTCATTTTTGCTCACAAACCTAAACTAAACGTTGTAGACTCAAAATTTTTGCTGTATTTAGTGTATTCTAGCATCCTGAAGATGATTCCAGCATTAATTTCATTGTGCTTATGCTCATTTTGAAGATTTTGACATTTTCACCTTAAGTGTACAATCAGGGGCTGAAAACGCGTTTAAAGCAATAAAAAGTTCATTTTGGCTCTCACACCTAAACTAAACGTTGTAGACTCAAAATTTTTGCTGTATTTAGTGTATTCTAGCATCCTGAAGATGATTCCAGCATTAATTTCATTGTGCTTATGCTCATTTTGAAGATTTTGACATTTTCACCTAAAGTGCACAATCAGGCTGAAAACGCATTTAAAGCAATAAAAAGTTCATTTTGGCACACAAACCTAAACTAAACGTTGTAGACTCAAAATTTTTGCTGTATTTAGTGTATTCTAGCATCCTGAAGATGATTCCAGCATTAATTTCATTGTGCTTATGCTCATTTTGAAGATTTTGACATTTTCACCTTAAGTGTACAATCAGGGGCTTAAAACGCGTTTAAAGCAATAAAAAGTTCATTTTGGCTCTCACACCTAAACTAAACGTTGTAGACTAAAAATGTTTGCTGTATTCAGTGTATTCTAGCATCCTGAAGATGATTCCAGCATTAATTTCATCGTGCTTATGCTCATTTTGAAGATTTTGACATTTTCACCTAAAGTGCACAATCAGGCTGAAAACGCATTTAAAGCAATAAAAAGTTCATTTTGGCACACAAACCTAAACTAAACGTTGTAGACTCAAAATTTTTGCTGTATTTAGTGTATTCTAGCATCCTGAAGATGATTCCAGCATTAATTTCATTGTGCTTATGCTCATTTGGAAGATTTTGACATTTTCACCTAAGTTTACAATCAGGGGCTGAAAACGCGTTTAAAGCAATAAAAAGTTCATTTTGGCTCTCACACCTAAACTAAACGTTGTAGACTCAAAATTTTTGCTGTATTTAGTGTATTCTAGCATCCTGAAGATGATTCCAGCATTAATTTCATTGTGCTTATGCTCATTTTGAAGATTTTGACATTTTCACCTTAAGTGTACAATCAGGGGCTGAAAACGCGTTTAAAGCAATAAAAAGTTCATTTTGGCTCTCACACCTAAACTAAACGTTGTAGACTAAAAATGTTTGCTGTATTCAGTGTATTCTAGCATCCTGAAGATGATTCCAGCATTAATTTCATCGTGCTTATGCTCATTTTGAAGATTTTGACATTTTCACCTAAAGTGCACAATCAGGCTGAAAACGCATTTAAAGCAATAAAAAGTTCATTTTGGCACACAAACCTAAACTAAACGTTGTAGACTAAAAATTTTTGCTGTATTTAGTGTATTCTAGCATCCTGAAGATGATTC
This sequence comes from Vanacampus margaritifer, assembly GCF_051991255.1. Classification (NCBI taxonomy): domain Eukaryota; kingdom Metazoa; phylum Chordata; class Actinopteri; order Syngnathiformes; family Syngnathidae; genus Vanacampus; species Vanacampus margaritifer. The sequence goes on along the minus strand of NW_027520732.1, from coordinate 1,503,659 downwards.
CAGCATTAATTTCATTGTGCTTATGCTCATTTTGAAGATTTTGACATTTTCACCTTAAGTGTACAATCAGGGGCTGAAAACGCGTTTAAAGCAATAAAAAGTTCATTTTGGCTCTCACACCTAAACTAAACGTTGTAGACTCAAAATTTTTGCTGTATTTAGTGTATTCTAGCATCCTGAAGATGATTCCAGCATTAATTTCATTGTGCTTATGCTCATTTTTAAGATTTTGACATTTTCACCTTAAGTGTACAATCAGGGGCTGAAAACGCGTTTAAAGCAATAAAAAGTTCATTTTGGCTCTCACACCTAAACTAAACGTTGTAGACTCAAAATTTTTGCTGTATTTAGTGTATTCTAGCATCCTGAAGATGATTCCAGCATTAATTTCATTGTGCTTATGCTCATTTTGAAGATTTTGACATTTTCACCTAAAGTGCACAATCAGGCTGAAAACGCGTTTAAAGCAATAAAAAGTTCATTTTGGCTCTCACACCTAAACTAAACGTTGTAGACTCAAAATTTTTGCTGTATTTAGTGTATTCTAGCATCCTGAAGATGATTCCAGCATTAATTTCATTGTGCTTATGCTCATTTTTAAGATTTTGACATTTTCACCTAAAGTGCACAATCAGGCTGAAAACGCGTTTAAAGCAATAAAAAGTTCATTTTGGCTCTCACACCTAAACTAAACGTTGTAGACTCAAAATTTTTGCTGTATTTAGTGTATTCTAGCATCCTGAAGATGATTCCAGCATTAATTTCATTGTGCTTATGCTCATTTTGAAGATTTTGACATTTTCACCTAAAGTGCACAATCAGGTTGAAAACGCATTTAAAGCCATAAAAAGTTCATTTTGGCTCTCACACCTAAACAAAACGTTGTAGACTCAACATTTTTGCTGTATTTAGTGTATTCTAGCATCCTGAAGATGATTCCAGCATTAATTTCATTGTGCTTATGCTCATTTTTAAGATTTTGACATTTTCACCTTAAGTGTACAATCAGGGGCTGAAAACGCGTTTAAAGCAATAAAAAGTTCATTTTGGCTCTCACACCTAAACTAAACGTTGTAGACTCAAAATTTTTGCTGTATTTAGTGTATTCTAGCATCCTGAAGATGATTCCAGCATTAATTTCATTGTGCTTATGCTCATTTTGAAGATTTTGACATTTTCACCTTAAGTGTACAATCAGGGGCTGAAAACGCGTTTAAAGCAATAAAAAGTTCATTTTGGCTCTCACACCTAAACTAAACGTTGTAGACTCAAAATTTTTGCTGTATTTAGTGTATTCTAGCATCCTGAAGATGATTCCAGCATTAATTTCATTGTGCTTATGCTCATTTTTAAGATTTTGACATTTTCACCTAAAGTGCACAATCAGGCTGAAAACGCGTTTAAAGCAATAAAAAGTTCATTTTGGCTCTCACACCTAAACTAAACGTTGTAGACTCAAAATTTTTGCTGTATTTAGTGTATTCTAGCATCCTGAAGATGATTCCAGCATTAATTTCATTGTGCTTATGCTCATTTTGAAGATTTTGACATTTTCACCTAAAGTGCACAATCAGGCTGAAAACGCATTTAAAGCCATAAAAAGTTCATTTTGGCTCTCACACCTAAACAAAACGTTGTAGACTCAACATTTTTGCTGTATTTAGTGTATTCTAGCATCCTGAAGATGATTCCAGCATTAATTTCATTGTGCTTATGCTCATTTTGAAGATTTTGACATTTTCACCTTAAGTGTACAATCAGGGGCTGAAAACGCGTTTAAAGCAATAAAAAGTTCATTTTGGCTCTCACACCTAAACTAAACCTTGTAGACTCAAAATTTTTGCTGTATTTAGTGTATTCTAGCATCCTGAAGATGATTCCAGCATTAATTTCATTGTGCTTATGCTCATTTTTAAGATTTTGACATTTTCACCTAAAGTGCACAATCAGGCTGAAAACGCGTTTAAAGCAATAAAAAGTTCATTTTGGCTCTCACACCTAAACTAAACGTTGTAGACTCAAAATTTTTGCTGTATTTAGTGTATTCTAGCATCCTGAAGATGATTCCAGCATTAATTTCATTGTGCTTATGCTCATTTTGAAGATTTTGACATTTTCACCTTAAGTGTACAATCAGGGGCTGAAAACGCGTTTAAAGCAATAAAAAGTTCATTTTGGCTCTCACACCTAAACTAAACGTTGTAGACTAAAAATGTTTGCTGTATTCAGTGTATTCTAGCATCCTGAAGATGATTCCAGCATTAATTTCATCGTGCTTATGCTCATTTTGAAGATTTTGACATTTTCACCTAAAGTGCACAATCAGGCTGAAAACGCATTTAAAGCAATAAAAAGTTCATTTTGGCTCTCACACCTAAACTAAACGTTGTAGACTCAAAATTTTTGCTGTATTTAGTGTATTCTAGCTTCCTGAAGATGATTCCAGCATTAATTTCATTGTGCTTATGCTCATTTTTAAGATTTTGACATTTTCACCTAAAGTGCACAATCAGGCTGAAAACGCGTTTAAAGCAATAAAAAGTTCATTTTGGCTCTCACACCTAAACTAAACGTTGTAGACTCAAAATTTTTGCTGTATTTAGTGTATTCTAGCATCCTGAAGATGATTCCAGCATTAATTTCATTGTGCTTATGCTCATTTTTAAGATTTTGACATTTTCACCTAAAGTGCACAATCAGGCTGAAAACGCGTTTAAAGCAATAAAAAGTTCATTTTGGCTCTCACACCTAAACTAAACGTTGTAGACTCAAAATTTTTGCTGTATTTAGTGTATTCTAGCATCCTGAAGATGATTCCAGCATTAATTTCATTGTGCTTATGCTCATTTTGAAGATTTTGACATTTTCACCTTAAGTGTACAATCAGGGGCTGAAAACGCGTTTAAAGCAATAAAAAGTTCATTTTGGCTCTCACACCTAAACTAAACGTTGTAGACTCAAAATTTTTGCTGTATTTAGTGTATTCTAGCATCCTGAAGATGATTCCAGCATTAATTTCATTGTGCTTATGCTCATTTTTAAGATTTTGACATTTTCACCTAAAGTGCACAATCAGGCTGAAAACGCATTTAAAGCCATAAAAAGTTCATTTTGGCTCTCACACCTAAACAAAACGTTGTAGACTCAACATTTTTGCTGTATTTAGTGTATTCTAGCATCCTGAAGATGATTCCAGCATTAATTTCATTGTGCTTATGCTCATTTTTAAGATTTTGACATTTTCACCTTAAGTGTACAATCAGGGGCTGAAAACGCGTTTAAAGCAATAAAAAGTTCATTTTGGCTCTCACACCTAAACTAAACGTTGTAGACTAAAAATTTTTGCTGTATTCAGTGTATTCTAGCATCCTGAAGATGATTCCAGCATTAATTTAATCGTGCTTATGCTCATTTTGAAGATTTTGACATTTTCACCTAAAGTGCACAATCAGGCTGAAAACGCGTTTAAAGCAATAAAAAGTTCATTTTGGCTCTCACACCTAAACTAAACGTTGTAGACTCAAAATTTTTGCTGTATTTAGTGTATTCTAGCATCCTGAAGATGATTCCAGCATTAATTTCATCGTGCTTATGCTCATTTTTAAGATTTTGACATTTTCACCTAAAGTGCACAATCAGGCTGAAAACGCGTTTAAAGCAATAAAAAGTTCATTTTGGCTCTCACACCTAAACTAAACGTTGTAGACTCAAAATTTTTGTTGTATTTAGTGTATTCTAGCATCCTGAAGATGATTCCAGCATTAATTTCATTGTGCTTATGCTCATTTTGAAGATTTTGACATTTTCACCTAAAGTGTACAATCAGGCTGAAAACGCATTTAAAGCAATAAAAAGTTCATTTTGGCTCTCACACCTAAACTAAACGTTGTAGACTCAAATTTTTTGCTGTATTTAGTGTATTCTAGCATCCTGAAGATGATTCCAGCATTAATTTCATTGTGCTTATGCTCATTTTTAAGATTTTGACATTTAAACCTAAAGTGCACAATCAGGCTGAAAACGCATTTAAAGCAATAAAAAGTTCATTTTGGCACACAAACCTAAACTAAACGTTGTAGACTCAAAATTGTTGCTGTATTTAGTGTTTTCTAGCATCCTGAAGATGATTCCAGCATTTATTTCATTGTGCTTATGCTCATTTTGAAGATTTTGACATTTTCACCTTAAGTGTACAATCAGGGGCTGAAAACGCGTTTAAAGCAATAAAAAGTTCATTTTGGCTCTCACACCTAAACTAAACGTTGTAGACTCAAAATTTTTGCTGTATTTAGTGTATTCTAGCATCCTGAAGATGATTCCAGCATTAATTTCATCGTGCTTATGCTCATTTTTAAGATTTTGACATTTTCACCTAAAGTGCACAATCAGGCTGAAAACGCATTTAAAGCAATAAAAAGTTCATTTTTGCTCACAAACCTAAACTAAACGTTGTAGACTCAAAATTTTTGCTGTATTTAGTGTATTCTAGCATCCTGAAGATGATTCCAGCATTAATTTCATTGTGCTTATGCTCATTTTGAAGATTTTGACATTTTCACCTTAAGTGTACAATCAGGGGCTGAAAACGCGTTTAAAGCAATAAAAAGTTCATTTTGGCTCTCACACCTAAACTAAACGTTGTAGACTCAAAATTTTTGTTGTATTTAGTGTATTCTAGCATCCTGAAGATGATTCCAGCATTAATTTCATTGTGCTCATGCTCATTTTGAAGATTTTGACATTTTCACCTAAAGTGTACAATCAGGCTGAAAACGCATTTAAAGCAATAAAAAGTTCATTTTGGCTCTCACACCTAAACTAAACGTTGTAGACTCAAAATTTTTGCTGTATTTAGTGTATTCTAGCATCCTGAAGATGATTCCAGCATTAATTTCATTGTGCTTATGCTCATTTTTAAGATTTTGACATTTTCACCTAAAGTGCACAATCAGGCTGAAAACGCATTTAAAGCAATAAAAAGTTCATTTTGGATCACAAACCTAAACTAAACGTTGTAGACTCAAAATTTTTGCTGTATTTAGTGTATTCTAGCATCCTGAAGATGATTCCAGCATTAATTTCATTGTGCTTATGCTCATTTTGAAGATTTTGACATTTTCACCTTAAGTGTACAATCAGGGGCTGAAAACGCGTTTAAAGCAATAAAAAGTTCATTTTGGCTCTCACACCTAAACTAAACGTTGTAGACTAAAAATGTTTGCTGTATTCAGTGTATTCTAGCATCCTGAAGATGATTCCAGCATTAATTTCATCGTGCTTATGCTCATTTTGAAGATTTTGACATTTTCACCTAAAGTGCACAATCAGGCTGAAAACGCATTTAAAGCAATAAAAAGTTCATTTTGGCACACAAACCTAAACTAAACGTTGTAGACTCAAAATTTTTGCTGTATTTAGTATATTCTAGCATCCTGAAGATGATTCCAGCATTAATTTCATTGTGCTTATGCTCATTTGGAAGATTTTGACATTTTCACCGAAGTGTACAATCAGGGGCTGAAAACGCGTTTAAAGCAATAAAAAGTTCATTTTGGCTCTCACACCTAAACTAAACGTTGTAGACTCAAAATTTTTGCTGTATTTAGTGTATTCTAGCATCCTGAAGATGATTCCAGCATTAATTTCATTGTGCTTATGCTCATTTTGAAGATTTTGACATTTTCACCTTAAGTGTACAATCAGGGGCTGAAAACGCGTTTAAAGCAATAAAAAGTTCATTTTGGCTCTCACACCTAAACTAAACGTTGTAGACTAAAAATGTTTGCTGTATTCAGTGTATTCTAGCATCCTGAAGATGATTCCAGCATTAATTTCATCGTGCTTATGCTCATTTTGAAGATTTTGACATTTTCACCTAAAGTGCACAATCAGGCTGAAAACGCATTTAAAGCAATAAAAAGTTCATTTTGGCACACAAACCTAAACTAAACGTTGTAGACTCAAAATTTTTGCTGTATTTAGTGTATTCTAGCATCCTGAAGATGATTCCAGCATTAATTTCATTGTGCTTATGCTCATTTTGAAGATTTTGACATTTTCACCTTAAGTGTACAATCAGGGGCTGAAAACGCGTTTAAAGCAATAAAAAGTTCATTTTGGCTCTCACACCTAAACTAAACGTTGTAGACTCAAAATTTTTGCTGTATTTAGTGTATTCTAGCATCCTGAAGATGATTCCAGCATTAATTTCATTGTGCTTATGCTCATTTTGAAGATTTTGACATTTTCACCTTAAGTGTACAATCAGGGGCTGAAAACGCGTTTAAAGCAATAAAAAGTTCATTTTGGCTCTCACACCTAAACTAAATGTTGTAGACTCAAAATTTTTGCTGTATTTAGTGTATTCTAGCATCCTGAAGATGATTCCAGCATTAATTTCATTGTGCTTATGCTCATTTTTAAGATTTTGACATTTTCACCTAAAGTGCACAATCAGGCTGAAAACGCGTTTAAAGCAATAAAAAGTTCATTTTGGCTCTCACACCTAAACTAAACGTTGTAGACTCAAAATTTTTGCTGTATTTAGTGTATTCTAGCATCCTGAAGATGATTCCAGCATTAATTTCATTGTGCTTATGCTCATTTTGAAGATTTTGACATTTTCACCTTAAGTGCACAATCAGGCTGAAAACGCATTTAAAGCCATAAAAAGTTCATTTTGGCTCTCACACCTAAACAAAACGTTGTAGACTCAACATTTTTGCTGTATTTAGTGTATTCTAGCATCCTGAAGATGATTCCAGCATTAATTTCATTGTGCTTATGCTCATTTTTAAGATTTTGACATTTTCACCTTAAGTGTACAATCAGGGGCTGAAAACGCGTTTAAAGCAATAAAAAGTTCATTTTGGCTCTCACACCTAAACTAAACGTTGTAGACTCAAAATTTTTGCTGTATTTAGTGTATTCTAGCATCCTGAAGATGATTCCAGCATTAATTTCATTGTGCTTATGCTCATTTTTAAGATTTTGACATTTTCAACTAAAGTGCACAATCAGGCTGAAAACGCGTTTAAAGCAATAAAAAGTTCATTTTGGCTCTCACACCTAAACTAAACGTTGTAGACTCCAAATTTTTGCTGTATTTAGTGTATTCTAGCATCCTGAAGATGATTCCAGCATTAATTTCATTGTGCTTATGCTCATTTTGAAGATTTTGACATTTTCACCTTAAGTGTACAATCAGGGGCTGAAAACGCGTTTAAAGCAATAAAAAGTTCATTTTGGCTCTCACACCTAAACTAAACGTTGTAGACTCAAAATTTTTGCTGTATTTAGTGTATTCTAGCATCCTGAAGATGATTCCAACATTAATTTCATTGTGCTTATGCTCATTTTTAAGATTTTGACATTTTCACCTAAAGTGCACAATCAGGCTGAAAACGCGTTTAAAGCAATAAAAAGTTCATTTTGGCTCTCACACCTAAACTAAACGTTGTAGACTCAAAATTTTTGCTGTATTTAGTGTATTCTAGCATCCTGAAGATGATTCCAGCATTAATTTCATTGTGCTTATGCTCATTTTGAAGATTTTGACATTTTCACCTAAAGTGCACAATCAGGCTGAAAACGCATTTAAAGCCATAAAAAGTTCATTTTGGCTCTCACACCTAAACAAAACGTTGTAGACTCAACATTTTTGCTGTATTTAGTGTATTCTAGCATCCTGAAGATGATTCCAGCATTAATTTCATTGTGCTTATGCTCATTTTGAAGATTTTGACATTTTCACCTTAAGTGTACAATCAGGGGCTGAAAACGCGTTTAAAGCAATAAAAAGTTCATTTTGGCTCTCACACCTAAACTAAACCTTGTAGACTCAAAATTTTTGCTGTATTTAGTGTATTCTAGCATCCTGAAGATGATTCCAGCATTAATTTCATTGTGCTTATGCTCATTTTGAAGATTTTGACATTTTCACCTAAAGTGCACAATCAGGCTGAAAACGCGTTTAAAGCAATAAAAAGTTCATTTTGGCTCTCACACCTAAACTAAACGTTGTAGACTCAAAATTTTTGCTGTATTTAGTGTATTCTTGCATCCTGAAGATGATTCCAGCATTAATTTCATTGTGCTTATGCTCATTTTGAAGATTTTGACATTTTCACCTTAAGTGTACAATCAGGGGCTGAAAACGCGTTTAAAGCAATAAAAAGTTCATTTTGGCTCTCACACCTAAACTAAACGTTGTAGACTAAAAATGTTTGCTGTATTCAGTGTATTCTAGCATCCTGAAGATGATTCCAGCATTAATTTCATCGTGCTTATGCTCATTTTGAAGATTTTGACATTTTCACCTAAAGTGCACAATCAGGCTGAAAACGCATTTAAAGCAATAAAAAGTTCATTTTGGCACTCACACCTAAACTAAACGTTGTAGACTCAAAATTTTTGCTGTATTTAGTGTATTCTAGCATCCTGAAGATGATTCCAGCATTAATTTCATTGTGCTTATGCTCATTTTGAAGATTTTGACATTTTCACCTAAAGTGCACAATCAGGCTGAAAACGCATTTAAAGCCATAAAAAGTTCATTTTGGCTCTCACACCTAAACTAAACGTTGTAGACTCAAAATTTTTGCTGTATTTAGTGTATTCTAGCATCCTGAAGATGATTCCAGCATTAATTTCATTGTGCTTATGCTCATTTTGAAGATTTTGACATTTTCACCTTAAGTGTACAATCAGGGGCTGAAAACGCGTTTAAAGCAATAAAAAGTTCATTTTGGCTCTCACACCTAAACTAAACGTTGTAGACTCAAAATTTTTGTTGTATTTAGTGTATTCTAGCATCCTGAAGATGATTCCAGCATTAATTTCATTGTGCTCATGCTCATTTTGAAGATTTTGACATTTTCACCTAAAGTGTACAATCAGGCTGAAAACGCATTTAAAGCAATAAAAAGTTCATTTTGGCTCTCACACCTAAACTAAACGTTGTAGACTCAAAATTTTTGCTGTATTTAGTGTATTCTAGCATCCTGAAGATGATTCCAGCATTAATTTCATTGTGCTTATGCTCATTTTTAAGATTTTGACATTTTCACCTAAAGTGCACAATCAGGCTGAAAACGCATTTAAAGCAATAAAAAGTTCATTTTGGATCACAAACCTAAACTAAACGTTGTAGACTCAAAATTTTTGCTGTATTTAGTGTATTCTAGCATCCTGAAGATGATTCCAGCATTAATTTCATTGTGCTTATGCTCATTTTGAAGATTTTGACATTTTCACCTTAAGTGTACAATCAGGGGCTGAAAACGCGTTTAAAGCAATAAAAAGTTCATTTTGGCTCTCACACCTAAACTAAACGTTGTAGACTAAAAATGTTTGCTGTATTCAGTGTATTCTAGCATCCTGAAGATGATTCCAGCATTAATTTCATCGTGCTTATGCTCATTTTGAAGATTTTGACATTTTCACCTAAAGTGCACAATCAGGCTGAAAACGCATTTAAAGCAATAAAAAGTTCATTTTGGCACACAAACCTAAACTAAACGTTGTAGACTCAAAATTTTTGCTGTATTTAGTGTATTCTAGCATCCTGAAGATGATTCCAGCATTAATTTCATTGTGCTTATGCTCATTTGGAAGATTTTGACATTTTCACCGAAGTGTACAATCAGGGGCTGAAAACGCGTTTAAAGCAATAAAAAGTTCATTTTGGCTCTCACACCTAAACTAAACGTTGTAGACTCAAAATTTTTGCTGTATTTAGTGTATTCTAGCATCCTGAAGATGATTCCAGCATTAATTTCATTGTGCTTATGCTCATTTTGAAGATTTTGACATTTTCACCTTAAGTGTACAATCAGGGGCTGAAAACGCGTTTAAAGCAATAAAAAGTTCATTTTGGCTCTCACACCTAAACTAAACGTTGTAGACTAAAAATGTTTGCTGTATTCAGTGTATTCTAGCATCCTGAAGATGATTCCAGCATTAATTTCATCGTGCTTATGCTCATTTTGAAGATTTTGACATTTTCACCTAAAGTGCACAATCAGGCTGAAAACGCATTTAAAGCAATAAAAAGTTCATTTTGGCACACAAACCTAAACTAAACGTTGTAGACTCAAAATTTTTGCTGTATTTAGTGTATTCTAGCATCCTGAAGATGATTCCAGCATTAATTTCATTGTGCTTATGCTCATTTTGAAGATTTTGACATTTTCACCTTAAGTGTACAATCAGGGGCTGAAAACGGGTTTAAAGCAATAAAAAGTTCATTTTGGCTCTCACACCTAAACTAAACGTTGTAGACTCAAAATTTTTGCTGTATTTAGTGTATTCTAGCATCCTGAAGATGATTCCAGCATTAATTTCATTGTGCTTATGCTCATTTTGAAGATTTTGACATTTTCACCTTAAGTGCACAATCAGGCTGAAAACGCATTTAAAGCCATAAAAAGTTCATTTTGGCTCTCACACCTAAACAAAACGTTGTAGACTCAACATTTTTGCTGTATTTAGTGTATTCTAGCATCCTGAAGATGATTCCAGCATTAATTTCATTGTGCTTATGCTCATTTTTAAGATTTTGACATTTTCACCTTAAGTGTACAATCAGGGGCTGAAAACGCGTTTAAAGCAATAAAAAGTTCATTTTGGCTCTCACACCTAAACTAAACGTTGTAGACTCAAAATTTTTGCTGTATTTAGTGTATTCTAGCATCCTGAAGATGATTCCAGCATTAATTTCATTGTGCTTATGCTCATTTTTAAGATTTTGACATTTTCAACTAAAGTGCACAATCAGGCTGAAAACGCGTTTAAAGCAATAAAAAGTTCATTTTGGCTCTCACACCTAAACTAAACGTTGTAGACTCAAAATTTTTGCTGTATTTAGTGTATTCTAGCATCCTGAAGATGATTCCAGCATTAATTTCATTGTGCTTATGCTCATTTTGAAGATTTTGACATTTTCACCTTAAGTGTACAATCAGGGGCTGAAAACGCGTTTAAAGCAATAAAAAGTTCATTTTGGCTCTCACACCTAAACTAAACGTTGTAGACTCAAAATTTTTGCTGTATTTAGTGTATTCTAGCATCCTGAAGATGATTCCAGCATTAATTTCATTGTGCTTATGCTCATTTTTAAGATTTTGACATTTTCACCTAAAGTGCACAATCAGGCTGAAAACGCGTTTAAAGCAATAAAAAGTTCATTTTGGCTCTCACACCTAAACTAAACGTTGTAGACTCAAAATTTTTGCTGTATTTAGTGTATTCTAGCATCCTGAAGATGATTCCAGCATTAATTTCATTGTGCTTATGCTCATTTTGAAGATTTTGACATTTTCACCTAAAGTGCACAATCAGGCTGAAAACGCATTTAAAGCCATAAAAAGTTCATTTTGGCTCTCACACCTAAACAAAACGTTGTAGACTCAACATTTTTGCTGTATTTAGTGTATTCTAGCATCCTGAAGATGATTCCAGCATTAATTTCATTGTGCTTATGCTCATTTTGAAGATTTTGACATTTTCACCTTAAGTGTACAATCAGGGGCTGAAAACGCGTTTAAAGCAATAAAAAGTTCATTTTGGCTCTCACACCTAAACTAAACCTTGTAGACTCAAAATTTTTGCTGTATTTAGTGTATTCTAGCATCCTGAAGATGATTCCAGCATTAATTTCATTGTGCTTATGCTCATTTTTAAGATTTTGACATTTTTACCTAAAGTGCACAATCAGGCTGAAAACGCGTTTAAAGCAATAAAAAGTTCATTTTGGCTCTCACACCTAAACTAAACGTTGTAGACTCAAAATTTTTGCTGTATTTAGTGTATTCTTGCATCCTGAAGATGATTCCAGCATTAATTTCATTGTGCTTATGCTCATTTTGAAGATTTTGACATTTTCACCTTAAGTGTACAATCAGGGGCTGAAAACGCGTTTAAAGCAATAAAAAGTTCATTTTGGCTCTCACACCTAAACTAAACGTTGTAGACTAAAAATGTTTGCTGTATTCAGTGTATTCTAGCATCCTGAAGATGATTCCAGCATTAATTTCATCGTGCTTATGCTCATTTTGAAGATTTTGACATTTTCACCTAAAGTGCACAATCAGGCTGAAAACGCATTTAAAGCAATAAAAAGTTCATTTTGGCTCTCACACCTAAACTAAACGTTGTAGACTCAAAATTTTTGCTGTATTTAGTGTATTCTAGCATCCTGAAGATGATTCCAGCATTAATTTCATTGTGCTTATGCTCATTTTGAAGATTTTGACATTTTCACCTAAAGTGCACAATCAGGCTGAAAACGCATTTAAAGCCATAAAAAGTTCATTTTGGCTCTCACACCTAAACTAAACGTTGTAGACTCAAAATTTTTGCTGTATTTAGTGTATTCTAGCATCCTGAAGATGATTCCAGCATTAATTTCATTGTGCTTATGCTCATTTTGAAGATTTTGACATTTTCACCTTAAGTGTACAATCAGGGGCTGAAAACGCGTTTAAAGCAATAAAAAGTTCATTTTGGCTCTCACACCTAAACTAAACGTTGTAGACTCAAAAATTTTGTTGTATTTAGTGTATTCTAGCATCCTGAAGATGATTCCAGCATTAATTTCATTGTGCTTATGCTCATTTTGAAGATTTTGACATTTTCACCTAAAGTGTACAATCAGGCTGAAAACGCATTTAAAGCAATAAAAAGTTCATTTTGGCTCTCACACCTAAACTAAACGTTGTAGACTCAAAATTTTTGCTGTATTTAGTGTATTCTAGCATCCTGAAGATGATTCCAGCATTAATTTCATTGTGCTTATGCTCATTTTTAAGATTTTGACATTTTCACCTAAAGTGCACAATCAGGCTGAAAACGCATTTAAAGCAATTAAAAGTTCATTTTGGCACACAAACCTAAACTAAACGTTGTAGACTCAAAATTTTTGCTGTATTTAGTGTATTCTAGCATCCTGAAGATGATTCCAGCATTAATTTCATTGTGCTTATGCTCATTTTGAAGATTTTGACATTTTCACCTTAAGTGTACAATCAGGGGCTGAAAACGCGTTTAAAGCAATAAAAAGTTCATTTTGGCTCTCACACCTAAACTAAACGTTGTAGACTCAAAATTTTTGCTGTATTTAGTGTATTCTAGCATCCTGAAGATGATTCCAGCATTAATTTCATTGTGCTTATGCTCATTTTTAAGATTTTGACATTTTCACCTAAAGTGCACAATCAGGCTGAAAACGCGTTTAAAGCAATAAAAAGTTCATTTTGGCTCTCACACCTAAACTAAACGTTGTAGACTCAAAATTTTTGCTGTATTTAGTGTATTCTAGCATCCTGAAGATGATTCCAGCATTAATTTCATTGTGCTTATGCTCATTTTGAAGATTTTGACATTTTCACCTTAAGTGTACAATCAGGGGCTGAAAACGCGTTTAAAGCAATAAAAAGTTCATTTTGGCTCTCACACCTAAACTAAACGTTGTAGACTCAAAATTTTTGCTGTATTTAGTGTATTCTAGCATCCTGAAGATGATTCCAGCATTAATTTCATTGTGCTTATGCTCATTTTGAAGATTTTGACATTTTCACCTTAAGTGTACAATCAGGGGCTGAAAACGCGTTTAAAGCAATAAAAAGTTCATTTTGGCTCTCACACCTAAACTAAACGTTGTAGACTCAAAATTTTTGCTGTATTTAGTGTATTCTAGCATCCTGAAGATGATTCCAGCATTAATTTCATTGTGCTTATGCTCATTTTTAAGATTTTGACATTTTCACCTAAAGTGCACAATCAGGCTGAAAACGCGTTTAAAGCAATAAAAAGTTCATTTTGGCTCTCACACCTAAACTAAACGTTGTAGACTCAAAATTTTTGCTGTATTTAGTGTATTCTAGCATCCTGAAGATGATTCCAGCATTAATTTCATTGTGCTTATGCTCATTTTGAAGATTTTGACATTTTCACCTTAAGTGTACAATCAGGGGCTGAAAACGCGTTTAAAGCAATAAAAAGTTCATTTTGGCTCTCACACCTAAACTAAACGTTGTAGACTCAAAATTTTTGCTGTATTTAGTGTATTCTAGCATCCTGAAGATGATTCCAGCATTAATTTCATTGTGCTTATGCTCATTTTTAAGATTTTGACATTTTCACCTAAAGTGCACAATCAGGCTGAAAACGCGTTTAAAGCAATAAAAAGTTCATTTTGGCTCTCACACCTAAACTAAACGTTGTAGACTCAAAATTTTTGCTGTATTTAGTGTATTCTAGCATCCTGAAGATGATTCCAGCATTAATTTCATTGTGCTTATGCTCATTTTGAAGATTTTGACATTTTCACCTTAAGTGTACAATCAGGGGCTGAAAACGCGTTTAAAGCAATAAAAAGTTCATTTTGGCTCTCACACCTAAACTAAACGTTGTAGACTCAAAATTTTTGCTGTATTCAGTGTATTCTAGCATCCTGAAGATGATTCCAGCATTAATTTCATCGTGCTTATGCTCATTTTGAAGATTTTGACATTTTCACCTAAAGTGCACAATCAGGCTGAAAACGCGTTTAAAGCAATAAAAAGTTCATTTTGGCTCTCACACCTAAACTAAACGTTGTAGACTCAAAATTTTTGCTGTATTTAGTGTATTCTAGCATCCTGAAGATGATTCCAGCATTAATTTCATCGTGCTTATGCTCATTTTTAAGATTTTGACATTTTCACCTAAAGTGCACAATCAGGCTGAAAACGCGTTTAAAGCAATAAAAAGTTCATTTTGGCTCTCACACCTAAACTAAACGTTGTAGACTCAAAATTTTTGCTGTATTTAGTGTATTCTAGCATCCTGAAGATGATTCCAGCATTAATTTCATTGTGCTTATGCTCATTTTGAAGATTTTGACATTTTCACCTTAAGTGTACAATCAGGGGCTGAAAACGCGTTTAAAGCAATAAAAAGTTCATTTTGGCTCTCACACCTAAACTAAACGTTGTAGACTCAAAGTTTTTGCTGTATTTAGTGTATTCTAGCATCCTGAAGATGATTCCAGCATTAATTTCATTGTGCTTATGCTCATTTTTAAGATTTTGACATTTTCACCTAAAGTGCACAATCAGGCTGAAAACGCGTTTAAAGCAATAAAAAGTTCATTTTGGCTCTCACACCTAAACTAAACGTTGTAGACTCAAAATTTTTGCTGTATTTAGTGTATTCTAGCATCCTGAAGATGATTCCAGCATTAATTTCATTGTGCTTATGCTCATTTTGAAGATTTTGACATTTTCACCTTAAGTGTACAATCAGGGGCTGAAAACGCGTTTAAAGCAATAAAAAGTTCATTTTGGCTCTCACACCTAAACTAAACGTTGTAGACTCAAAATTTTTGCTGTATTTAGTGTATTCTAGCATCCTGAAGATGATTCCAGCATTAATTTGATTGTGCTTATGCTCATTTTGAAGATTTTGACATTTTCACCTAAAGTGCACAATCAGGCTGAAAACGCATTTAAAGCCATAAAAAGTTCATTTTGGCTCTCACACCTAAACAAAACGTTGTAGACTCAACATTTTTGCTGTATTTAGTGTATTCTAGCATCCTGAAGATGATTCCAGCATTAATTTCATTGTGCTTATGCTCATTTTTAAGATTTTGACATTTTCACCTTAAGTGTACAATCAGGGGCTGAAAACGCGTTTAAAGCAATAAAAAGTTCCTTTTGGCTCTCACCCCTAAACTAAACGTTGTAGACTCAAAATTTTGGCTGTATTCAGTGTATTCTAGCATCCTGAAGATGATTCCAGCATTAATTTCATCGTGCTTATGCTCATTTTGAAGATTTTGACATTTTCACCTAAAGTGCACAATCAGGCTGAAAACGCGTTTAAAGCAATAAAAAGTTCATTTTGGCTCTCACACCTAAACTAAACGTTGTAGACTCAAAATTTTTGCTGTATTTAGTGTATTCTAGCATCCTGAAGATGATTCCAGCATTAATTTCATCGTGCTTATGCTCATTTTTAAGATTTTGACATTTTCACCTAAAGTGCACAATCAGGCTGAAAACGCGTTTAAAGCAATAAAAAGTTCATTTTGGCTCTCACACCTAAACTAAACGTTGTAGACTCAAAATTTTTGCTGTATTTAGTGTATTCTAGCATCCTGAAGATGATTCCAGCATTAATTTCATTGTGCTTATGCTCATTTTGAAGATTTTGACATTTTCACCTTAAGTGTACAATCAGGGGCTGAAAACGCGTTTAAAGCAATAAAAAGTTCATTTTGGCTCTCACACCTAAACAAAACGTTGTAGACTCAACATTTTTGCTGTATTTAGTGTATTCTAGCATCCTGAAGATGATTCCAGCATTAATTTCATTGTGCTTATGCTCATTTTTAAGATTTTGACATTTTCACCTTAAGTGTACAATCAGGGGCTGAAAACGCGTTTAAAGCAATAAAAAGTTCATTTTGGCTCTCACACCTAAACTAAACGTTGTAGACTCAAAATTTTTGCTGTATTCAGTGTATTCTAGCATCCTGAAGATGATTCCAGCATTAATTTCATCGTGCTTATGCTCATTTTGAAGATTTTGACATTTTCACCTAAAGTGCACAATCAGGCTGAAAACGCGTTTAAAGCAATAAAAAGTTCATTTTGGCTCTCACACCTAAACTAAACGTTGTAGACTCAAAATTTTTGCTGTATTTAGTGTATTCTAGCATCCTGAAGATGATTCCAGCATTAATTTCATTGTGCTTATGCTCATTTTGAAGATTTTGACATTTTCACCTAAAGTGCACAATCAGGCTGAAAACGCATTTAAAGCCATAAAAAGTTCATTTTGGCTCTCACACCTAAACTAAACGTTGTAGACTCAAAATTTTTGCTGTATTTAGTGTATTCTAGCATCCTGAAGATGATTCCAGCATTAATTTCATTGTGCTTATGCTCATTTTGAAGATTTTGACATTTTCACCTTAAGTGTACAATCAGGGGCTGAAAACGCGTTTAAAGCAATAAAAAGTTCATTTTGGCTCTCACACCTAAACTAAACGTTGTAGACTCAAAATTTTTGTTGTATTTAGTGTATTCTAGCATCCTGAAGATGATTCCAGCATTAATTTCATTGTGCTTATGCTCATTTTGAAGATTTTGACATTTTCACCTAAAGTGTACAATCAGGCTGAAAACGCATTTAAAGCAATAAAAAGTTCATTTTGGCTCTCACACCTAAACTAAACGTTGTAGACTCAAAATTTTTGCTGTATTTAGTGTATTCTAGCATCCTGAAGATGATTCCAGCATTAATTTCATTGTGCTTATGCTCATTTTTAAGATTTTGACATTTTCACCTAAAGTGCACAATCAGGCTGAAAACGCGTTTAAAGCAATTAAAAGTTCATTTTGGCACACAAACCTAAACTAAACGTTGTAGACTCAAAATTTTTGCTGTATTTAGTGTATTCTAGCATCCTGAAGATGATTCCAGCATTAATTTCATTGTGCTTATGCTCATTTTGAAGATTTTGACATTTTCACCTTAAGTGTACAATCAGGGGCTGAAAACGCGTTTAAAGCAATAAAAAGTTCATTTTGGCTCTCACACCTAAACTAAACGTTGTAGACTAAAAATGTTTGCTGTATTCAGTGTATTCTAGCATCCTGAAGATGATTCCAGCATTAATTTCATCGTGCTTATGCTCATTTTGAAGATTTTGACATTTTCACCTAAAGTGCACAATCAGGCTGAAAACGCATTTAAAGCAATAAAAAGTTCATTTTGGCACACAAACCTAAACTAAACGTTGTAGACTCAAAATTTTTGCTGTATTTAGTGAATTCTAGCATCCTGAAGATGATTCCAGCATTAATTTCATTGTGCTTATGCTCATTTTGAAGATTTTGACATTTTCACCTAAGTGTACAATCAGGGGCTGAAAACGCGTTTAAAGCAATAAAAAGTTCATTTTGGCTCTCACACCTAAACTAAACGTTGTAGACTCAAAATTTTTGCTGTATTTAGTGTATTCTAGCATCCTGAAGATGATTCCAGCATTAATTTCATTGTGCTTATGCTCATTTTTAAGATTTTGACATTTTCACCTAAAGTGCACAATCAGGCTGAAAACGCGTTTAAAGCAATAAAAAGTTCATTTTGGCTCTCACACCTAAACTAAACGTTGTAGACTCAAAATTTTTGCTGTATTTAGTGTATTCTAGCATCCTGAAGATGATTCCAGCATTAATTTCATTGTGCTTATGCTCATTTTTAAGATTTTGACATTTTCACCTAAAGTGCACAATCAGGCTGAAAACGCGTTTAAAGCAATAAAAAGTTCATTTTGGCTCTCACACCTAAACTAAACGTTGTAGACTCAAAATTTTTGCTGTATTTAGTGTATTCTAGCATCCTGAAGATGATTCCAGCATTAATTTCATTGTGCTTATGCTCATTTTGAAGATTTTGACATTTTCACCTTAAGTGTACAATCAGGGGCTGAAAACGCGTTTAAAGCAATAAAAAGTTCATTTTGGCTCTCACACCTAAACTAAACGTTGTAGACTCAAAATTTTTGCTGTATTTAGTGTATTCTAGCATCCTGAAGATGATTCCAGCATTAATTTCATTGTGCTTATGCTCATTTTTAAGATTTTGACATTTTCACCTAAAGTGCACAATCAGGCTGAAAACGCATTTAAAGCCATAAAAAGTTCATTTTGGCTCTCACACCTAAACAAAACGTTGTAGACTCAACATTTTTGCTGTATTTAGTGTATTCTAGCATCCTGAAGATGATTCCAGCATTAATTTCATTGTGCTTATGCTCATTTTTAAGATTTTGACATTTTCACCTTAAGTGTACAATCAGGGGCTGAAAACGCGTTTAAAGCAATAAAAAGTTCATTTTGGCTCTCACACCTAAACTAAACGTTGTAGACTAAAAATTTTTGCTGTATTCAGTGTATTCTAGCATCCTGAAGATGATTCCAGCATTAATTTAATCGTGCTTATGCTCATTTTGAAGATTTTGACATTTTCACCTAAAGTGCACAATCAGGCTGAAAACGCGTTTAAAGCAATAAAAAGTTCATTTTGGCTCTCACACCTAAACTAAACGTTGTAGACTCAAAATTTTTGCTGTATTTAGTGTATTCTAGCATCCTGAAGATGATTCCAGCATTAATTTCATCGTGCTTATGCTCATTTTTAAGATTTTGACATTTTCACCTAAAGTGCACAATCAGGCTGAAAACGCGTTTAAAGCAATAAAAAGTTCATTTTGGCTCTCACACCTAAACTAAACGTTGTAGACTCAAAATTTTTGTTGTATTTAGTGTATTCTAGCATCCTGAAGATGATTCCAGCATTAATTTCATTGTGCTTATGCTCATTTTGAAGATTTTGACATTTTCACCTAAAGTGTACAATCAGGCTGAAAACGCATTTAAAGCAATAAAAAGTTCATTTTGGCTCTCACACCTAAACTAAACGTTGTAGACTCAAATTTTTTGCTGTATTTAGTGTATTCTAGCATCCTGAAGATGATTCCAGCATTAATTTCATTGTGCTTATGCTCATTTTTAAGATTTTGACATTTAAACCTAAAGTGCACAATCAGGCTGAAAACGCATTTAAAGCAATAAAAAGTTCATTTTGGCACACAAACCTAAACTAAACGTTGTAGACTCAAAATTGTTGCTGTATTTAGTGTTTTCTAGCATCCTGAAGATGATTCCAGCATTTATTTCATTGTGCTTATGCTCATTTTGAAGATTTTGACATTTTCACCTTAAGTGTACAATCAGGGGCTGAAAACGCGTTTAAAGCAATAAAAAGTTCATTTTGGCTCTCACACCTAAACTAAACGTTGTAGACTCAAAATTTTTGCTGTATTTAGTGTATTCTAGCATCCTGAAGATGATTCCAGCATTAATTTCATCGTGCTTATGCTCATTTTTAAGATTTTGACATTTTCACCTAAAGTGCACAATCAGGCTGAAAACGCATTTAAAGCAATAAAAAGTTCATTTTTGCTCACAAACCTAAACTAAACGTTGTAGACTCAAAATTTTTGCTGTATTTAGTGTATTCTAGCATCCTGAAGATGATTCCAGCATTAATTTCATTGTGCTTATGCTCATTTTGAAGATTTTGACATTTTCACCTTAAGTGTACAATCAGGGGCTGAAAACGCGTTTAAAGCAATAAAAAGTTCATTTTGGCTCTCACACCTAAACTAAACGTTGTAGACTCAAAATTTTTGTTGTATTTAGTGTATTCTAGCATCCTGAAGATGATTCCAGCATTAATTTCATTGTGCTCATGCTCATTTTGAAGATTTTGACATTTTCACCTAAAGTGTACAATCAGGCTGAAAACGCATTTAAAGCAATAAAAAGTTCATTTTGGCTCTCACACCTAAACTAAACGTTGTAGACTCAAAATTTTTGCTGTATTTAGTGTATTCTAGCATCCTGAAGATGATTCCAGCATTAATTTCATTGTGCTTATGCTCATTTTTAAGATTTTGACATTTTCACCTAAAGTGCACAATCAGGCTGAAAACGCATTTAAAGCAATAAAAAGTTCATTTTGGATCACAAACCTAAACTAAACGTTGTAGACTCAAAATTTTTGCTGTATTTAGTGTATTCTAGCATCCTGAAGATGATTCCAGCATTAATTTCATTGTGCTTATGCTCATTTTGAAGATTTTGACATTTTCACCTTAAGTGTACAATCAGGGGCTGAAAACGCGTTTAAAGCAATAAAAAGTTCATTTTGGCTCTCACACCTAAACTAAACGTTGTAGACTAAAAATGTTTGCTGTATTCAGTGTATTCTAGCATCCTGAAGATGATTCCAGCATTAATTTCATCGTGCTTATGCTCATTTTGAAGATTTTGACATTTTCACCTAAAGTGCACAATCAGGCTGAAAACGCATTTAAAGCAATAAAAAGTTCATTTTGGCACACAAACCTAAACTAAACGTTGTAGACTCAAAATTTTTGCTGTATTTAGTATATTCTAGCATCCTGAAGATGATTCCAGCATTAATTTCATTGTGCTTATGCTCATTTGGAAGATTTTGACATTTTCACCGAAGTGTACAATCAGGGGCTGAAAACGCGTTTAAAGCAATAAAAAGTTCATTTTGGCTCTCACACCTAAACTAAACGTTGTAGACTCAAAATTTTTGCTGTATTTAGTGTATTCTAGCATCCTGAAGATGATTCCAGCATTAATTTCATTGTGCTTATGCTCATTTTGAAGATTTTGACATTTTCACCTTAAGTGTACAATCAGGGGCTGAAA
Source organism: Vanacampus margaritifer (assembly GCF_051991255.1). Taxonomy (NCBI): domain Eukaryota; kingdom Metazoa; phylum Chordata; class Actinopteri; order Syngnathiformes; family Syngnathidae; genus Vanacampus; species Vanacampus margaritifer. The sequence goes on along the minus strand of NW_027520732.1, from coordinate 1,482,357 downwards.
ACGCGTTTAAAGCAATAAAAAGTTCATTTTGGCTCTCACACCTAAACTAAACGTTGTAGACTAAAAATGTTTGCTGTATTCAGTGTATTCTAGCATCCTGAAGATGATTCCAGCATTAATTTCATCGTGCTTATGCTCATTTTGAAGATTTTGACATTTTCACCTAAAGTGCACAATCAGGCTGAAAACGCATTTAAAGCAATAAAAAGTTCATTTTGGCACACAAACCTAAACTAAACGTTGTAGACTCAAAATTTTTGCTGTATTTAGTGTATTCTAGCATCCTGAAGATGATTCCAGCATTAATTTCATTGTGCTTATGCTCATTTTGAAGATTTTGACATTTTCACCTTAAGTGTACAATCAGGGGCTGAAAACGCGTTTAAAGCAATAAAAAGTTCATTTTGGCTCTCACACCTAAACTAAACGTTGTAGACTCAAAATTTTTGCTGTATTTAGTGTATTCTAGCATCCTGAAGATGATTCCAGCATTAATTTCATTGTGCTTATGCTCATTTTGAAGATTTTGACATTTTCACCTTAAGTGTACAATCAGGGGCTGAAAACGCGTTTAAAGCAATAAAAAGTTCATTTTGGCTCTCACACCTAAACTAAATGTTGTAGACTCAAAATTTTTGCTGTATTTAGTGTATTCTAGCATCCTGAAGATGATTCCAGCATTAATTTCATTGTGCTTATGCTCATTTTTAAGATTTTGACATTTTCACCTAAAGTGCACAATCAGGCTGAAAACGCGTTTAAAGCAATAAAAAGTTCATTTTGGCTCTCACACCTAAACTAAACGTTGTAGACTCAAAATTTTTGCTGTATTTAGTGTATTCTAGCATCCTGAAGATGATTCCAGCATTAATTTCATTGTGCTTATGCTCATTTTGAAGATTTTGACATTTTCACCTTAAGTGCACAATCAGGCTGAAAACGCATTTAAAGCCATAAAAAGTTCATTTTGGCTCTCACACCTAAACAAAACGTTGTAGACTCAACATTTTTGCTGTATTTAGTGTATTCTAGCATCCTGAAGATGATTCCAGCATTAATTTCATTGTGCTTATGCTCATTTTTAAGATTTTGACATTTTCACCTTAAGTGTACAATCAGGGGCTGAAAACGCGTTTAAAGCAATAAAAAGTTCATTTTGGCTCTCACACCTAAACTAAACGTTGTAGACTCAAAATTTTTGCTGTATTTAGTGTATTCTAGCATCCTGAAGATGATTCCAGCATTAATTTCATTGTGCTTATGCTCATTTTTAAGATTTTGACATTTTCAACTAAAGTGCACAATCAGGCTGAAAACGCGTTTAAAGCAATAAAAAGTTCATTTTGGCTCTCACACCTAAACTAAACGTTGTAGACTCCAAATTTTTGCTGTATTTAGTGTATTCTAGCATCCTGAAGATGATTCCAGCATTAATTTCATTGTGCTTATGCTCATTTTGAAGATTTTGACATTTTCACCTTAAGTGTACAATCAGGGGCTGAAAACGCGTTTAAAGCAATAAAAAGTTCATTTTGGCTCTCACACCTAAACTAAACGTTGTAGACTCAAAATTTTTGCTGTATTTAGTGTATTCTAGCATCCTGAAGATGATTCCAACATTAATTTCATTGTGCTTATGCTCATTTTTAAGATTTTGACATTTTCACCTAAAGTGCACAATCAGGCTGAAAACGCGTTTAAAGCAATAAAAAGTTCATTTTGGCTCTCACACCTAAACTAAACGTTGTAGACTCAAAATTTTTGCTGTATTTAGTGTATTCTAGCATCCTGAAGATGATTCCAGCATTAATTTCATTGTGCTTATGCTCATTTTGAAGATTTTGACATTTTCACCTAAAGTGCACAATCAGGCTGAAAACGCATTTAAAGCCATAAAAAGTTCATTTTGGCTCTCACACCTAAACAAAACGTTGTAGACTCAACATTTTTGCTGTATTTAGTGTATTCTAGCATCCTGAAGATGATTCCAGCATTAATTTCATTGTGCTTATGCTCATTTTGAAGATTTTGACATTTTCACCTTAAGTGTACAATCAGGGGCTGAAAACGCGTTTAAAGCAATAAAAAGTTCATTTTGGCTCTCACACCTAAACTAAACCTTGTAGACTCAAAATTTTTGCTGTATTTAGTGTATTCTAGCATCCTGAAGATGATTCCAGCATTAATTTCATTGTGCTTATGCTCATTTTGAAGATTTTGACATTTTCACCTAAAGTGCACAATCAGGCTGAAAACGCGTTTAAAGCAATAAAAAGTTCATTTTGGCTCTCACACCTAAACTAAACGTTGTAGACTCAAAATTTTTGCTGTATTTAGTGTATTCTTGCATCCTGAAGATGATTCCAGCATTAATTTCATTGTGCTTATGCTCATTTTGAAGATTTTGACATTTTCACCTTAAGTGTACAATCAGGGGCTGAAAACGCGTTTAAAGCAATAAAAAGTTCATTTTGGCTCTCACACCTAAACTAAACGTTGTAGACTAAAAATGTTTGCTGTATTCAGTGTATTCTAGCATCCTGAAGATGATTCCAGCATTAATTTCATCGTGCTTATGCTCATTTTGAAGATTTTGACATTTTCACCTAAAGTGCACAATCAGGCTGAAAACGCATTTAAAGCAATAAAAAGTTCATTTTGGCACTCACACCTAAACTAAACGTTGTAGACTCAAAATTTTTGCTGTATTTAGTGTATTCTAGCATCCTGAAGATGATTCCAGCATTAATTTCATTGTGCTTATGCTCATTTTGAAGATTTTGACATTTTCACCTAAAGTGCACAATCAGGCTGAAAACGCATTTAAAGCCATAAAAAGTTCATTTTGGCTCTCACACCTAAACTAAACGTTGTAGACTCAAAATTTTTGCTGTATTTAGTGTATTCTAGCATCCTGAAGATGATTCCAGCATTAATTTCATTGTGCTTATGCTCATTTTGAAGATTTTGACATTTTCACCTTAAGTGTACAATCAGGGGCTGAAAACGCGTTTAAAGCAATAAAAAGTTCATTTTGGCTCTCACACCTAAACTAAACGTTGTAGACTCAAAATTTTTGTTGTATTTAGTGTATTCTAGCATCCTGAAGATGATTCCAGCATTAATTTCATTGTGCTCATGCTCATTTTGAAGATTTTGACATTTTCACCTAAAGTGTACAATCAGGCTGAAAACGCATTTAAAGCAATAAAAAGTTCATTTTGGCTCTCACACCTAAACTAAACGTTGTAGACTCAAAATTTTTGCTGTATTTAGTGTATTCTAGCATCCTGAAGATGATTCCAGCATTAATTTCATTGTGCTTATGCTCATTTTTAAGATTTTGACATTTTCACCTAAAGTGCACAATCAGGCTGAAAACGCATTTAAAGCAATAAAAAGTTCATTTTGGATCACAAACCTAAACTAAACGTTGTAGACTCAAAATTTTTGCTGTATTTAGTGTATTCTAGCATCCTGAAGATGATTCCAGCATTAATTTCATTGTGCTTATGCTCATTTTGAAGATTTTGACATTTTCACCTTAAGTGTACAATCAGGGGCTGAAAACGCGTTTAAAGCAATAAAAAGTTCATTTTGGCTCTCACACCTAAACTAAACGTTGTAGACTAAAAATGTTTGCTGTATTCAGTGTATTCTAGCATCCTGAAGATGATTCCAGCATTAATTTCATCGTGCTTATGCTCATTTTGAAGATTTTGACATTTTCACCTAAAGTGCACAATCAGGCTGAAAACGCATTTAAAGCAATAAAAAGTTCATTTTGGCACACAAACCTAAACTAAACGTTGTAGACTCAAAATTTTTGCTGTATTTAGTGTATTCTAGCATCCTGAAGATGATTCCAGCATTAATTTCATTGTGCTTATGCTCATTTGGAAGATTTTGACATTTTCACCGAAGTGTACAATCAGGGGCTGAAAACGCGTTTAAAGCAATAAAAAGTTCATTTTGGCTCTCACACCTAAACTAAACGTTGTAGACTCAAAATTTTTGCTGTATTTAGTGTATTCTAGCATCCTGAAGATGATTCCAGCATTAATTTCATTGTGCTTATGCTCATTTTGAAGATTTTGACATTTTCACCTTAAGTGTACAATCAGGGGCTGAAAACGCGTTTAAAGCAATAAAAAGTTCATTTTGGCTCTCACACCTAAACTAAACGTTGTAGACTAAAAATGTTTGCTGTATTCAGTGTATTCTAGCATCCTGAAGATGATTCCAGCATTAATTTCATCGTGCTTATGCTCATTTTGAAGATTTTGACATTTTCACCTAAAGTGCACAATCAGGCTGAAAACGCATTTAAAGCAATAAAAAGTTCATTTTGGCACACAAACCTAAACTAAACGTTGTAGACTCAAAATTTTTGCTGTATTTAGTGTATTCTAGCATCCTGAAGATGATTCCAGCATTAATTTCATTGTGCTTATGCTCATTTTGAAGATTTTGACATTTTCACCTTAAGTGTACAATCAGGGGCTGAAAACGGGTTTAAAGCAATAAAAAGTTCATTTTGGCTCTCACACCTAAACTAAACGTTGTAGACTCAAAATTTTTGCTGTATTTAGTGTATTCTAGCATCCTGAAGATGATTCCAGCATTAATTTCATTGTGCTTATGCTCATTTTGAAGATTTTGACATTTTCACCTTAAGTGCACAATCAGGCTGAAAACGCATTTAAAGCCATAAAAAGTTCATTTTGGCTCTCACACCTAAACAAAACGTTGTAGACTCAACATTTTTGCTGTATTTAGTGTATTCTAGCATCCTGAAGATGATTCCAGCATTAATTTCATTGTGCTTATGCTCATTTTTAAGATTTTGACATTTTCACCTTAAGTGTACAATCAGGGGCTGAAAACGCGTTTAAAGCAATAAAAAGTTCATTTTGGCTCTCACACCTAAACTAAACGTTGTAGACTCAAAATTTTTGCTGTATTTAGTGTATTCTAGCATCCTGAAGATGATTCCAGCATTAATTTCATTGTGCTTATGCTCATTTTTAAGATTTTGACATTTTCAACTAAAGTGCACAATCAGGCTGAAAACGCGTTTAAAGCAATAAAAAGTTCATTTTGGCTCTCACACCTAAACTAAACGTTGTAGACTCAAAATTTTTGCTGTATTTAGTGTATTCTAGCATCCTGAAGATGATTCCAGCATTAATTTCATTGTGCTTATGCTCATTTTGAAGATTTTGACATTTTCACCTTAAGTGTACAATCAGGGGCTGAAAACGCGTTTAAAGCAATAAAAAGTTCATTTTGGCTCTCACACCTAAACTAAACGTTGTAGACTCAAAATTTTTGCTGTATTTAGTGTATTCTAGCATCCTGAAGATGATTCCAGCATTAATTTCATTGTGCTTATGCTCATTTTTAAGATTTTGACATTTTCACCTAAAGTGCACAATCAGGCTGAAAACGCGTTTAAAGCAATAAAAAGTTCATTTTGGCTCTCACACCTAAACTAAACGTTGTAGACTCAAAATTTTTGCTGTATTTAGTGTATTCTAGCATCCTGAAGATGATTCCAGCATTAATTTCATTGTGCTTATGCTCATTTTTAAGATTTTGACATTTTCACCTAAAGTGCACAATCAGGCTGAAAACGCGTTTAAAGCAATAAAAAGTTCATTTTGGCTCTCACACCTAAACTAAACGTTGTAGACTCAAAATTTTTGCTGTATTTAGTGTATTCTAGCATCCTGAAGATGATTCCAGCATTAATTTCATTGTGCTTATGCTCATTTTGAAGATTTTGACATTTTCACCTAAAGTGCACAATCAGGCTGAAAACGCATTTAAAGCCATAAAAAGTTCATTTTGGCTCTCACACCTAAACAAAACGTTGTAGACTCAACATTTTTGCTGTATTTAGTGTATTCTAGCATCCTGAAGATGATTCCAGCATTAATTTCATTGTGCTTATGCTCATTTTGAAGATTTTGACATTTTCACCTTAAGTGTACAATCAGGGGCTGAAAACGCGTTTAAAGCAATAAAAAGTTCATTTTGGCTCTCACACCTAAACTAAACCTTGTAGACTCAAAATTTTTGCTGTATTTAGTGTATTCTAGCATCCTGAAGATGATTCCAGCATTAATTTCATTGTGCTTATGCTCATTTTTAAGATTTTGACATTTTTACCTAAAGTGCACAATCAGGCTGAAAACGCGTTTAAAGCAATAAAAAGTTCATTTTGGCTCTCACACCTAAACTAAACGTTGTAGACTCAAAATTTTTGCTGTATTTAGTGTATTCTTGCATCCTGAAGATGATTCCAGCATTAATTTCATTGTGCTTATGCTCATTTTGAAGATTTTGACATTTTCACCTTAAGTGTACAATCAGGGGCTGAAAACGCGTTTAAAGCAATAAAAAGTTCATTTTGGCTCTCACACCTAAACTAAACGTTGTAGACTAAAAATGTTTGCTGTATTCAGTGTATTCTAGCATCCTGAAGATGATTCCAGCATTAATTTCATCGTGCTTATGCTCATTTTGAAGATTTTGACATTTTCACCTAAAGTGCACAATCAGGCTGAAAACGCATTTAAAGCAATAAAAAGTTCATTTTGGCTCTCACACCTAAACTAAACGTTGTAGACTCAAAATTTTTGCTGTATTTAGTGTATTCTAGCATCCTGAAGATGATTCCAGCATTAATTTCATTGTGCTTATGCTCATTTTGAAGATTTTGACATTTTCACCTAAAGTGCACAATCAGGCTGAAAACGCATTTAAAGCCATAAAAAGTTCATTTTGGCTCTCACACCTAAACTAAACGTTGTAGACTCAAAATTTTTGCTGTATTTAGTGTATTCTAGCATCCTGAAGATGATTCCAGCATTAATTTCATTGTGCTTATGCTCATTTTGAAGATTTTGACATTTTCACCTTAAGTGTACAATCAGGGGCTGAAAACGCGTTTAAAGCAATAAAAAGTTCATTTTGGCTCTCACACCTAAACTAAACGTTGTAGACTCAAAAATTTTGTTGTATTTAGTGTATTCTAGCATCCTGAAGATGATTCCAGCATTAATTTCATTGTGCTTATGCTCATTTTGAAGATTTTGACATTTTCACCTAAAGTGTACAATCAGGCTGAAAACGCATTTAAAGCAATAAAAAGTTCATTTTGGCTCTCACACCTAAACTAAACGTTGTAGACTCAAAATTTTTGCTGTATTTAGTGTATTCTAGCATCCTGAAGATGATTCCAGCATTAATTTCATTGTGCTTATGCTCATTTTTAAGATTTTGACATTTTCACCTAAAGTGCACAATCAGGCTGAAAACGCATTTAAAGCAATTAAAAGTTCATTTTGGCACACAAACCTAAACTAAACGTTGTAGACTCAAAATTTTTGCTGTATTTAGTGTATTCTAGCATCCTGAAGATGATTCCAGCATTAATTTCATTGTGCTTATGCTCATTTTGAAGATTTTGACATTTTCACCTTAAGTGTACAATCAGGGGCTGAAAACGCGTTTAAAGCAATAAAAAGTTCATTTTGGCTCTCACACCTAAACTAAACGTTGTAGACTCAAAATTTTTGCTGTATTTAGTGTATTCTAGCATCCTGAAGATGATTCCAGCATTAATTTCATTGTGCTTATGCTCATTTTTAAGATTTTGACATTTTCACCTAAAGTGCACAATCAGGCTGAAAACGCGTTTAAAGCAATAAAAAGTTCATTTTGGCTCTCACACCTAAACTAAACGTTGTAGACTCAAAATTTTTGCTGTATTTAGTGTATTCTAGCATCCTGAAGATGATTCCAGCATTAATTTCATTGTGCTTATGCTCATTTTGAAGATTTTGACATTTTCACCTTAAGTGTACAATCAGGGGCTGAAAACGCGTTTAAAGCAATAAAAAGTTCATTTTGGCTCTCACACCTAAACTAAACGTTGTAGACTCAAAATTTTTGCTGTATTTAGTGTATTCTAGCATCCTGAAGATGATTCCAGCATTAATTTCATTGTGCTTATGCTCATTTTTAAGATTTTGACATTTTCACCTAAAGTGCACAATCAGGCTGAAAACGCATTTAAAGCCATAAAAAGCTCATTTTGGCTCTCACACCTAAACAAAACGTTGTAGACTCAACATTTTTGCTGTATTTAGTGTATTCTAGCATCCTGAAGATGATTCCAGCATTAATTTCATTGTGCTTATGCTCATTTTTAAGATTTTGACATTTTCACCTTAAGTGTACAATCAGGGGCTGAAAACGCGTTTAAAGCAATAAAAAGTTCATTTTGGCTCTCACACCTAAACTAAACGTTGTAGACTCAAAATTTTTGCTGTATTCAGTGTATTCTAGCATCCTGAAGATGATTCCAGCATTAATTTCATCGTGCTTATGCTCATTTTGAAGATTTTGACATTTTCACCTAAAGTGCACAATCAGGCTGAAAACGCGTTTAAAGCAATAAAAAGTTCATTTTGGCTCTCACACCTAAACTAAACGTTGTAGACTCAAAATTTTTGCTGTATTTAGTGTATTCTAGCATCCTGAAGATGATTCCAGCATTAATTTCATCGTGCTTATGCTCATTTTTAAGATTTTGACATTTTCACCTAAAGTGCACAATCAGGCTGAAAACGCGTTTAAAGCAATAAAAAGTTCATTTTGGCTCTCACACCTAAACTAAACGTTGTAGACTCAAAATTTTTGCTGTATTTAGTGTATTCTAGCATCCTGAAGATGATTCCAGCATTAATTTCATTGTGCTTATGCTCATTTTGAAGATTTTGACATTTTCACCTTAAGTGTACAATCAGGGGCTGAAAACGCGTTTAAAGCAATAAAAAGTTCATTTTGGCTCTCACACCTAAACTAAACGTTGTAGACTCAAAGTTTTTGCTGTATTTAGTGTATTCTAGCATCCTGAAGATGATTCCAGCATTAATTTCATTGTGCTTATGCTCATTTTTAAGATTTTGACATTTTCACCTAAAGTGCACAATCAGGCTGAAAACGCGTTTAAAGCAATAAAAAGTTCATTTTGGCTCTCACACCTAAACTAAACGTTGTGGACTCAAAATTTTTGCTGTATTTAGTGTATTCTAGCATCCTGAAGATGATTCCAGCATTAATTTCATTGTGCTTATGCTCATTTTGAAGATTTTGACATTTTCACCTTAAGTGTACAATCAGGGGCTGAAAACGCGTTTAAAGCAATAAAAAGTTCATTTTGGCTCTCACACCTAAACTAAACGTTGTAGACTCAAAATTTTTGCTGTATTTAGTGTATTCTAGCATCCTGAAGATGATTCCAGCATTAATTTGATTGTGCTTATGCTCATTTTGAAGATTTTGACATTTTCACCTAAAGTGCACAATCAGGCTGAAAACGCATTTAAAGCCATAAAAAGTTCATTTTGGCTCTCACACCTAAACAAAACGTTGTAGACTCAAAATTTTTGCTGTATTTAGTGTATTCTAGCATCCTGAAGATGATTCCAGCATTAATTTCATTGTGCTTATGCTCATTTTGAAGATTTTGACATTTTCACCTTAAGTGTACAATCAGGGGCTGAAAACGCGTTTAAAGCAATAAAAAGTTCATTTTGGCTCTCACACCTAAACTAAACGTTGTAGACTCAAAATTTTTGTTGTATTTAGTGTATTCTAGCATCCTGAAGATGATTCCAGCATTAATTTCATTGTGCTTATGCTCATTTTGAAGATTTTGACATTTTCACCTAAAGTGTACAATCAGGCTGAAAACGCATTTAAAGCAATAAAAAGTTCATTTTGGCTCTCACACCTAAACTAAACGTTGTAGACTCAAAATTTTTGCTGTATTTAGTGTATTCTAGCATCCTGAAGATGATTCCAGCATTAATTTCATTGTGCTTATGCTCATTTTTAAGATTTTGACATTTTCACCTAAAGTGCACAATCAGGCTGAAAACGCATTTAAAGCAATTAAAAGTTCATTTTGGCACACAAACCTAAACTAAACGTTGTAGACTCAAAATTTTTGCTGTATTTAGTGTATTCTAGCATCCTGAAGATGATTCCAGCATTAATTTCATTGTGCTTATGCTCATTTTGAAGATTTTGACATTTTCACCTTAAGTGGACAATCAGGGGCTGAAAACGCGTTTAAAGCAATAAAAAGTTCATTTTGGCTCTCACACCTAAACTAAACGTTGTAGACTAAAAATGTTTGCTGTATTCAGTGTATTCTAGCATCCTGAAGATGATTCCAGCATTAATTTCATCGTGCTTATGCTCATTTTGAAGATTTTGACATTTTCACCTAAAGTGCACAATCAGGCTGAAAACGCATTTAAAGCAATAAAAAGTTCATTTTGGCACACAAACCTAAACTAAACGTTGTAGACTCAAATTTTTTGCTGTATTTAGTGTATTCTAGCATCCTGAAGATGATTCCAGCATTAATTTCATTGTGCATATGCTCATTTTGAAGATTTTGACATTTTCACCTAAGTGTACAATCAGGGGCTGAAAACGCGTTTAAAGCAATAAAAAGTTCATTTTGGCTCTCACACCTAAACTAAACGTTGTAGACTCAAAATTTTTGCTGTATTTAGTGTATTCTAGCATCCTGAAGATGATTCCAGCATTAATTTCATTGTGCTTATGCTCATTTTGAAGATTTTGACATTTTCACCTTAAGTGTACAATCAGGGGCTGAAAACGCGTTTAAAGCAATAAAAAGTTCATTTTGGCTCTCACACCTAAACTAAACGTTGTAGACTCAAAGTTTTTGCTGTATTTAGTGTATTCTAGCATCCTGAAGATGATTCCAGCATTAATTTCATTGTGCTTATGCTCATTTTTAAGATTTTGACATTTTCACCTAAAGTGCACAATCAGGCTGAAAACGCGTTTAAAGCAATAAAAAGTTCATTTTGGCTCTCACACCTAAACTAAACGTTGTAGACTCAAAATTTTTGCTGTATTTAGTGTATTCTAGCATCCTGAAGATGATTCCAGCATTAATTTCATTGTGCTTATGCTCATTTTGAAGATTTTGACATTTTCACCTTAAGTGTACAATCAGGGGCTGAAAACGCGTTTAAAGCAATAAAAAGTTCATTTTGGCTCTCACACCTAAACTAAACGTTGTAGACTCAAAATTTTTGCTGTATTTAGTGTATTCTAGCATCCTGAAGATGATTCCAGCATTAATTTGATTGTGCTTATGCTCATTTTGAAGATTTTGACATTTTCACCTAAAGTGCACAATCAGGCTGAAAACGCATTTAAAGCCATAAAAAGTTCATTTTGGCTCTCACACCTAAACAAAACGTTGTAGACTCAACATTTTTGCTGTATTTAGTGTATTCTAGCATCCTGAAGATGATTCCAGCATTAATTTCATTGTGCTTATGCTCATTTTTAAGATTTTGACATTTTCACCTTAAGTGTACAATCAGGGGCTGAAAACGCGTTTAAAGCAATAAAAAGTTCCTTTTGCCTCTCACACCTAAACTAAACGTTGTAGACTCAAAATTTTGGCTGTATTCAGTGTATTCTAGCATCCTGAAGATGATTCCAGCATTAATTTCATCGTGCTTATGCTCATTTTGAAGATTTTGACATTTTCACCTAAAGTGCACAATCAGGCTGAAAACGCGTTTAAAGCAATAAAAAGTTCATTTTGGCTCTCACACCTAAACTAAACGTTGTAGACTCAAAATTTTTGCTGTATTTAGTGTATTCTAGCATCCTGAAGATGATTCCAGCATTAATTTCATCGTGCTTATGCTCATTTTTAAGATTTTGACATTTTCACCTAAAGTGCACAATCAGGCTGAAAACGCGTTTAAAGCAATAAAAAGTTCATTTTGGCTCTCACACCTAAACTAAACGTTGTAGACTCAAAATTTTTGCTGTATTTAGTGTATTCTAGCATCCTGAAGATGATTCCAGCATTAATTTCATTGTGCTTATGCTCATTTTGAAGATTTTGACATTTTCACCTTAAGTGTACAATCAGGGGCTGAAAACGCGTTTAAAGCAATAAAAAGTTCATTTTGGCTCTCACACCTAAACAAAACGTTGTAGACTCAACATTTTTGCTGTATTTAGTGTATTCTAGCATCCTGAAGATGATTCCAGCATTAATTTCATTGTGCTTATGCTCATTTTTAAGATTTTGACATTTTCACCTTAAGTGTACAATCAGGGGCTGAAAACGCGTTTAAAGCAATAAAAAGTTCATTTTGGCTCTCACACCTAAACTAAACGTTGTAGACTCAAAATTTTTGCTGTATTCAGTGTATTCTAGCATCCTGAAGATGATTCCAGCATTAATTTCATCGTGCTTATGCTCATTTTGAAGATTTTGACATTTTCACCTAAAGTGCACAATCAGGCTGAAAACGCGTTTAAAGCAATAAAAAGTTCATTTTGGCTCTCACACCTAAACTAAACGTTGTAGACTCAAAATTTTTGCTGTATTTAGTGTATTCTAGCATCCTGAAGATGATTCCAGCATTAATTTCATTGTGCTTATGCTCATTTTGAAGATTTTGACATTTTCACCTAAAGTGCACAATCAGGCTGAAAACGCATTTAAAGCCATAAAAAGTTCATTTTGGCTCTCACACCTAAACTAAACGTTGTAGACTCAAAATTTTTGCTGTATTTAGTGTATTCTAGCATCCTGAAGATGATTCCAGCATTAATTTCATTGTGCTTATGCTCATTTTGAAGATTTTGACATTTTCACCTTAAGTGTACAATCAGGGGCTGAAAACGCGTTTAAAGCAATAAAAAGTTCATTTTGGCTCTCACACCTAAACTAAACGTTGTAGACTCAAAATTTTTGTTGTATTTAGTGTATTCTAGCATCCTGAAGATGATTCCAGCATTAATTTCATTGTGCTTATGCTCATTTTGAAGATTTTGACATTTTCACCTAAAGTGTACAATCAGGCTGAAAACGCATTTAAAGCAATAAAAAGTTCATTTTGGCTCTCAAACCTAAACTAAACGTTGTAGACTCAAAATTTTTGCTGTATTTAGTGTATTCTAGCATCCTGAAGATGATTCCAGCATTAATTTCATTGTGCTTATGCTCATTTTTAAGATTTTGACATTTTCACCTAAAGTGCACAATCAGGCTGAAAACGCATTTAAAGCAATTAAAAGTTCATTTTGGCACACAAACCTAAACTAAACGTTGTAGACTCAAAATTTTTGCTGTATTTAGTGTATTCTAGCATCCTGAAGATGATTCCAGCATTAATTTCATTGTGCTTATGCTCATTTTGAAGATTTTGACATTTTCACCTTAAGTGTACAATCAGGGGCTGAAAACGCGTTTAAAGCAATAAAAAGTTCATTTTGGCTCTCACACCTAAACTAAACGTTGTAGACTAAAAATGTTTGCTGTATTCAGTGTATTCTAGCATCCTGAAGATGATTCCAGCATTAATTTCATCGTGCTTATGCTCATTTTGAAGATTTTGACATTTTCACCTAAAGTGCACAATCAGGCTGAAAACGCATTTAAAGCAATAAAAAGTTCATTTTGGCACACAAACCTAAACTAAACGTTGTAGACTCAAAATTTTTGCTGTATTTAGTGAATTCTAGCATCCTGAAGATGATTCCAGCATTAATTTCATTGTGCTTATGCTCATTTTGAAGATTTTGACATTTTCACCTAAGTGTACAATCAGGGGCTGAAAACGCGTTTAACCTTCGTCTTGTGTTAACTTTCTGTTACCACCTCTTATGTTAACGGGTCGGTTTCGACCCGTGTCTTAAATCAGCTGTAAAATACACTAAAAACAAGTAGATATCATCCAATTTATTTCTCATCTCTTGGTTGGCTTGTTAGGCTTCCTTATCCATGAAAATATTAGTTTTAATGTTTTTGGTGTGGGCTTCTGGGCCTTTTTTGTCAGTATACCCCTCGATTTCAATTAAAAAAAATTGATAAAATAAACACCAAGAGAATCATATAAATAAATACAAGGTTGTTGTGTTACCTGACTATTACTGGGGGCTATTAGAACACATCTCTTAAATTAATTTGTTTTATTTATTTATTAATTTAAATATTATTGATTATAGTAACATCTATGGTGTTACGGGTCGATTTCGACCCATGTATATTTACTTCAAGAAAAATGAAAAAAAGTATTTTTTCAGCAGTAGAACTTTAATATAAACACAAAATGAAAAGCAAGTGATATTGTGACCCTGCAGTCCAGTAGTCATCTCGAGGACCACACGTTTTCCTTGTTTTTTCTCAGGAATGCCACTCGCAGCTTTGCCTGTGTAAATCTGTAGCTTCCATGCATAGCTGGTTTTTGCATCGCAGGCTGCCCAGATTTTTATGCCGTACTTCCCTGGCTTACTGGGTATGTATTGCCGGAAGGGGCATTTTCCTCGGTAAGGGACAAGACGTTCATCGACTGTCACCTCTGGCCCTGGGTTGAACATCAGTGGAAGGAGTTGCGTCCATCTCTCCCAGACATCCCTGATGGGGGCAAGCTTGTCAGAAATTGCTCTGCTATTTCGGTTGTCAAATCTGAGGACTCTTGATATCATTCGAAAGGTCTGAAGTGACATTGTTGCCCGGAAAATATTTCTGCCTGTCGATGCGTCCCAGAGACTATCAGTGGCTTCATTGCAGGATCTGTACACTCCAGCAAGAAGAAGAACACCAATGTAAACATCCAGATATTCCTCATCAATGTCTTTCCACATGTCGTCATGGACTTTTTTTCCTTCAACGTTTGTCATAGCCATGATGACTCTTTTTAGTGACAATGGCATGAATAGCTCGAAACATGTCTTGATGTCACTCACTCTTGTCACAGCAAATTGTGATTCCAGGGGTCATTTTTATGACATTTGCAGCAGCTGCCCTGCCATGTACATCATGAGGTACTGAGCTCCAAAAGATCTTATCATTTTTGGATTTGAATCTTTCAGTGGGAGGAGTTTCACCACCAGTGACCTCCTCATCAGATATGTCTGTGTCTTCTGGTTGATACTCCACATTGTCTTCCTCCTCAGAAACTGTGTCCTCTTCCTCATTTTCATCAAAAATATTATCCAGAACTTGGGTCGCTGAAAATCTTCTTCTCATGTTTGTATGCTGCAAATTGGAGATGTGCACTCTGCAAGTCAAATCCATCCTTCCATCCATCCATCCATTTTCTTTACCGCTTGTCCTCACAAGGGTCGCGGGGTTGCTGGAGCCTATCCCAGCTGGCTTCGGGCAGTAGGCAGGGTACACCCTGAACTGGTTGCCAGTCAATTGCAAGGCTCTGCAAGTCAAATGACCTTTCAAATGAATGAATTGACCTTACATGTCAGGACATGCCCATCTCTGTTAGTTTTGTTTTTGTGCAGGTGTACTGGAAAACACGGCAAAATGAGAATCGCCTACAGCTCACAGGATTGGGAGAGGAGCTGGCTGTCAGTGTGTTGGCTGGCAGTGCAATTATGAATCCAGTTTTGGCTCTAATTATTGCTTTATGATCTTATTTTTATAACTGGGTCGAAACCGACCCTAACAACACAAATGTAACAATTTCAACTAGAGCATTTTAGAATATAGTAAAAAACTTTTTTTTTGTTTTATTTTGTTGAAATAGGGGTTCCTGACAAAGTCAAAAAGCCTTGATGAAATAAACTAATTTATATGGTTCTTTTATGCATTTTAAACCTAAAAACGGGTCGCTGCCGACCCTAACACAAGACGAAGGTTAAAGCAATAAAAAGTTCATTTTGGCTCTCACACCTAAACTAAACGTTGTAGACTCAAAATTTTTGCTGTATTTAGTGTATTCTAGCATCCTGAAGATGATTCCAGCATTAATTTCATTGTGCTTATGCTCATTTTTAAGATTTTGACATTTTCACCTAAAGTGCACAATCAGGCTGAAAACGCGTTTAAAGCAATAAAAAGTTCATTTTGGCTCTCACACCTAAACTAAACGTTGTAGACTCAAAATTTTTGCTGTATTTAGTGTATTCTAGCATCCTGAAGATGATTCCAGCATTAATTTCATTGTGCTTATGCTCATTTTTAAGATTTTGACATTTTCACCTAAAGTGCACAATCAGGCTGAAAACGCGTTTAAAGCAATAAAAAGTTCATTTTGGCTCTCACACCTAAACTAAACGTTGTAGACTCAAAATTTTTGCTGTATTTAGTGTATTCTAGCATCCTGAAGATGATTCCAGCATTAATTTCATTGTGCTTATGCTCATTTTTAAGATTTTGACATTTTCACCTAAAGTGCACAATCAGGCTGAAAACGCATTTAAAGCAATTAAAAGTTCATTTTGGCACACAAACCTAAACTAAACGTTGTAGACTCAAAATTTTTGCTGTATTTAGTGTATTCTAGCATCCTGAAGATGATTCCAGCATTAATTTCATTGTGCTTATGCTCATTTTGAAGATTTTGACATTTTCACCTTAAGTGTACAATCAGGGGCTGAAAACGCGTTTAAAGCAATAAAAAGTTCATTTTGGCTCTCACACCTAAACTAAACGTTGTAGACTAAAAATGTTTGCTGTATTCAGTGTATTCTAGCATCCTGAAGATGATTCCAGCATTAATTTCATCGTGCTTATGCTCATTTTGAAGATTTTGACATTTTCACCTAAAGTGCACAATCAGGCTGAAAACGCATTTAAAGCAATAAAAAGTTCATTTTGGCACACAAACCTAAACTAAACGTTGTAGACTCAAAATTTTTGCTGTATTTAGTGAATTCTAGCATCCTGAAGATGATTCCAGCATTAATTTCATTGTGCTTATGCTCATTTTGAAGATTTTGACATTTTCACCTAAGTGTACAATCAGGGGCTGAAAACGCGTTTAAAGCAATAAAAAGTTCATTTTGGCTCTCACACCTAAACTAAACGTTGTAGACTCAAAATTTTTGCTGTATTTAGTGTATTCTAGCATCCTGAAGATGATTCCAGCATTAATTTCATTGTGCTTATGCTCATTTTTAAGATTTTGACATTTTCACCTAAAGTGCACAATCAGGCTGAAAACGCGTTTAAAGCAATAAAAAGTTCATTTTGGCTCTCACACCTAAACTAAACGTTGTAGACTCAAAATTTTTGCTGTATTTAGTGTAATCTAGCATCCTGAAGATGATTCCAGCATTAATTTCATTGTGCTTATGCTCATTTTTAAGATTTTGACATTTTCACCTAAAGTGCACAATCAGGCTGAAAACGCGTTTAAAGCAATAAAAAGTTCATTTTGGCTCTCACACCTAAACTAAACGTTGTAGACTCAAAATTTTTGCTGTATTTAGTGTATTCTAGCATCCTGAAGATGATTCCAGCATTAATTTCATTGTGCTTATGCTCATTTTTAAGATTTTGACATTTTCACCTAAAGTGCACAATCAGGCTGAAAACGCATTTAAAGCAATTAAAAGTTCATTTTGGCACACAAACCTAAACTAAACGTTGTAGACTCAAAATTTTTGCTGTATTTAGTGTATTCTAGCATCCTGAAGATGATTCCAGCATTAATTTCATTGTGCTTATGCTCATTTTGAAGATTTTGACATTTTCACCTTAAGTGTACAATCAGGGGCTGAAAACGCGTTTAAAGCAATAAAAAGTTCATTTTGGCTCTCACACCTAAACTAAACGTTGTAGACTAAAAATGTTTGCTGTATTCAGTGTATTCTAGCATCCTGAAGATGATTCCAGCATTAATTTCATCGTGCTTATGCTCATTTTGAAGATTTTGACATTTTCACCTAAAGTGCACAATCAGGCTGAAAACGCATTTAAAGCAATAAAAAGTTCATTTTGGCACACAAACCTAAACTAAACGTTGTAGACTCAAAATTTTTGCTGTATTTAGTGAATTCTAGCATCCTGAAGATGATTCCAGCATTAATTTCATTGTGCTTATGCTCATTTTGAAGATTTTGACATTTTCACCTAAGTGTACAATCAGGGGCTGAAAACGCGTTTAAAGCAATAAAAAGTTCATTTTGGCTCTCACACCTAAACTAAACGTTGTAGACTCAAAATTTTTGCTGTATTTAGTGTATTCTAGCATCCTGAAGATGATTCCAGCATTAATTTCATTGTGCTTATGCTCATTTTTAAGATTTTGACATTTTCACCTAAAGTGCACAATCAGGCTGAAAACGCGTTTAAAGCAATAAAAAGTTCATTTTGGCTCTCACACCTAAACTAAACGTTGTAGACTCAAAATTTTTGCTGTATTTAGTGTATTCTAGCATCCTGAAGATGATTCCAGCATTAATTTCATTGTGCTTATGCTCATTTTTAAGATTTTGACATTTTCACCTAAAGTGCACAATCAGGCTGAAAACGCGTTTAAAGCAATAAAAAGTTCATTTTGGCTCTCACACCTAAACTAAACGTTGTAGACTCAAAATTTTTGCTGTATTTAGTGTATTCTAGCATCCTGAAGATGATTCCAGCATTAATTTCATTGTGCTTATGCTCATTTTGAAGATTTTGACATTTTCACCTTAAGTGTACAATCAGGGGCTGAAAACGCGTTTAAAGCAATAAAAAGTTCATTTTGGCTCTCACACCTAAACTAAACGTTGTAGACTAAAAATGTTTGCTGTATTCAGTGTATTCTAGCATCCTGAAGATGATTCCAGCATTAATTTCATTGTGCTTATGCTCATTTTTAAGATTTTGACATTTTCACCTAAAGTGCACAATCAGGCTGAAAACGCGTTTAAAGCAATAAAAAGTTCATTTTGGCTCTCACACCTAAACTAAACGTTGTGGACTCAAAATTTTTGCTGTATTTAGTGTATTCTAGCATCCTGAAGATGATTCCAGCATTAATTTCATTGTGCTTATGCTCATTTTGAAGATTTTGACATTTTCACCTTAAGTGTACAATCAGGGGCTGAAAACGCGTTTAAAGCAATAAAAAGTTCATTTTGGCTCTCACACCTAAACTAAACGTTGTAGACTCAAAATTTTTGCTGTATTTAGTGTATTCTAGCATCCTGAAGATGATTCCAGCATTAATTTGATTGTGCTTATGCTCATTTTGAAGATTTTGACATTTTCACCTAAAGTGCACAATCAGGCTGAAAACGCATTTAAAGCCATAAAAAGTTCATTTTGGCTCTCACACCTAAACAAAACGTTGTAGACTCAAAATTTTTGCTGTATTTAGTGTATTCTAGCATCCTGAAGATGATTCCAGCATTAATTTCATTGTGCTTATGCTCATTTTGAAGATTTTGACATTTTCACCTTAAGTGTACAATCAGGGGCTGAAAACGCGTTTAAAGCAATAAAAAGTTCATTTTGGCTCTCACACCTAAACTAAACGTTGTAGACTCAAAATTTTTGTTGTATTTAGTGTATTCTAGCATCCTGAAGATGATTCCAGCATTAATTTCATTGTGCTTATGCTCATTTTGAAGATTTTGACATTTTCACCTAAAGTGTACAATCAGGCTGAAAACGCATTTAAAGCAATAAAAAGTTCATTTTGGCTCTCACACCTAAACTAAACGTTGTAGACTCAAAATTTTTGCTGTATTTAGTGTATTCTAGCATCCTGAAGATGATTCCAGCATTAATTTCATTGTGCTTATGCTCATTTTTAAGATTTTGACATTTTCACCTAAAGTGCACAATCAGGCTGAAAACGCATTTAAAGCAATTAAAAGTTCATTTTGGCACACAAACCTAAACTAAACGTTGTAGACTCAAAATTTTTGCTGTATTTAGTGTATTCTAGCATCCTGAAGATGATTCCAGCATTAATTTCATTGTGCTTATGCTCATTTTGAAGATTTTGACATTTTCACCTTAAGTGGACAATCAGGGGCTGAAAACGCGTTTAAAGCAATAAAAAGTTCATTTTGGCTCTCACACCTAAACTAAACGTTGTAGACTAAAAATGTTTGCTGTATTCAGTGTATTCTAGCATCCTGAAGATGATTCCAGCATTAATTTCATCGTGCTTATGCTCATTTTGAAGATTTTGACATTTTCACCTAAAGTGCACAATCAGGCTGAAAACGCATTTAAAGCAATAAAAAGTTCATTTTGGCACACAAACCTAAACTAAACGTTGTAGACTCAAATTTTTTGCTGTATTTAGTGTATTCTAGCATCCTGAAGATGATTCCAGCATTAATTTCATTGTGCTTATGCTCATTTTGAAGATTTTGACATTTTCACCTAAGTGTACAATCAGGGGCTGAAAACGCGTTTAAAGCAATAAAAAGTTCATTTTGGCTCTCACACCTAAACTAAACGTTGTAGACTCAAAATTTTTGCTGTATTTAGTGTATTCTAGCATCCCGAAGATGATTCCAGCATTAATTTCATTGTGCTTATGCTCATTTTGAAGATTTTGACATTTTCACCTTAAGTGTACAATCAGGGGCTGAAAACGCGTTTAAAGCAATAAAAAGTTCATTTTGGCTCTCACACCTAAACTAAACGTTGTAGACTCAAAGTTTTTGCTGTATTTAGTGTATTCTAGCATCCTGAAGATGATTCCAGCATTAATTTCATTGTGCTTATGCTCATTTTTAAGATTTTGACATTTTCACCTAAAGTGCACAATCAGGCTGAAAACGCGTTTAAAGCAATAAAAAGTTCATTTTGGCTCTCACACCTAAACTAAACGTTGTAGACTCAAAATTTTTGCTGTATTTAGTGTATTCTAGCATCCTGAAGATGATTCCAGCATTAATTTCATTGTGCTTATGCTCATTTTGAAGATTTTGACATTTTCACCTTAAGTGTACAATCAGGGGCTGAAAACGCGTTTAAAGCAATAAAAAGTTCATTTTGGCTCTCACACCTAAACTAAACGTTGTAGACTCAAAATTTTTGCTGTATTTAGTGTATTCTAGCATCCTGAAGATGATTCCAGCATTAATTTGATTGTGCTTATGCTCATTTTGAAGATTTTGACATTTTCACCTAAAGTGCACAATCAGGCTGAAAACGCATTTAAAGCCATAAAAAGTTCATTTTGGCTCTCACACCTAAACAAAACGTTGTAGACTCAACATTTTTGCTGTATTTAGTGTATTCTAGCATCCTGAAGATGATTCCAGCATTAATTTCATTGTGCTTATGCTCATTTTTAAGATTTTGACATTTTCACCTTAAGTGTACAATCAGGGGCTGAAAACGCGTTTAAAGCAATAAAAAGTTCCTTTTGCCTCTCACACCTAAACTAAACGTTGTAGACTCAAAATTTTGGCTGTATTCAGTGTATTCTAGCATCCTGAAGATGATTCCAGCATTAATTTCATCGTGCTTATGCTCATTTTGAAGATTTTGACATTTTCACCTAAAGTGCACAATCAGGCTGAAAACGCGTTTAAAGCAATAAAAAGTTCATTTTGGCTCTCACACCTAAACTAAACGTTGTAGACTCAAAATTTTTGCTGTATTTAGTGTATTCTAGCATCCTGAAGATGATTCCAGCATTAATTTCATCGTGCTTATGCTCATTTTTAAGATTTTGACATTTTCACCTAAAGTGCACAATCAGGCTGAAAACGCGTTTAAAGCAATAAAAAGTTCATTTTGGCTCTCACACCTAAACTAAACGTTGTAGACTCAAAATTTTTGCTGTATTTAGTGTATTCTAGCATCCTGAAGATGATTCCAGCATTAATTTCATTGTGCTTATGCTCATTTTGAAGATTTTGACATTTTCACCTTAAGTGTACAATCAGGGGCTGAAAACGCGTTTAAAGCAATAAAAAGTTCATTTTGGCTCTCACACCTAAACAAAACGTTGTAGACTCAACATTTTTGCTGTATTTAGTGTATTCTAGCATCCTGAAGATGATTCCAGCATTAATTTCATTGTGCTTATGCTCATTTTTAAGATTTTGACATTTTCACCTTAAGTGTACAATCAGGGGCTGAAAACGCGTTTAAAGCAATAAAAAGTTCATTTTGGCTCTCACACCTAAACTAAACGTTGTAGACTCAAAATTTTTGCTGTATTCAGTGTATTCTAGCATCCTGAAGATGATTCCAGCATTAATTTCATCGTGCTTATGCTCATTTTGAAGATTTTGACATTTTCACCTAAAGTGCACAATCAGGCTGAAAACGCGTTTAAAGCAATAAAAAGTTCATTTTGGCTCTCACACCTAAATTAAACGTTGTAGACTCAAAATTTTTGCTGTATTTAGTGTATTCTAGCATCCTGAAGATGATTCCAGCATTAATTTCATTGTGCTTATGCTCATTTTGAAGATTTTGACATTTTCACCTAAAGTGCACAATCAGGCTGAAAACGCATTTAAAGCCATAAAAAGTTCATTTTGGCTCTCACACCTAAACTAAACGTTGTAGACTCAAAATTTTTGCTGTATTTAGTGTATTCTAGCATCCTGAAGATGATTCCAGCATTAATTTCATTGTGCTTATGCTCATTTTGAAGATTTTGACATTTTCACCTTAAGTGTACAATCAGGGGCTGAAAACGCGTTTAAAGCAATAAAAAGTTCATTTTGGCTCTCACACCTAAACTAAACGTTGTAGACTCAAAATTTTTGTTGTATTTAGTGTATTCTAGCATCCTGAAGATGATTCCAGCATTAATTTCATTGTGCTTATGCTCATTTTGAAGATTTTGACATTTTCACCTAAAGTGTACAATCAGGCTGAAAACGCATTTAAAGCAATAAAAAGTTCATTTTGGCTCTCACACCTAAACTAAACGTTGTAGACTCAAAATTTTTGCTGTATTTAGTGTATTCTAGCATCCTGAAGATGATTCCAGCATTAATTTCATTGTGCTTATGCTCATTTTTAAGATTTTGACATTTTCACCTAAAGTGCACAATCAGGCTGAAAACGCATTTAAAGCAATTAAAAGTTCATTTTGGCACACAAACCTAAACTAAACGTTGTAGACTCAAAATTTTTGCTGTATTTAGTGTATTCTAGCATCCTGAAGATGATTCCAGCATTAATTTCATTGTGCTTATGCTCATTTTGAAGATTTTGACATTTTCACCTTAAGTGGACAATCAGGGGCTGAAAACGCGTTTAAAGCAATAAAAAGTTCATTTTGGCTCTCACACCTAAACTAAACGTTGTAGACTAAAAATGTTTGCTGTATTCAGTGTATTCTAGCATCCTGAAGATGATTCCAGCATTAATTTCATCGTGCTTATGCTCATTTTGAAGATTTTGACATTTTCACCTAAAGTGCACAATCAGGCTGAAAACGCATTTAAAGCAATAAAAAGTTCATTTTGGCACACAAACCTAAACTAAACGTTGTAGACTCAAATTTTTTGCTGTATTTAGTGTATTCTAGCATCCTGAAGATGATTCCAGCATTAATTTCATTGTGCATATGCTCATTTTGAAGATTTTGACATTTTCACCTAAGTGTACAATCAGGGGCTGAAAACGCGTTTAAAGCAATAAAAAGTTCATTTTGGCTCTCACACCTAAACTAAACGTTGTAGACTCAAAATTTTTGCTGTATTTAGTGTATTCTAGCATCCTGAAGATGATTCCAGCATTAATTTCATTGTGCTTATGCTCATTTTGAAGATTTTGACATTTTCACCTTAAGTGTACAATCAGGGGCTGAAAACGCGTTTAAAGCAATAAAAAGTTCATTTTGGCTCTCACACCTAAACTAAACGTTGTAGACTCAAAGTTTTTGCTGTATTTAGTGTATTCTAGCATCCTGAAGATGATTCCAGCATTAATTTCATTGTGCTTATGCTCATTTTTAAGATTTTGACATTTTCACCTAAAGTGCACAATCAGGCTGAAAACGCGTTTAAAGCAATAAAAAGTTCATTTTGGCTCTCACACCTAAACTAAACGTTGTAGACTCAAAATTTTTGCTGTATTTAGTGTATTCTAGCATCCTGAAGATGATTCCAGCATTAATTTCATTGTGCTTATGCTCATTTTGAAGATTTTGACATTTTCACCTTAAGTGTACAATCAGGGGCTGAAAACGCGTTTAAAGCAATAAAAAGTTCATTTTGGCTCTCACACCTAAACTAAACGTTGTAGACTCAAAATTTTTGCTGTATTTAGTGTATTCTAGCATCCTGAAGATGATTCCAGCATTAATTTGATTGTGCTTATGCTCATTTTGAAGATTTTGACATTTTCACCTAAAGTGCACAATCAGGCTGAAAACGCATTTAAAGCCATAAAAAGTTCATTTTGGCTCTCACACCTAAACAAAACGTTGTAGACTCAACATTTTTGCTGTATTTAGTGTATTCTAGCATCCTGAAGATGATTCCAGCATTAATTTCATTGTGCTTATGCTCATTTTTAAGATTTTGACATTTTCACCTTAAGTGTACAATCAGGGGCTGAAAACGCGTTTAAAGCAATAAAAAGTTCCTTTTGCCTCTCACACCTAAACTAAACGTTGTAGACTCAAAATTTTGGCTGTATTCAGTGTATTCTAGCATCCTGAAGATGATTCCAGCATTAATTTCATCGTGCTTATGCTCATTTTGAAGATTTTGACATTTTCACCTAAAGTGCACAATCAGGCTGAAAACGCGTTTAAAGCAATAAAAAGTTCATTTTGGCTCTCACACCTAAACTAAACGTTGTAGACTCAAAATTTTTGCTGTATTTAGTGTATTCTAGCATCCTGAAGATGATTCCAGCATTAATTTCATCGTGCTTATGCTCATTTTTAAGATTTTGACATTTTCACCTAAAGTGCACAATCAGGCTGAAAACGCGTTTAAAGCAATAAAAAGTTCATTTTGGCTCTCACACCTAAACTAAACGTTGTAGACTCAAAATTTTTGCTGTATTTAGTGTATTCTAGCATCCTGAAGATGATTCCAGCATTAATTTCATTGTGCTTATGCTCATTTTGAAGATTTTGACATTTTCACCTTAAGTGTACAATCAGGGGCTGAAAACGCGTTTAAAGCAATAAAAAGTTCATTTTGGCTCTCACACCTAAACAAAACGTTGTAGACTCAACATTTTTGCTGTATTTAGTGTATTCTAGCATCCTGAAGATGATTCCAGCATTAATTTCATTGTGCTTATGCTCATTTTTAAGATTTTGACATTTTCACCTTAAGTGTACAATCAGGGGCTGAAAACGCGTTTAAAGCAATAAAAAGTTCATTTTGGCTCTCACACCTAAACTAAACGTTGTAGACTCAAAATTTTTGCTGTATTCAGTGTATTCTAGCATCCTGAAGATGATTCCAGCATTAATTTCATCGTGCTTATGCTCATTTTGAAGATTTTGACATTTTCACCTAAAGTGCACAATCAGGCTGAAAACGCGTTTAAAGCAATAAAAAGTTCATTTTGGCTCTCACACCTAAACTAAACGTTGTAGACTCAAAATTTTTGCTGTATTTAGTGTATTCTAGCATCCTGAAGATGATTCCAGCATTAATTTCATTGTGCTTATGCTCATTTTGAAGATTTTGACATTTTCACCTAAAGTGCACAATCAGGCTGAAAACGCATTTAAAGCCATAAAAAGTTCATTTTGGCTCTCACACCTAAACTAAACGTTGTAGACTCAAAATTTTTGCTGTATTTAGTGTATTCTAGCATCCTGAAGATGATTCCAGCATTAATTTCATTGTGCTTATGCTCATTTTGAAGATTTTGACATTTTCACCTTAAGTGTACAATCAGGGGCTGAAAACGCGTTTAAAGCAATAAAAAGTTCATTTTGGCTCTCACACCTAAACTAAACGTTGTAGACTCAAAATTTTTGTTGTATTTAGTGTATTCTAGCATCCTGAAGATGATTCCAGCATTAATTTCATTGTGCTTATGCTCATTTTGAAGATTTTGACATTTTCACCTAAAGTGTACAATCAGGCTGAAAACGCATTTAAAGCAATAAAAAGTTCATTTTGGCTCTCAAACCTAAACTAAACGTTGTAGACTCAAAATTTTTGCTGTATTTAGTGTATTCTAGCATCCTGAAGATGATTCCAGCATTAATTTCATTGTGCTTATGCTCATTTTTAAGATTTTGACATTTTCACCTAAAGTGCACAATCAGGCTGAAAACGCATTTAAAGCAATTAAAAGTTCATTTTGGCACACAAACCTAAACTAAACGTTGTAGACTCAAAATTTTTGCTGTATTTAGTGTATTCTAGCATCCTGAAGATGATTCCAGCATTAATTTCATTGTGCTTATGCTCATTTTGAAGATTTTGACATTTTCACCTTAAGTGTACAATCAGGGGCTGAAAACGCGTTTAAAGCAATAAAAAGTTCATTTTGGCTCTCACACCTAAACTAAACGTTGTAGACTAAAAATGTTTGCTGTATTCAGTGTATTCTAGCATCCTGAAGATGATTCCAGCATTAATTTCATCGTGCTTATGCTCATTTTGAAGATTTTGACATTTTCACCTAAAGTGCACAATCAGGCTGAAAACGCATTTAAAGCAATAAAAAGTTCATTTTGGCACACAAACCTAAACTAAACGTTGTAGACTCAAAATTTTTGCTGTATTTAGTGAATTCTAGCATCCTGAAGATGATTCCAGCATTAATTTCATTGTGCTTATGCTCATTTTGAAGATTTTGACATTTTCACCTAAGTGTACAATCAGGGGCTGAAAACGCGTTTAAAGCAATAAAAAGTTCATTTTGGCTCTCACACCTAAACTAAACGTTGTAGACTCAAAATTTTTGCTGTATTTAGTGTATTCTAGCATCCTGAAGATGATTCCAGCATTAATTTCATTGTGCTTATGCTCATTTTTAAGATTTTGACATTTTCACCTAAAGTGCACAATCAGGCTGAAAACGCGTTTAAAGCAATAAAAAGTTCATTTTGGCTCTCACACCTAAACTAAACGTTGTAGACTCAAAATTTTTGCTGTATTTAGTGTAATCTAGCATCCTGAAGATGATTCCAGCATTAATTTCATTGTGCTTATGCTCATTTTTAAGATTTTGACATTTTCACCTAAAGTGCACAATCAGGCTGAAAACGCGTTTAAAGCAATAAAAAGTTCATTTTGGCTCTCACACCTAAACTAAACGTTGTAGACTCAAAATTTTTGCTGTATTTAGTGTATTCTAGCATCCTGAAGATGATTCCAGCATTAATTTCATTGTGCTTATGCTCATTTTTAAGATTTTGACATTTTCACCTAAAGTGCACAATCAGGCTGAAAACGCATTTAAAGCAATTAAAAGTTCATTTTGGCACACAAACCTAAACTAAACGTTGTAGACTCAAAATTTTTGCTGTATTTAGTGTATTCTAGCATCCTGAAGATGATTCCAGCATTAATTTCATTGTGCTTATGCTCATTTTGAAGATTTTGACATTTTCACCTTAAGTGTACAATCAGGGGCTGAAAACGCGTTTAAAGCAATAAAAAGTTCATTTTGGCTCTCACACCTAAACTAAACGTTGTAGACTAAAAATGTTTGCTGTATTCAGTGTATTCTAGCATCCTGAAGATGATTCCAGCATTAATTTCATCGTGCTTATGCTCATTTTGAAGATTTTGACATTTTCACCTAAAGTGCACAATCAGGCTGAAAACGCATTTAAAGCAATAAAAAGTTCATTTTGGCACACAAACCTAAACTAAACGTTGTAGACTCAAAATTTTTGCTGTATTTAGTGAATTCTAGCATCCTGAAGATGATTCCAGCATTAATTTCATTGTGCTTATGCTCATTTTGAAGATTTTGACATTTTCACCTAAGTGTACAATCAGGGGCTGAAAACGCGTTTAAAGCAATAAAAAGTTCATTTTGGCTCTCACACCTAAACTAAACGTTGTAGACTCAAAATTTTTGCTGTATTTAGTGTATTCTAGCATCCTGAAGATGATTCCAGCATTAATTTCATTGTGCTTATGCTCATTTTTAAGATTTTGACATTTTCACCTAAAGTGCACAATCAGGCTGAAAACGCGTTTAAAGCAATAAAAAGTTCATTTTGGCTCTCACACCTAAACTAAACGTTGTAGACTCAAAATTTTTGCTGTATTTAGTGTATTCTAGCATCCTGAAGATGATTCCAGCATTAATTTCATTGTGCTTATGCTCATTTTTAAGATTTTGACATTTTCACCTAAAGTGCACAATCAGGCTGAAAACGCGTTTAAAGCAATAAAAAGTTCATTTTGGCTCTCACACCTAAACTAAACGTTGTAGACTCAAAATTTTTGCTGTATTTAGTGTATTCTAGCATCCTGAAGATGATTCCAGCATTAATTTCATTGTGCTTATGCTCATTTTGAAGATTTTGACATTTTCACCTTAAGTGTACAATCAGGGGCTGAAAACGCGTTTAAAGCAATAAAAAGTTCATTTTGGCTCTCACACCTAAACTAAACGTTGTAGACTAAAAATGTTTGCTGTATTCAGTGTATTCTAGCATCCTGAAGATGATTCCAGCATTAATTTCATTGTGCTTATGCTCATTTTTAAGATTTTGACATTTTCACCTAAAGTGCACAATCAGGCTGAAAACGCGTTTAAAGCAATAAAAAGTTCATTTTGGCTCTCACACCTAAACTAAACGTTGTGGACTCAAAATTTTTGCTGTATTTAGTGTATTCTAGCATCCTGAAGATGATTCCAGCATTAATTTCATTGTGCTTATGCTCATTTTGAAGATTTTGACATTTTCACCTTAAGTGTACAATCAGGGGCTGAAAACGCGTTTAAAGCAATAAAAAGTTCATTTTGGCTCTCACACCTAAACTA